>NW_027362763.1:742131447-742688432 GCF_046119375.1 Phyllobates terribilis
AACAGAGGAGCCAGAGGCCTAATTGGAGCAACTTTAAAATCTGTAGTAGTGTGAATGTGGACAGAGCAGGAGAAATTGCCGGACACATAGCAGGGGAACAGCTGACATTACTGAACCCCAATAACACTGGAACAAGCGTTGACTGTGCAGACGGCACTTCTGAGTGGCAACTTGCGGTGTTGGAGCTCAGGGATAATACTGAAAACAGAGGAGCCAGAGGCCTAATTGGAGCAACTTTAAAATCTGTAGTAGTGTGAATGTGGACGGAGCAGGAGAAATAGCCAGACACACAGCAGGGGAACAGCTGACGTTACTGAACCCGAATAACACTGGACCAAGCATTGACTGTGCAGACGGCACTTCTGAGCAGCAACTGGCGGTGTTGGAGCTCAGGGTAAATACTGAAAACAGAGGAGCCAGAGGTGTAATTGGAGCAAGTTTTAAATTAGTAGTAGAGTGGATGTGGACAGAGCAGGAGAATTTGCTGGACACACAGCAGGGGATCAGCTGACGTTACTGAACCCCAATAACACTGGAGCAAGTGTTGACTGTACAGACGGCACTTCTGAGCAGCAACTGGCGGTGTTGGAGCTCAGGGATTACAGTTCAGGTGGTAGAAACATGAACACAACAGGAGACCTGGATACTGTTGCCAACCAATTATTTATTCTGGAAGAGGACTTGCAAATTCATGCGAGATCCAGGCCTTGTTCATTTTCAGAAAAGTTATCGGAGGATAGGCGCATGCGACGGTCTGTTAGTACACCACCTGCGGCACTAAAGACGCGTTCCGATAATACACTAGCAGCAGGGCAAGCCAGCACCTCCAAATGCATACTGGCTAAGCTCTGGCCATGTAGCCAGCTTAGAGACCCAAAACTTGAAGGGGGAAGAGCCGTCAGGGAGTACACTGTCTGGGAGACATGTAGTCTGTTACCATCTGACGGAAACGTTGCCTCCTGCTGACTGGAACCGTTTGTGATGGTGTAGACATTTGTGGCGGCGGGGACACAAAACTTTGCCACATTTGGGCCATACTGGTCTTGCCTTGTGCTGAGGCGCTGCTTCTGCTCCCTCTTTGTGCACAGCTTCCTCCACTGCCTCGACGCACTGAGCTGCTTTGTAAAGCACTAGCAGCACTGCTCTCGGTTGGAATGGAGAACATGATGGAATGCACCAGTGCGTCTTGGTACTCCCGCATTTTACGCTCCCGGTTCAACGGTGTTATGAGGCTTTGTAAGTTGTCCCGGTAGTGAGGATCTAGGAGGGTGGACACCCAATAATCAGCCGTGTTGAGAATGTGGGCGATGTGGCGGTCGTTTCTCAGGCACTGCAGCATGAAATCAACCATGTGCTGCAGACTGCCAACTGGCCAAGAAACGCTGTCTCCTGCTTGAGGCGTGATCTCTGCCTGCTCTGCATCACCCCATCCTCGCTCTAGATACTGACTACTAGAGCATTGTGTACCTCCCTCCTCTGGACAGATGTCTTCCTCCTCCATTGACTCCTCCTCATCCTCCTCACAAAGTGTCCCCTGCCTAGGCCTTTGTGAGGAACCACGTTGCGCAGACTGTACAGAAGCAGATGGCATTTGTTACTCCTCATCCTCCACCTCTTCCAAAACCTCCTCCCTTAGTGCTTGCAGTGTTTTTTCAAGCAGGCAGATAAGGGGGATAGTCATGCTGACTAGTGCCTCATCTGCACTCGCCATCCGCGTGGAATAATCGAAGGCACGCAAAACGTGGCAAATGTCCTTCATAAAGGCCCACTCAGTGGTGGTGAAGTGTGAACGGCGTGCACTGCGACTTGTTTGCGCCTGCAGCAGCTGGTACTCCATTACTGCTGCCTGCTGCTCACACAACCTCTCCAACATATGTAACGTTGAATTCCACCTGATGGGTAGGTCACATATGATGCGATGTTCCAGAAGACGTAATCGGCGCTGCAGAGCTGCAATGCGCGATCTTGCGTTGCTGGAATGCCGCAAGTGAGCGCACTCTATGTGGACCTTGTGCAGCAGTGCATCAAGATCCGGATAGTCCCCCAAAAAACTCTGCACGACCAAGTTGAGCACATGTGCCAGACATGGGATGTGAGTGAGGTTGCCTAGGCCCAGAGCTGCCACCAGATTTCGGCCATTGTCACACACTACCATGCCTGGCTGGAGATTCGCTGGCACATACCACACGTTGCTCTGCTGCTTGATGGCATTCCAGAGCTCCTGCGCTGTGTGGCTTCGATTCCCCAAAGAAATTAATTTTAATACGGCCTGTTGACGTTTGGCCACGGCTGTGCTCATATCGGTCATCATAACAGGTAACCGTTCACGGGTCGACGTGGAGGTAGACCGTGACGGCTCCTGCAGCACTGATTCAGAGGAACTGGAGTATGAGGAGGAGTCAATGTGTACAGATTGGATTCCTGCAATCCTTGGAGTTGGCAGAACACGTACAGCGCCACTCTCAAGATCTGTACCCAGCTCCACAACATTTACCCAATGGGCAGTGAGGGAAAGGTATCGTCCCTGTCCATGCTTACTGGTCCACGCTTCGGTGGTCAGGTGGACCTTGCTACTGACGGCGTTTTGTAGTGCATGTTTAATTTTACCCTCCACATGCTGTTGCAGGGCAGGGACGGCTTGCCTGCTGAAATAAAAGTGGCTGGGCACGTTGTATTGTGGGACTGCCAATGCCATAAAGTTACGGAAGGTGTCAGTCTCCACCAGCCTGAATGATAGCATTTCAAGGGCCAGTAGTTTTGCAATGCCAGCATTCAGAGCCTGTGCTCGGGGGTGGTTTGCCGAGTATGGGCGCCTTTTCTCCCATGCCTGTGCTAACGATGGCTGTAGACTGGCCTGGGAGTGTGAGGATGACAGGGAATGTGGTGCTGTGGGTGGAATGACACTGTGTCTCTGTACAACAGTGCCAGAGGTTCTTCCATGGCGATCCTGTGAGGAAGCCGAACCAGCTGTGTGTGAGCTGGAGGAAGAGGCTACAACACGAGCTGAAGAGGTGGTAGGTGGCGCTGTAGGTTGGCCTAGGTCTTCAGTGTGTCTTTGTAACTCCACCACGTGCTTGGTCCGCCCATGTTTCCACATATTTGTGGTATTGAGGTTGCTGACACTTTTCCCTCTTTTCACCTTCTGATTACACAGCTTGCATTTGACAAAGCAAATGTCATCTGCAACTGTGTCAAAAAAGGACCAGGCACTGCAAGTCTTGGGAGCGCCCTCTTTGGGTTTTGGAAGAGCCATGCTCCTAATGGGTGCCGAAGTGGAGGCTACAGGCAACCAAGTCTGCCCCCTCCCTCTCCCTCCTTTTGGGGCCGTTCGGGGAATCTCTTCCTCAGAGCTGCTCCCACCACCTTCCTGTCCCTCACGCCATGATGGGTCAAGGACCTCATCATCTACACCTCCCTCTTCAAACAACTGCTTCTCCTGGGTAGTCTCGACAGCACAGTACGCACCAGAAAGTGGCACCTGAGTCTCATCATCAGATGCGTACTGAGGTGTGCTGCTGACCATAGGCACTGGCCCACCCGCCTCTTCAGATTCAGTGACTCAAAACGGTTGCGCATCACTGCATACTACCTCTTCTTCAAATTCTCGAATTCTGCTTGGCTGGCCCCCTCTTTCCAAGCCAAGAGATTCAGAGAACAGAAGTAGAGATGGCTCCTGTCCAGGGCTCTCTGACTGCCTGGGCAATTTGGCAGGTGGTGAAGAGACAGATGGGTGCTCTTCAGTGCTCAGGACCTGAGAGGATCTGGAACTAATTGAAGTCGATGCATTAGCTGCCATCCATCCGACAACGGCTTCAATTTGGTCCTCCCGCAGCAGTGGGGTACGGCTAGCTCCTACAAAGCTGCGCATAAAGGACTGTTCCCTGGTAAAACTGGGGGATGCTGAGTCACTGGTGCCCGCAGCAGGCACAGAATCCCCACGTCATCTCACTGCAGGCACAGAAACCTCACGTCCTCTCCCTGCAGAAACTCCATGCCCACGCCCATGACCACGACCACATGCCTTACTCCCTGCCTTCTTCATCTTGGTAGACTGATAAAGATAGGCAGAAAAGTACTAAGGGCTTAGTGTGCTTATTCCTGAACAGCTGCTAACAGTATAAGAAACACTAATTTTATAAAGTGTGGACTAGACTTTAATATGAGCTAATGTGGCCTATACAACTGTAAAGTGGAGTGTTTGGTCAACTTTATTTAGTTTTTTTTTGTCACAAAAAGACACTGGATGTGCCCAAAGATGTAATACCGGTAGTATCGCAAACTTTTTGTAGCTATTACAATGCAGGAAGGTAACCTACAATGCAATAGATGAGGCTACAAAAAATAGGCTAATACTAATCTGGCTGGGGCTGCAGGGCACAAGACTGCAGAAAGGCTCCTCTATCTACTCCTATATAGTGTGTTTGGAACCAATTTAGCTGAATACGGATGGAACCACCACACTAATAGGAGAAATCAGGAAAAATGATCAATTAGCAAAAAAGGACAATGTATGAGGCAGTGACACACACTGAGTGCACTACAACCAGACTTGGCTGAAGCACACACTACAGGGTGAGCTGCACTCACACACACAGACCTTGCAGACAGCGGTGAACAGCACAGAGAACTGTGCACTAGCGCTGCAAGGCACAGCGGTTTATAAAGTAGCTTGGGTAAAACAGAATAGAGCAAATAGGTAGCTAAAACTGTCCCTCAGAACAACAGCGTCCTATCCCTAACTGAATTCACAGCAGAGTGAGCTCAAAATGGCGGCGGCGGCTTTTATAGTGCAACATGACATCATTTCAGCAGCCAATCACAGCCATGCCATTAGTTAACATGCCTACATGCCTAGCAGGATGTGCCCACACTTCTTAGGATCCTCATTGGCTGAATAAAATGAAACTGGCTCATTGCATTATGGGAACTTCCGATTCCGGTATACGATATTCTAAAAGTATCGGAACTAAGTATCGGAATTCCGATACCGCGAATATCGGCCGATACCCGATATTTCAGTATCGGAATGCTCAACGCTAGATGTGACACAATCAGAGTTATTAGATGTATCATGAAGCAGAGCTGAGAAAGCTAACCCCTCCCACACCAGGCTCTTTATATACATAGTCCATAGACAGTGAGCTGCTTATCAGAGAAAGGGGTGTCGTCAGACTGCTCCCTTGCCAGCTAGTCACAGTAATGATAATGCCCTAGTGATAAAACCTTCATTGTAAGTAAACAGCACACAGCCTGGTAAGGGACACACCACTGAATTCAGTGCTTTAACATCATTTCCTCATATACATGGCAAAAACCTGCTGACAGATTCCTTTAAGTTTTATATCCCATTTTTCTGAGCTAGTAATTTTCATTTTCACTTTTTTTTTTTCCCACAGCCGGAAAAAAAAAAAGTTTCTTGTTCCCGTAGACTTACAAAATGTGCCTGCTGATCAAGTTTCAAGATTTACCTAAACAAATATAACAATTTTCTATACAGTTGCTTAGTTCACCTATAATAAAAGTTGCATCACCGGATAATACTGAGTAAAAAGCTTGAATATTAACCCAACTTGTAATCAATTTATAGTACTCTAGTTGCCAATAACCCAAATCTTTACTTGCACAAGTATTACTTTTATCACAATTTTAGAGTTGGCGGCTGATGATGGATTCTGCTTCTTAAATAGGAGACTGTTATATTGATATTTCCTAAACAGAATATTGATGTAAGCATTTCCCTGAAATCTAATTCTGTCCATGGCTATGAGGTTGATGGGGAACAACTCTGATATATCATTTTAAATTCTACCAGTCAAGAATCCCATCTTGGAGAAGAAATGTTTATGCAAAACCTGATTTGTCATTTGTATCCAATGGACATTTGTTTGTATGTGTTTTTGTGCATATATGTATTTGTGCATATACACTATATATATATATATATATATATATATATAGTACAGACCAAAAGTTTGGACACACCTCATTTAAAGATTTTTCTGTATTTTCATGACTATGAAAATTGTACATTCACACTGAAGGCATCAAAACTATGAATTAACACATGTGGAATTATATACTTAACAAAAAAGTGTGAAACAACGGAAAATATGTCTTATATTCTAGGTTCTTCAAAGTAGCCACCTTTTGCTTTGATGACTGCTTTGCACACTCTTGGCATTCTCTTGATGAGCTTCAAGAAGTAGTCACCGGAAATGGTTTTAACTTCACAGGTGTGCCCTGTCAGGTTTAATAAGTGGGAATTCTTGCCTTATAAATGGGGTTGGGACCATCAGTTGTGTTGTGCAGAAGTCTGGTGGATACACAGCTGATAGTCCTACTGAATAGACTGTTAGAATTTGTATTATGGCAAGAAAAAAGCAGCTAACAGTCTATTCAGTAGGACTATCAGCTGTGTATCCACCTGACTTCTGCACAACACAACTGATGGTCTGTTCCCGTATCTATGTAGTGAGCTGTGCTCTGTTCCCGTATCTATGTAGTGAGCTCGGCTCTGTTCCCGTATCTATGTAGTGAACCCGGCTCTGTTCCCGTATCTATGTAGTGAGTTTGGCTCTGTTCCCGTATCTATGTAGTGAGCTGTGATCTGTTCCCGTATCTATGTAGTGAGCTTGGGTCTGTTCCCGTATCTATGTAGTGAACTTGGCTCTGTTCCCATATCTATGTAGTGAGCTTGGCTCTATTCCCATAGCTATGTAGTGAGCTCTGCTCTGTTCCCGTATCTATGTAGTGAGCTCGGCTTTGTTCCCGTATCTATGTAGTGAGCTTGGGTCTGTTCCCGTATCTATGTAGTGAGCTCGGCTCTGTTCCCATATCTATGTAGTGAGCTCGGCTCTGTTAACCGTATCTATGTAGTGAGCTCGGCTCTGTTCCAGTATCTATGTAGTGAGCTTGGGTCTGTTCCCGTATCTATGTAGTGAACTTGGCTCTGTTCCCATATCTATGTAGTGAGCTTGGCTCTATTCCCATAGCTATGTAGTGAGTTCTGCTCTGTTCCCGTATCTATGTAGTGAGCTCGGCTTTGTTCCCGTATCTATGTAGTGAGCTTGGCTCTGTTCCCATATCTATGTAGTGAGCTTGGCTCTATTCCCATAGCTATGTAGTGAGTTCTGCTCTGTTCCCATATCTATGTAGTGAGCTCGGCTCTGTTAACCGCATCTATGTAGTGAGCTCGGCTCTGTTCCAGTATCTATGTAGTGAGCTTGGGTCTGTTCCCATATCTATGTAGTGAGCTCGGCTCTGTTAACCGTATCTATGTAGTGAGCTCGGCTCTGTTCCCATATCTATGTAGTGAGCTCGGCTCTGTTAACCGTATCTATGTAGTGATCTCGGCTCTGTTCCAGTATCTATGTAGTGAGCTCGGCTCTGTTCCAGTATCTATGTAGTGAGCTCGGCTGTGTTAACCGCTCTATGTAGTGAGCTCGGCTCGGTTCCCATATCTATGTAGTGAGCTCGGCTCTGTTAACCGTATCTATGTATTGAGTTTGGCTCTGTATTTTGTATAGTACAGAAATAGTAGCATACATCAAGATAGAGCAAACATTTATAATTTGTGTGCTTGTGCAGATCAAATGATCTGCATCCCTGATATTGACCACACTGGGCTACCCCGATGACCTGAATAAATTGATACAGTACTGTATACTAAAAATCCAGTATTTTTTTCCATACTAAACATACTGGTATTCTCATTACCAAATACTCAATCAATCTATGATTATAAAGTGTAATTTAAAGTATCTGATGATTGTATAAACTGTAAAATAACAGATGCCCAATATTGTGTAGAAAACTAGTTCCTAATAATATATACAGAGAGGTACTCATAGTGTTAACCATACTGCTATACACTGTTTATATGGCTTGTACTGTGTTGGCATATTAAAAAGGTATTCCCCTTCCCATCTCCAAGATCCCATCCCATTATGTAGGAGGTGTAATAATAATAATATTTGCAAATACCTCCAGTTAGAAGTGTAGTATAGTTCTTCTGATAAGCTATGTCATTTACCCCATGTGCAAGGCATTGCAGTAGCTTAGGTATCCATGGTTACGACCACTCATATAGTGACACTTAGCTGTTAGTGGTCGTGACCATGGATATCTAAGCTACTGCAATGCCTTGCACATGAGGTAAGTGACATAGCGAATCAGAAGAACTATACTACACTTCTAATTGAAGGTATTTGCTAATATTATTATTATTATTATTATTATTATTATTATTACACCTACTAAATATTGGGATAGGATCTTGGAGATGGAAATACCCCTTTAAGTCACAACTAGTGGGTAGTAAGAAAGTTTAAAACATCTGTCTCTTACCAGGTTCCATTGAAAGCACAAAAATCCCTGTTATTACATCATATCTGAGTGCAAGGCTATGTATTATGAAACATTCGTTTCTGGAACATTCTGAACTCATGGGTTAATGCCGTTATTATAACTTTCCTTTCTATGCTGCCAGTAGTCACCTCAGCACTTCAACAACTTTCTTTCCTTTGACATGTCTTCACAAAGCCGGTGTCAGTAGGAAGCCCTGTATTGTTCAAATGGCGCATTTTTATAATATCAAATGATGTGTCACTGCAGGAAACTGCATTTCTTCAGAGAAGAAAACCAGCAATTTCTCAAGTGAGGTTTTCACATCTGATTCTCTGAATTTTCCAAGCTGTGATATATCCATCCTGGAGAATGAAACCCATTACCTGCTGATAGCATCTTTATATAGGACTAGTGAGTCATTTCCAATATGGACCCCGTGTATCCGCCATTGTATTTTGTGTCAAAAGATAATTTAAAAATAGTATTTTAGCTTTGAAAAAAGGAATTTATTTCTAGTGGGGGTTAAAAAACATACCGGGGTAAGACATTCTGGAATTTTTGATTACCTACAAAACACCTTTTGTAGGAAATCCATTTCAACTCAGTTCTATCTTATAGACACACAGCATTTTTTATTTTTTTTTTAAATATCCACACCAAAAAATTCCGTGGATATGTACACCAGAGGGAAAAAATACATTTCCATATAAATTGGTCATTTAATTATTATTTAAAGAGAACCTGTCATGTGAAAAAACAAAATTGTATTAAACTGCAGATATGGAGTTCCTCTCGGTATCCTTGGGCTTTCAGTCATAGATGTGCGGCCGGCACAGCTTCAGTCACCGCTTAGTAAATAGTGGATGGAATCGGTAAGCACATCCTGGCACTGACTGACAGCCGGCTCTGTACTGATGCACTGCTGGGCCGGCTGTCAGTCAGTGCTGGGGAGTGGTTACAGCCAACCCTCACTATGTACTGAGCAGTGACTGAAGCTGTACCGCCCGTGCATCTATGACTGAGCACCTGTCATCTCTCTTCACATGTCTTATGAAAAAAAAAATCTGGTGCATAGATCTCTTCATTGTGTCATCCCTCTGTTATTACTCCCAGAAATATATAAACAAATTGACAACTGGATGTTCCCATACTCATTGTCAAATGTGATGTGTCCCTGCACTGCCTGTCACTTGGACAAAGTCAGAGTGTGTAGGAGTGACACAACCATAGAGTTACATACCCCAAACTGGTAACACCAAGGAGGAGCATTAGACCATGTTCACACGTTCAGTATTTGTTCAGTATTTTATATCAGTATTTGTAAGCCAAAATCAGGAGTGGAACAATCAGAGGAAAAGTATAATAGAAACACGTCACCACTTCTGTATTTATCACCCACTCCTGGTTTTGGCTTACAAATACTGATATAAAATACTGACCAAATACTGAACGTGTGAATATGGCCTTAAATGAGGAACGGCACATTAGCGAATTCTAAGGAAAGATGCTACAGAATTGTTGGAATATAAAGAACACAATTATTTACTAAAATAGACACAAGGTGGCAAATCCTCTTTAAGTTGTTAATTTCAGTGCTCGGTAATTAAGAGAATCTCTATCTTTATACAGCATTTTGCACTATGCTGTGAGATTGCACATATATATTCCTAGATTGCATATATATAATGTGCCGTTCCTCAGTTAATACATAACTATGTTTTTTTTTTCTATAAATATGGTAATTTCAGTTACCTAAGGCGGTGTTACATAGGAGTCATATCACTCAGAATTACACCATAAATCACTCCTGGCAGCTTTCTTGTTTTAGATTAAAGCAAGTAAGATTTTTTTTTCGTGCCAATACAATGACATTGTAACATTTCAACCCATGATAAAGCCATTCGGATCATTCTCATTCTTTCCCCAAAGTGTCAAAACACTAAAAGAGTGAAGTTGGGTTACTGTGTTTCAAGAGAAGCTGAATTACTTTTTTGGGTGTAGAGGGATGATCCAAAAACTTGTTGTTTTTTTTCTTACAGTATGTTCAACACAAATATCTGCTTCACACACCCTGAGATTTAAGACCACCATAGACATTATTTGGCCAACAACGATCTCCCCTCAACTCCTCCATAGATAGGAGCTCTGTTGTGTTCTTTATGAGAAAGCCGGTGCCAGATTCCTCTGGCGGCGGCTTATCTGCCAGCAGACAAAAGGAATGGCTGTTGGAAATCCATCGTGTCTGATCCTTCCTACTCTCTCCCAACATAATCAGTAGGGCGAAAGTCTGGAGGCCCCCATACACATTAGAATAATGTGTACCGGCCAATCCTGACAATATCTAAAGACTATGTGCAAACCTGAGAATTTGGAGCTATACAATCTTGTGTTACGGGTCCGGGTGGTGGAACCTCTGTGCTTCGGTGCAAGGAGGGACCAGAGGGGCATGACTAAGTGCCTACTCGGCCTGACCAAGGTCGCACGGTTGCTCAATCGACTCCGTGAACCAGGGAGGGACCGAGCAGGGTGACCAGGTGCCACTCTGGGACTGACCTTGTGTGAGAGCAGGTGACTCCCACGGGTCAGATGGCAGGAACTGACCGGCACAGCGGATGAGCACGGCAGGAAGGCTGAAGGGTGGTCCGGGTAGATAAGCAGGCTGGTTCAGCAGATAGCCAGACGGTTGCTCCGGGTTGGCAAGCTGGTTGGCACGACAGGTAACAGGCAGGTGCTCCAGGTAGGCAGGCTGGCGGGCACTACAGGTAACAGACAGGTGCTTCCAGATAAGCAGGCTGGCGGGCAGAACTATAAACAGGCTGGCGGGCTGGACTGTAGACAGACTGGCGAGCAGGACTGACAGGAAGCGGGACCTGAGGGCTGAAGCAAGTGTTAGCACACAGAACAACAACCTTGCACAGGCACCTCCATTTTGGAGGAGGTGCCTTATATAGGAGAAGTCCTCCGTCCATTGGCATGGAACTCTTTAGGACCCCGCGCGCGACCCCTTTAAGAGGGAGGGAGCGCGCCCTAAGCACAGTGCCTGGGAAGCTGCGCCCGGTGCGCGCCACAGGGAGCGGGAGGACGCCGGACCTGGACCGCGGCGGTGAGGGGAACGGCATCTCTGCCTGGCAGGAGGCAGAGACGCCGATGCTACATCTTGTTGGAAATACCAGAAACTGAGTTGATCGTTGACAGATATCCAAGGGACAGTTCACACATGTATAGTCCTTCTGCTGCATTTTTATCACTGATCTCAAAACTGATTCTGTTTCCTAAATAAAAGTGTAATTACATTAGGGGCAGAGGCTATAGTCTCATTAGGATCCTTGAGATTAGGATTCCCAAAAGATACTTTTGATCAATATTGAAAGACTATTACTATTAAAGACCTTTGCAAATTGTTATCTCTGTTTTTGAGATTTTGAAGTGGGACCCATAAGATTCAAGTTATACCATTGTTCCTAAAGTTACAGTTACACACAGTTTTGACACCAAATCTTTCCAATATACAGTACAGACCAAAAGTTTGGACACACCTTCTCATTTGAAGATTATTCTGTATTTTCTTGACTATGAAAATTGTACATTCACACTGAAGGCATCAAAACTATGAATTAACACATGTGGAATTATATACTTAACAAAAAAGTGTGAAACAACTGAAAATATGTCTTATACTCTAGGTTCTTCAAAGTAGCCACCTTTTGCTTTGATGACTGCTTTGCACACTTTTGGCATTCTCTTGATGAGCTTCAAGAGGTAGTCACTGGAAATGGTCTTCCAACAATCTTGAAGGAGTTCCCAGAGATGCTTAGCACTTGTTGGCCCTTTTGCCTTCACTCTGCGGTCCAGCTCACCCCAAACCATCTCGATTGGGTTCAGGTCTGGTGACTGTGGAGGCCAGGTCATCTGGTGTAGCACCCCATCACTCTCCTCCTTGGTCAAATAGCCCTTACACAGCCTGGAGGTGTGTTTGGGGTCATTGTCCTGTTGAAAAATAAATGATGGTCCAACTAAACGCAAACTGGATGGAATAGCATGCCGCTGCAAGATGCTGTGGTAGCCATGCTGGTTTAGTCTGCCTTCAATTTTGAATAAATCCCCAACAGTGTCACCAGCAAAGCACCCCCACACCATCACACCTCCTCCTCCATGCTTCACGGTGGGAACCAGGCATGCAGAGTCCATCCGTTCACTTTTTTTGCGTCGCACAAAGACACGGTGGTTGGAACCAAAGATCTCAAATTTGGACTCATCAGACCAAAGCACAGATTTCCACTGGTCTAATGTCCATTCCTTGTGTTCTTTAGCCCAAACAAGTCTCTTCTGCTTGTTGCCTGTCCTTAGCAGTGGTTTCCTAGCAGCTATTTTACCATGAAGGCCTGCTGCACAAAGTCTCCTCTTAACAGTTGTTAAAGAGATGTGTCTGCTGCTAGAACTCTGTGTGGCATTGACCTGGTCTCTAATCTGAGCTGCTGTTAACCTGCGATTTCTGAGGCTGGTGACTCGGATAAACTTATCCTCAGAAGCAGAGGTGACTCTTGGTCTTCCTTTCCTGGGGCAGTCTTCATGTGAGCCAGTTTCTTTGTAGCGCTTGATGGTTTTTGCAACTGCACTTGGGGACACTTTCAAAGTTTTCCCAATTTTTCAGACTGACTGACCTTCATTTCTTAAAGTAATGATGGCCACTCATTTTTCTTTACTTAGCTGCTTTTTTCTTGCCATAATACAAATTCTAACAGTCTATTCAGTAGAACTATCAGCTGTGTATCCACCAGACTTCTGCACAACACAACTGATGGTCCCAACCCCATTTATAAGGCAAGAAATCCCACTTATTAAACCTGAGAAGTGAAAACCATTTCCGGTGACTACCTCTTGAAGCTCATCAAGAGAATGTCAAGAGTGTGCAAAGCAGTCATCAAAGCAAAAGGTGGCTACTTTGAAGAACCTAGAGTATAAGACATATTTTCAGTTGTTTCACACTTTTTTGTTAAGTATATAATTCCACATGTGTTAATTCATAGTTTTGATGCCTTCAGTGTGAATGTACAATTTTCATAGTCAGGGAAATTCAGAAAAATCTTTAAATGAGAAGGTGTGTCCAAACTTTTGGTCTGTATGGTATGTGAATGTCAAAGAAGAATCTGTCATAAAACTTATTAAAATTTATAAAACTGACCTTATTTTATTCAATAAAATGTACCGGTACTTTAATAGAAAACCTGTAGAAAAGAAGGGTTTTGCTGCCCTCATCTCCCACAAGTTAAAGCTGCTTTGGTGTACAAAATAGTCTAATACATCAGATAACTGTCCTAATTTTCATGCTTTGCTACTTGCCATTATTTTTCTTTAATAAGCGTTTCTTCTGCAACATGATTATGCTGGCACTATAGGTACTGGGACTTTCTTTGTCCTCATGTCTCAGCATGCATTGCTCCTGCCATTTTCCAATGGTTCCATACCCTATTTCAAGCCCTGCTAACTCTACCTGCAGTCATACAGAGAAGACAGTCATTTACCGAATAGCACCGCTCACTTGACTCATATACATACAAGCACCAGGGATTTCAAGGAATAAAATAGAAGTTTTACTGAAACTTTGCCAACAAACCTAAACATCATTCTGCTTAGTCTCTCCTGCTCTATACCATGATGTCCACAGATCGGACTGCATGAACAACATGACAGGTTCCCTTTAAAGCTGACTTATAATTTGAAATTTTACAATGATTATTAAAAAAAGCAAAAAAAAACATTATATAAATGCTCTGATATCCTGTCCTGCCCTGAACAAAAAAGAAAATACGATGAAGAATGCATGTGAGTTTTAAGGCTTTTACATTTTTAATTAAATGCTACTTATGGGAAGGCATCCTCATAAAAGTAGCCCTACTTACCCCCTGCTCTTGTGCTGCTGCTCTTACAAGCGCCCCCGGACTGGAAATAATGATGTCCTGACCCCCAGTCACCTTACCCTGCAGCTCATCAGTAGTCTCAGGTTATTATTATTTTTTTCAGTATATTCCTAGGCTGGTGTAGCTTAAAGGCGTTATCTGAAACCTAACCGAATTTAATATAATTCTCTATTTATTCTTAAAAAAAATAAATAAATAAAACCCCCAAAAACTAAGCACTTTTCTAATATAATTTAATTAAAAAAATCCCTATCCTTCCCTCTCTATTCTAACTTCCTCTCTGTTTTTTTTTCTTTTGTTCCAATTACGTTTTCTTTGAGTCTCCCAGTGTACACTGGGGATTCTCGAATGAGACATCATCAGGAAGCTGGTGCTGCAGTCACTGCTGCAGCTTCTCTCCCCACCCAGAAAAAAATAGTCATCCGGGACAATCCAGTCAGGGATTGGGCTATCCTTTGCTAAACTGAGCATGCTCCTGTAGTCAATATTGACACATGCTCATCACTGTATTACTATCATTGCGCAGTGACAGTGCTCTCGCTCATTACCTCGTCACTTCTCTTTATAGCCAGCGAGGGAGTGCAGAAGGGATGGCCCCTGATGATGATCCATTTCTGGTATGGGACAGCAGCTACAGCAGTGACCTCAGCCCCAGTCCCCCCAGACCCAGTGCATGCTGGGAGACTCGGAAGTAAGATAAAAAAAAACACAGATAGGAAGTTAGAGTAGAGAGGGAAGGGTAGAGATTTTTTTAATTGAAGTATATTAGAAAAGTGCTTAGTTTCTATATATATATTTATATATTCATCGATAATCATACTAAATTCAGGTAGGTTTCAGACAACCACTTTAAAATCACATTCAACATAAAATTGCATAGACACTGACTTTCTACGACTTGTGCAACTAGTTGGAAGATCCATCATGGAAATGTCACTAGTAAAACATCTGTCCTCTCTACATAGGGAGTAATGCTGCTTTTTATGAATTTTATGTATAAGGACTTAGTTATCTGATTGTCCTAATCTACATTTTTTCTTATTTTGGGGTAATTTTTTAAGGATTTGGAATCAAGTTACAAAGTTTTCAACTTTAAATGGTCATCCTTGTACCAATTAATATTGTATCTTGAGGGTCCGCTGTGGTAACTACAGAGAGAAGAATATTGCACAGTGTTTGCCTTGGCAAAAGGGCCTGCGCCAGCCCCTGTGCAAGAGCTGAGGCCCCAGGCGTCTGGAGGGCCTACTATGCCCAGGTTTTAATTTGTGATATTGTCTGTATATTATTGTCACGCAAGGTGAGGGAAGGAACAAGTGTACAATGACGGTAAGAGGAGGAAGGGAGCCCAACAATTAGGGAAAGGAGGAGTGGAGACCCCTAGGCAGATCTAATATCATCCTGACTACCCTATCATCCCTATATAGGTTCTGCACTTATCGCCAAGCAGGAAACCTAATCCCTGAATGTCCCTAGAGCTAGGCCCTAGGTAAGGAGGGGACAGGGTGAACACTAGTCAGGCCCCACTGTAACTAAAGACAAAAAAGGTAAACAAACAAAGGGGATACACTTAGCTTGAGAAGACACCAGAGAGATTACGCCAACTGTCCTCCAAGGGAAGTCCAAGAAGAATCTAGCCGACTACTAGTACTCCAGGCATGGACAGAGGAACATAGAACTATCACCGGCGACTCTCTGGAGACACTGAGAGTTTTTAACTACCAAGCAAGAGTGTGTCAATTAGCAGCAGAAGGTGGAGGTCACTGCTGGGTCCTAAAGAAAGTAAAGATATCACTACACTACAGAGCTAATAGGATCAAGAAGGTGTCTGCAATGCCAAGCTCAGTGACCTTCTACAGCCGGATCCAGAGCAACTGTCTGTCATACTTGATACATCCTTGACAATTATATGCAAGGCAGACGTGCGCACAGCATTTATGCAGCGGTCTTAGGAGCTAAGCATGGAACATACTGCGCAGGTGTCGGTTGTGAAATACAGTTGGCACCAGAGTAAACGTGCTGCAATCAGTGCCACTCTGATCGCAGCATTTTAACCTATTAGATGCTGCTGGCAATGGTGACAGCAACATTTAAGAAGTTGGAAAGGGGCTAAAGTGTCCATTTCAAATCGATCCCACAACAGAATTATGGGATGCCGATGACAATTACCTGGGAACCTCTTGAAGGCTCCCATGTCTGCCATATTTATACACCCATGAAATTCAACCTGTGGCTGGGCTTCATAGGAGATAGGTAATTTTACAATATAGTGGTATTAGTATCGTCGTATGTGTATCTGTCCACACTAATAAAATATCAATGTATATCCCAAATGGGAATGGAAAAAAACAAAACTAAATGACAGAATTTCAGGTTTGTTTTTTTGTGTGACTTTGCCTCCTAAAGAAAAATGGAATAAAAAGAGATAAGAAAGTCGTATAGACACCCAAATTATATCAATAAAAACTACAGTTTGTACCACACAAAAAAAAACAAGCTGTGATACAACTACAGTATATCTACTGAAAAATAAAAAAAGTGATAGCTCCTCGAAGGTTATCTAAAAAAATCTAAAGTGGAGCACACGAGAACAAACCCTGAGCGAGCATTTTCTCATTTTAACCCTAAAAGTTAGTAATAAAATGATTGTGGAATTTAATTTTTAAAGGTAATAAGATGAAAAATAAATAAATAGTTTAGTCTTTCAGATGTTCTCTTGTCAGTGTAGATAAGTACATTGCAATTCATGATTCCTGGCAGAACTGAACACTGCATTAGATATCTGCTTTACACTGGCAACTTGATTTTGTCCTTTTTGAGAACTCCATTTTACACTTTGACCATTGAGTGAGAAGTATTATCCTTTCCTTCTCCAGGCAATGTCATGTGAACTGTAGTGCTCTGAGCCGGTCTAAATAAGGCTCATCCATTGTATTATAGTGATATGTAGTAACAAGTTCTATAGGATCTATTATAACTAATCTCCAGTGACAGATTAGACCAGATCTCCTGTCAGCAATGAAAACCTCCAGACTACTGAAGGCAAGATTTTCATTAAAGACAATTATCTTCTCCATAACTTCAGTCAAGCTGTGTCTCACAGACCTGCGTATCATGACCGAGGCGGGGATGTCTCACAAAGGCCAGAATTGTACAGCTCTGCATTATGAGAAGCTAAAATGTAAGAAATGGACTGGAGGTGAAGCTGGGCCAATATTTCCCACGGATACATTTTGTATGAATTCACGATATGAGCGGCAGAAGGAATGCACAGATGTGTATCAGATCTTACATTTAACCTGAAAATCTTATTACATGGTAGAGACTATACAAGAGACATGTTGTACTTTTTTAAAAATTTTTTTTTACTGATGTTTAAACAGTTTTTAAAACTAAATAAGTTTTCTAGTATTACACATCTTTAAAGAGAATCTGTCAGTAGGATCAACCCTCCTAAGCCGTCTATAAGGGCATGTACAGTGGGTACGGAAAGTATTCAGACCCCTTTAAATTTTTCACTCTTTGTTTCATTGCAGCCATTTGGTAAATTCTAAAAAGTTCATTTTTTTTCTCATTAAAGTACACTCTGCACCCCATCTGGATTGAAAAAAAACCCAGAAATGTAGAAATTTTTGCAAATTTATTAAAAAAGAAATACTGAAATATCACATGGTCATAAGTATTCAGACCCTTTGCTCAGACACTCATATTTAAGTCACATGCTGTCCATTTCCTTGTGATCCTCCTTGAGATGGTTCTACTCCTTCATTCGAGTCCAGCTGTGTTTAATTAAACTGATAGGACTTGATTTGGAAAGGCACACACCTGTCTATATGAGACCTCACAGCTCACAGCGCATGTCAGACCAAATGGGAATCATGAGCTCAAATGAACTGCCCAAGGAGCTCAGAGACAGAATTGTGGCAAGGCACAGATCTGGCCAAGGTTACAAAATAATTTTTTCATTACTCAGGGTCATAGGCGGATTATAATGAGGGCAATCTGGCCATGGACCCCCCGGAGCCCCGGGGCCCCGGGGAGTCCATGGCCAGATTGCCCTCATTATAATATGTGCGGCGCCGCGGCACATACCAGCAGTCAGAGGCGGGGGGCCCCCGGCCCGCTCCCTCAGCAGCGGCGCACTGCCGCTGCTTCTTCTTCGGCCAGGCCAGCACTGCATCTGTTAACTTCCCTGTGTGCTGGCCCGGCCGCGTCACAGCTAGGAGACACGGCCCTGTGAGCGGCCGCGTCTGACGTCACGCAGTGCGCGCCCTGCACTGCTACTTACCACCAGAGAGGAGCTGGACGACGGGAGCCAGGGGATGGTGAGTGAGTGTGTGTGTGTGTGCAGATATCATTGTGTGATGTCTGATTATATGTATTTTTGTGTTTCAAATGTGTTTATGTGTGTATGTATGTATATGTTTGTGTGTGTGTGTGCGTGACTGCGTGCGGCCTCCTGCTGTCTCTGGGGGGGCACCGTGCAGCCTCCCGCTGTCTCTGGGGGGGCGCCGTGCGGCCTCCCGCTGTGCATAGATGGCGCCATGCGGCCCCCTTCTGTGTATAGATGGCACCGTGCGGCCCCCTGCTATGTATAGATGGTGCCGTGCGGCCTCCTTCTGTGTATACATGGCGCCGTGTGGCCCCCTGTAGTGTATAGATGGCTACGTGCGGCCTCCCGCTGTGTATAGATGGCACCGTGCGGCCTCCTGCTGTGTATAGATGGCGCCGTGTGGCCCCCTACTGTGCGGCCTCCCGCTGTATCTGGGGGGCGCCATGCGGCCTCTCGCTGTGTATAGATGGCGCCATGCGGCCCCCTGCTGTGTATAGATGGTGCCGTGCGGTCTCCTGCTGTGTGTAGATGGTGCTGTGCGGCCCCCTGCTGTGTATAGATGGCACTGTGCGGCCTCCCGCTTTGTATAGACAGCGCCGTGCGGCCCCCTGCTGTGTATAGATGGCGCCGTGTGGCCTCCTGCTGTGTATAGATGGCTACGTGCGGCCTCCTGCTGTGTATAGATGGCTACGTGCGGCCTCCCGCTTTGTATAGACAGCGCCGTGCGGCCCCCTGCTGTGTATAGATGGCGCCGTGTGGCCTCCTGCTGTGTATAGATGGCTACGTGCGGCCTCCTGCTGTGTATAGATGGCTACGTGCGGCCTCCCGCTGTGTATAGATGGCACCGTGCGGCCTGCTGCTGTGTATAGATGGCACCGTGTGGCCCCCTGCTGTGTATAGATGGTGCCATGTGGCCTCCTCCTGTATATAGATGGCGCCGTGCGGCCCCCTGCTTGTATAGATGGCGCTGTGCGGCCTCCCGCTGTATCTGGGGGGAGCCGTGCGGCCTCCCGCTGTGTATAGATGGCGCAATGCGGCCCCCTGCTGTGTATAGATGGCACCGTGTGGCCCCCTGCTGTGTATAGATGGTGCCGTGCGGCCTCCTTCTGTGTATAGATGGCGCCGTGCGGCCCCCTGCTGTGTATAGATGGCTAGGTGCGGCCTCCTGCTGTGTATAGATGGCACCGTGCGGCCTCCTGCTGTGTATAGATGGCACCGTGCGGCCCCCTGCTATGTATAGATGGCTACGTGTGGCCTCCCGCTGTGTATAGATGGCACCGTGCGACCTCCCGCTGTGTATAGATGGCTACGTGCGACCTCCCGCTGTGTATAGATGGCTACGTGCGGCCTGCAGCTGTGTATAGATGGCTCCGTGCGGCCTCCTGCTGTGTATAGATGACTACGTGCGGCCTCCACTGTGTATAGATGGCTACGTGCGGCCTCCCACTGTGTATAGATGGCTACGTGCGGCCCCCCTCTGTGTATAGATGGCTACGTGCGGCCTCCCGCTGTGTATAGATGGCTACGTGCGGCCTCCCGCTGTGTATAGATGGCTACGTGCGGCCTCCCGCTGTGTATAGATGGCTACTTGCGGCTTCCCGCTGTGTATAGATGGCTACGTGCGGCCTCCCGCTGTGTATAGATGGCCACTTGCGGCCTCCCGCTGTGTATAGATGGCTACGTGGGGCCTCCCGCTGTGTATAGATGGCTACATGCGGTCTCCCGCTGTGTATAGGTGGCACCATGCGGCCTCCCGCTGTGTATAGATGGCTGCGTGCGGCCTTCTGCTGTGTATAGATGGCACTGTGTGGCCTTCTGCTGTGTATAGATGGCTACGTGCGGCCTTCCGCTGTGTACAGATGGCTACATGCGGCCTCCTACTGTGTATAGATGGCTACGTGCAGCCTCCCGCTGTGTATAGATGGCTACTTGCGGCCTCCTGCTGTGTATGGGAGGATTGTGGCAGCTCATATTGTGTGTACGGTCTCATACTGTTTATAGAGGATGTCAGCATACTTAATTGTGCTCAATATTAAGTCATACAATTAATGTAAAGAAATTATTATAATTAATATATTAATATTGTGCCAAATTAATTTCACGTGAACTATCACGTGATTTATCACAGGGGATCATGTGACATGTCACGTGATACATCAGGTGGGGGGGGGGCCCGCGCCTTCTAAACTGCCCAGGGCCCTTGCTACTCTTAATCCACCCCTGCTCAGGGTTCCTAAGAGTACAGTGGCCTCCATAATCCTTAAATGGAAGAAGTTTGGGACCACCAGAAGTCTTCCTAGACCTGGCCGCCAAACTGAGCAATCATGGGAGAAGAGACTTGGTGAGAGAAGTAAGGAAGAACCCCAAGATCACTGTGGCTGAGCTCCAGAGATGCAGTAGGGAGATGGAAGAAAGTTCCACAAAGTCAACTATCACTGGAGCCCTCCACCAATCGGGCCTTTATGGCAGAGTGGCCCGAAGGAAGCCTCTCCTCAGTGCAAGACATATGAAAGCCTGCATAGAGTTTGCTCAAAAACACATGAAGGACTCCCAGACTATGAGAAATAAGATTCTGTGGTCTGATGAGACAAAGATAGAACTTTTTGGTGATAATTCTAAGCGGTATGTGTGGAGAAAACCAAGCACTGGGCATCACCTGCCCAATACAATCCCAACAGTGAAACATGGTGGTGGCAGCTTCATGCTATGGGTTTGCTTTTCAGCTGCAGGGACAGGACGACTGGTTGCAATTGAAAGAAACATGAATGCGGCCAAGTACAGCGATATCCTGGATGAAAACCTCTTCCAGAGTGCTCTGGACCTCAGACTTGGCCAAAGGTTCACCTTCCAAAAAGACAATGACCCTAAGCACACAGCTAACAAAGGAGTGGCGTCAGAACAACTCTGTGACCATTCTTGACTGGCCCAGCCAGAGCCCTGATCTAAACCCAATTGAGCATCTCTGGAGAGACCCGAAAATGGCTGTCCACCAACATTCACCATCCAACCTGATGGAACTGGAGAGGATCTGCAAGGAAGAATTGCAGAGGATCCCCAAAACCAGGTGTGAAAAACTTGTTGCATCATTGCAAAGAAGATTCATGGCTGTACTAGCTCAAAAGGGTGCTTCTACTCAATACTGAGCAAAAGGTCTGAATACTTATGACCATGGGATATTTCAGTTTTTCTTTTTTCATAAATTTGCAAAAATTTCTACATTTCTGGTTTTTTTTCAGTCAAGATGGGGTGCAGAGTGTACTTTAATGAGAAAAAAAATGAACTTTTTAGAATTTGCCAAATGACTGCAATGAAACAAAGAGTGAAAAATTTAAAGGGGTCTGAATACTTTCCGTACCCACTGTAGGTCATAGAAATTTGAATAAAATGATATCTTGATATCTGCGATCCGATGTCTTATTCCCAAGAGATCCATGTTTTTCTTAATATGTTAATGAGCTGTTAAGATCTATGGGCCTTACCAGCTCATTTACATATTAAGAAAAACATAGATTTCTCTGGAATAAGACATTGGATCGCAGATATCAAGGTATCATTTTATTCATCTTCCTATGACCTAACATGCCCATATATATATAACATTTCTCCCTATTCCCCCTATATCATTGTTCTTGTCCTTCTCTGCATTTGTATACACGGATACATTCTAGCGCACAAGTGGGTCACACATTACAGGCCGCAGCAGTGACTCGCCAATCACTAAATGTGTTGCACCTACAGTCATAATGTCATCTTCTAACAAGAGGTCTGGCAGGAAACTGAGCAGTAGCAGTAGGAAGAAATACAGTAAAGAATTGTAAATGCAAATATATTAACATACTGTATATAATTTTAGTATTTAGGTCAGAGTTATATACAGTACAGACCAAAAGTTTGGACACACCTTCTCATTTAAAGATTTTTTTCTGTATTTTCATGACTATGAAAATTGTACATTCACACTGAAGGCATCAAAACTATGAATTAACACATGTGGAATTATATACTTAACAAAAAAGTGTGAAACAACTGTAAATATGTCTTATATTCTAGGTTCTTCAAAGTAGCCACCTTTTGCTTTGATGACTGCTTTGCACACTCTTGGCATTCTCTTGATGAGCTTCAAGAGGTAGTCACCGGAAATGGTCTTCCAACAATCTTGAAGGAGTTCCCAGAGATGCTTAGCACTTGTTGGCCCTTTTGCCTTCACTCTGCGCTCCAGCTCGCCCCAAACCATCTCGATTGAGTTCAGGTCTGGTGACTGTGGAGACCAGGTCATCTGGCATAGCACCCCATCACTCTTCCTCTTGGTCAAATAGCCCTTACACAGCCTGGAGGTGTGTTTGGGGTCATTGTCCTGTTGAAAAATAAATGATGGTCCAACTAAACGCAAACCGGATGGAATAGCATGCCGCTGCAAGATGATGTGGTAGCCATGCTGGTTCAGTATGCCTTCAATTTTGAATAAATCCCCAACAGTGTCACCAGCAAAGCACCCCCACACCATCACACCTCCTCCTCCATGCTTCATGGTGGGAACCAGGCATGTAGAGTCCATCCGTTCACCTTTTCTGCGTCGCACAAAGACACGGTGGTTGGAACCAAAGATCTCAAATTTGGACTCATCAGACCAGAGCACAGATTTCCACTGGTCTAATGTCCATTCCTTGTGTTCTTTAGCCCAAACAAGTCTCTTCTGATTGTTGCCTGTCCTTAGCAGTGGTTTCCTAGCAGCTATTTTACCATGAAGGCCTGCTGCACAAAGTCTCCTCTTAACAGTTGTTGTAGAGATGTGTCTGCTGCTAGAACTCTGTGTGACATTGACCTGGTCTCTAATCTGAGCTGCTGTAATCCTGCGATTTCTGAGGCTGGTGACTCGGATAAACTTATCCTCAGAAGCAGAGGTGACTCTTGGTCTTCCTTTCCTGGGGCGGTCCTCATGTGAGCCAGTTTCTTTGTAGCGCTTGATGGTTTTTGCAACTGCACTTGGGGACACTTTCAAAGTTTTCCCAATTTTTCGGACTGACTGACCTTCATTTCTTAAAGTAATGATGGCCACTCATTTTTCTTTACTTAGCTGCTTTTTTCTTGCCATAATACAAATTCTAACAGTCTATTCAGTAGGACTATCAGCTGTGTATCCACCAGACTTCTGCACGACACAACTGATGGTCCCAACCCCATTTATAAGGCAAGAAATCCCACTTATTAAACCTGACATTGCACACCTGTGAAGTGAAAACCATTTCCGGTGACTACCTCTTGAAGCTCATCAAAAGCAGAAAAATCTTTATATGAGAAGGTGTGTCCAAACTTTTGGTCTGTACTGTATATATATTTTTTGTTTTGGAATTTTTTCATTTTTAATGTCCCCAGTCTGTTCTCTCTCCAGTCTGTATCTAGCTGCTATACAGTACAAAAAAACCTCAAAAGTTTGTGCTTAAACTTTAGTAACTCAGCCCTTCACCTTGCCAAACAAGCCTACTTCTCCACGCTCATGTCCTCATTATTCAATAATCCAAAAAGACTGTTTGATACCTCCACTTACTCCTTAATCCCAAAGTGCAGGCCCTAATACTAATCCCAGCCCTGATGATCTGGTCACTTATTTCAAAGAGAAAATTGACAAAAACCATCTGTAAATTATCTCCCAGTCCCATAGTAACATCTGTCCCATTCTTTACAGCACTTCATCTAGTTCACTTTCAGCCTTTGACCCAATAACAGAAGTTCCCAGGCTCTGCTCTTCTTCTCGCTCCACAACCTGCCCCAGGGATCCTATTCCATCGCACCTCCTCCAGACCCGCTCCCTGCCTAGTACTAATCACCCAAAAAAATATGCAACCTCTCTTCTTTGTCTGGTGTGCAGTATTTCCTGAATTCTGTCATAGAATTCTGCCTCTTGCACCATCCTGTTCTGATAATTACAGAACCAATGCTATTCTCCCTGTTAGTGTATTTCTAAACTCCTGGGACATATGGTCTACTCTCCCCTAATCCTGTCTGTCTGATATCTCTCCTCTTGACCCTTTACAATCTGATTTATGGACTCTACAGTAAATGGACTTACTAAAGTATCAAACCGTCTGAACCATTGTGCTGAATGTGATTCCATTTTAATTATTTTTAGGGATTTAGATGGAATCCCCAGTACATTGCTCAGCATACAGCCATGTAGAAATGTGAACCTAGCCTAACAGGTGACTATGATGGTAACTATTGTCTTCTGATTCTTCTGGATCTCTCTGCTTTGCTGGGCACCATAGATCAGCAGCTCCAACTCAGCATACTCTGCCCTTACTTGGGTCACCAACGTCTATATCTCTTTTAATGTCTCAATAGCTGGCTCTTCTTCCTATCATCCTCCCATTGTGGACCCACCACCAAACCAGTCGTGCTGGATGATGTTGCAGACCCATGTCTGCAACTTGCTCAGAGTGATCTTATTCTCATCTGTGAAGAAAATGGAGCAACATAGATAGACCTGGTGGTCTCTGCTAAATGCCCATCAAGCTACACGGTGCTTAGCTGTAAACATAGGTCCCACTACTGGACGTTGGGCCCTCATGGAGTCTGTTTTTGACAGTTTGGTCATAAGCATGTGTAATAATTATGGACTGTTCTACTGCGTTTCTGCCCCTGAAGACAACAATCGCGCTATGTGTACGAGCGGTTTTACATGTAAATGTGATTAGTGATGTGCGTGTCTTATACTGTGTGTTGGTAATGTATAGCATATAAGTAATGTAAAGTGTTAAGGCCAAGTCACACATAACGAAATCGCTAGCGAGATCGTTGATACATCACAGTTTTTGTGACGCAATAGCGATCTCGTTATGTCTGACAGGTAGCAGCGATCAGGCCCCTGCTGTGAGATCGCTGATCGTTACAAAGCTTCCTGGACCATTCCTGGGTCGTTGCGCTCCCGCTGGGCAGTGTACATCGCTGTATTTGACACCTTATCAACGACCTCGTTAGCGATTCAGAGCGGAGACACGTAGGCGTGCATAAATTGGACTTTTCCGCGCCCCTCGTCCCCGATTGGTGGTCACTACAGCGTTCTCATTTTCCGTCGTGCATAAAGAAGGCAACAGAATAGACTAAGTAATATAGGTGCCTGAAGAACCGAGAAATCGATGTGGAGTCACAGCCGAAGAACACTACTACAATCCACAAACCAGAACGCTTGTCAGGAACAAAGCCCAGATGAATGGATACAGAGTCACAGCCGGAGAACGCTACAACGAGGCTTTCTTTTAAACCAAGGCCGCCCAATCAGAACGCAGTAGCGTCCACCAATCGGAGATGAGGGGGCGCGGAAAAGTAATTTTATGCACGCCTTTGTGACACAGTACAGTCCCTATCAAGGTGTGGATCGTTGAAATAGCTGCTGTGAGAAACCGTCCCAACGACCGCCGAGATCGTTAGTTAGATCGCTGGGGCGGCCGAAATCGTTGGGAAGTTCTGCATGTTTGACAGCTACCCAACGATCACGATACGACTCTCCAGCGATCCCAAAACCGTGACGTAATAACGATCTCGCTAGCGATCTCGTTATGTGTGATGGGGCCTTTAATGTATAATGTATAATGTGAGTAGTGCATAGTGCAGGGTAAGCACAGGATTAGACTAGGGATAAGATAAGGACAATGGGTTTAGTCTATAGGATAGGACCTAGTTAATGATAGAACTAGCCCAGTAGGTGGGAACTAGTGTTAATAAAAGGTGGGAACTTCTTGACAGTAGAGGATTTAGAAAAGTGCAACAACAAGGTCAAGTTCAGGTGCAGTGGGCTGCTAGGGTCAGCGTGTACCAATCATTCAAGGCAATGGGAGTTCCTATTGGATTCCCGAGCGGACGCCCCTGTCAAGTCTGGAGCACAAGGCCTGGCAAAGGGGCTACCAGACACGTCATGTCCTCTGCTCTGGAGTACAGTGGAAGATGGACAAGGACCCGTGTACATGGAAGGTGGAGGATCCCAGGTGCACTGCTGAAATGGACAGGAAATCCCTAAGGCTGATGGGGTCAGGGGGATAAAGGACAGTCCAGGACGAACGAGTTACAGGGCTTAAGAGGTGTTGTACGAAGGAAGGAAGAAACATGAAGTATTGTGCCCTATCCTACATATCACCACTTGATGAACTTGAACTGACCAGTAAACTTTTGTTTGTTGCAATGAACTTCGTGTTCCCTGAATTGTGTGTGGCGGCTCTGGAGGATGGGGGCCTGGAGACAGAGGAGGCCTGCGGCCTACAATTGAGTGTGATGCACCCCACACATGACAGCACACTGGGACTGGGACACTGTTTTCCTGTAAAGTGCCAGAACGTAACTGGACAGCAACTCGGTCATGACTACTGGCCTGCAGCACTTTACACATGCACACCGGTAGCCCGCTGGAGGTCATTTTCTAAGGCTCTGGCACTGCTCCTCCTGTTGCAAGTTGCACAAAAGGTCAGATACCAGTCCTGCTGCTGGGTTGATGCCCTTTTACTGCCGTGTCCAGCTATACTTGTATAATGGCCCATGTCTTGGTATCTTCCCCATGCTCTTGAGACTGTGGTGGGAGGCACCCCAAGCCTTGCGATGGAACGTATGGATGTGCCATCCTGCAGGATCTGGACTACCTGTGCAACCAGAAAGGGCTACAGGTACCCCCTAATAATACCAAAAAAAGCTAAATTAAAAACTAGAGAAGAATCAGTCAAGAAGGATTATTTGCCTGTGGCCACCACCTAAAAATCGGTTAATCGAGAAATTGTCTGCGGCCACCACCTGAAAACCATTCATTTTTTTTGGGTCTGTCTTGCTGTTCCTCTTCCAAGCTCCTCTTAACATTTATATTTTGCACCAAAGCCGGTGACATTGACTCACAATTTCTTAGGGTAGGGCTCTACATATTCTGTGGAAACTCTTTCCACCATGATGGCCACTTAGCGCAGGATTTTGATTCATGATTGTGCAGACATCGGCCCACCCTTATGTTACCAATCTGGACAGATTGATATCCCTGAAGTCAGGGTCAGACTGGGACTTAAATTAAACCCTGACATTTGCGAGAACAACAGGCCCACTTGCTATGAAGTGAATGTGATATCTGTTCATCGATTTTTGTGGCTCTCTCGAGATATATATCACATTTGCAGAATCCAAACTACTGTGAAGCAAGAATAACGCTATGTGAAATTTAAAGGGAACCTGTCAGGTTAGATAACTCTATTTACTTGCAGGTGTAGGGTTAATCTGCAGCTTAATAGCATTATGAAGGTGCTCAGCCGCTGCACTGAAAATGCGGCACCTGGGACAAAATACATTTAATTTCTCCCAGGAGCCACCGGCTTTCAGTCATGCACGGAGCAATTACAGTCACCGCACACAACAGTGAGAGAAGCAACTATAAGCACGCCTCAGAACTTTGACTGACAGCCGGCTGTGCACTGATGCACAGCCAGCTGTCAATCAAGGAAAGAATGCAGCAAGCAGAGATCAAGCCCACCCACGAAATTGACTTCACTATTGGAGGCAGGGCTGGTCTCCGCTCTCCCCGTCCGCTCCTTACCATGTGCACTAACAGTGCCCTCTCTTTTCGGCTCGTCACTTCCCATTAGAGCTGGCGAGGTTCTGCACTGTCACTGTGCACTGAGAAGAATATTGCAAGGGAAGTCCTACTGAGCATACTTCAGAATTGACAACTGACACACGCTAAGTAGAGCAGGGACTAGCCCAGCCTCTGAAGTGGACGTCACTGATGATGCAATTGGCAGACACAAACAGAAAAGAGCCCCTGTGCAAGAACAGTAAATGAACCCTACCTGTTTTTATGGTGGAAATGGGCCTCTTTACCTCTTGGGCCCCTGTGAGGCACCATAGGTTGCATCAATGATATGTCCGCCCCTGGATGACACTTCGTTTTAGGGTGGGGACAGAGGTTGAGGCTCTGACCGCCGCCTCTGCCTCCTGATGATGACTCGATTAAGTATCCCAGCCACCATGACTGTATTGCACCCTTTTTCTACATTTTCATTAGCCCCTTTTAGTTGCTTAGTGATTTGTAGCACCCCGAGGGCTCGGCTGCTACAGGGATATTGCACCTCAACCCAGAGGTGTGATATTCCACTCCCGGGTAAGGATGGAGTGTGGACTTGGGCTCGTTAGGCCGCATGCACCAAACACACCCCATTTCCGAGGGACAGCTCAACGGTGCTCCCACAGAAGTGCAGGCACGACAGCTTCTGTCCCTGGCTTGAGTGGGGAGGGGGAGGAAAACCCAGTGGTGTAGGAGCAGATAGGGGTGGGTCTCTGGGCATAGGTAGGAGCCCATTGGTTGCTAGTCACCTGGGCTCATGGCTAGAGGGAGGTATAAAAGGTGGGCACCATCTTAGGACAGAGTGAGTTCAGAGAGGAGTTCAGTCTGAGGAGGAGTGACAAGGAGCAGAGCTGCTGCATGGGCTCTGCTCCCCAGGCAGGCCTTGTCAGGAGGCCGGGGCCTGAGAGAGAGAGAGAAGAAGGAACAGAAAGGAAAGTAAGAAAGGAACAAGAACATCAAGAAAGGCCCAGAGACACGAGGACAGAGGGAACCCTAAGGACCCAGGAGATTGTGGGTGACGGGTTGGCAGAGCAGGTGTCACGCTGTCTCTGTGTACTGGAGGTAGGGGGCCTAAGCTGACCCTAAGCTGGGGCCCTGACTAATCCCTCTACCTGGAGGTACTGTTAAAGGTACAGAGGTCCAGGCCGCCAGCGTAACCCCTACCTCCTGAGGATCCCTGCACCTAAGTAATCTAGTCCTGAGAAGGACCCCTGATCACAACAAAAGGGGACAGGTAATAATATGCCCACACTCAGTACTTAGACGAACGAGACAGTACAAGGGTAAAACCAAAACCACCTTGCATACAAAAACTACACAACTACAACAGAGGGAACACCAACGGGAAAGGAGATAAATGATAAAGCGAGGAAGGGAAAAAACACTCCAAATACACTTAGCTCTGAAACTCCAAATACCACGATCCGCTCTGTTAGTCTGCATGAAATGCTTTCACCGACACTTCACTAACAGACCGGCAGGCATTTGAAGGAGTCCCACTACAGCAACATTGATTGCAGCTGGGCAAGGCTGGACCTTGTCTAGCACAGAGAGAGAGAGAGCTAACTCCCTCACTGCCGAGAAAACACAAAGCACCAAAAACTCAGCTGCGAGAAGTCAGGCTGTGTAATCGTGACGATCTTCGTGGCGACACACCCGTGACAGTACCCCCCCTTCTACGAGGGGCCTCCGGACCCTCAGGGCCAGGTTTATCCGGGTGAGTCGTGTGGAAGGCCCGAACTAATCGGTCTGCGTTAATATCCGACGCAGGAACCCACATCCTCTCCTCAGGACCATACCCCTTCCAATGAACCAGGTACTGAAGGGACCGGCGATTAAAGCATGAATCAATGACCCTCGATACCTGGAACTCCAAGTTACCATTGACCACCACTGGAGGGGGAGGTAAAGGTGACGGTACCACCGGCGCCACATACCTCTTAAGCAATGATCTGTGGAACACGTTGTGAATTTTAAACGTAGGGGGGAGGTCAAGACGGAATGCCACCGGATTAATTATAGAACTGATCCTGTATGGCCCGATGAACCTGGGACCCAGTTTCCAGGAGGGAACCTTAAGTTTTATATTCCTGGTAGACAACCATACCCGATCGTTCACACTTAGGTCCGGACCAGACACTCTCCTCCTATCAGCCATACGTTTGTATCGGTTCCCCATAGTATTCAGATTCTTCAGCACCCCTCTCCATACTGAAGCGAGTGATGAGGAAAATCGTTCCTCCTCAGGAACCCCCGAAGAGCCCCCCCTACTGAAAGTACAAAACTGGGGGTGAAAACCATATGCCCCAAAAAACGGGGACTTACCAGTGGACTCGCTCCGCCTATTATTAAGAGCAAACTCTGCCAGAGGTAAGAAAGAAGCCCAGCCCTCCTGGTTCTCTGACACAAAACACCAGAGATATGTCTCCAAGCTCTGGTTCATACGTTCCGTCTGACCATTGGTCTGAGGATGAAAAGCCGATGAGAACGATAAATGCATCCCCCGCCGTGTACAAAACGCCTTCCAGAATTTGGACACAAACTGAGACCCCCGATCTGACACCACCTCGGAGGGTACCCCGTGAAGCCTCACAATCTCCCCAATGAACACCTGCGCAAGAGTTTTAGCATTAGGAAGAGCAGGAAGAGCGATAAAATGTGCCATCTTGCTGAACCTGTCCACTACAACGAGTATGACCGTTTTACCCGAAGACGGAGGGAGGTCCGTAATAAAGTCCATAGACAGATGAGTCCAAGGACGCTCCGGGATCTTCAAAGGTAAGAGGGCCCCAGACGGACAGGTATGTGAGGTCTTAGAGCGCGCACAAACCCCACAGGACGCGACAAAAGTTACCACCTCCTTATGTAAGTTAGGCCACCAAAACCGACGCGAGAGGAGATCCACAGTTGCTTTACTCCCCGGGTGTCCTGCAAAAACTGAGTTATGGTGTGCCTCGATCACCTTTTGTCGCAACTGATCTGGAACAAACAGTCTCCCCGGAGGTCCAACAGGGGCGTCCCCCTGAGCCTCCAATACCTCCTCCTCAAGCTCAGAGCATACTGCCGAAACCACCACCCCCTCCTGAAGGATAGGAATCGGGTCGTCCGTATTCCCGGCCCCAGGGAAACTACGAGATAAGGCATCCGCCTTTACATTTTTTGACCCAGGACGATATGTAACGACAAAATTAAACCTGGTAAAAAACAATGACCACCTAGCTTGTCTGGGATTCAGACGTTTCGCGGACTCCAGATATAGCAGGTTCTTGTGATCAGTGATGACGGTGACCGGATGGACTGCCCCCTCTAAAAAATGGCGCCACTCCTCAAAAGCTAACTTAATGGCCAAGAGTTCCCTATTGCCGACATCGTAATTCCTCTCAGCGGACGACAATTTTTTAGAGAAAAAGGCGCACGGATGCCACTTACCAGGGGACGAACCTTGTGACAATACTGCTCCCACCCCTACCTCGGAAGCGTCTACCTCTACAATGAATGGCTGTGACGCATCAGGTTGAATGAGTATGGGTGCCGAGGCAAAACATTTTTTCAAGGAGGAGAATGCTTGACAAGCCTTGTCAGACCACCTAGAAAAATCCGTCCCCTTTTTAGTCATGTCTGTGAGAGGCTTAACCATGGACGAGAAATTACGAATGAACTTCCGGTAATAATTAGCAAACCCCAGGAAACGTTGTAGTGCCTTAAGATTCTCTGGCCGATCCCACTCAAGAACTGCCCGCACTTTCCCAGGGTCCATACGAAAACCGGACGCTGGAACCAGGAAGCCTAAAAACTGGAGTTCCTGTACGGCGAACACACACTTTTCCCATTTGGCATACAGTTTATTATCCCGCAAGATCTGTAACAGCTTCCTAACGTGCTCCTGATGAGACACCAGATCCGGCGAGTAAATTAAGATATCATCCAGATATATGACAACAAACTGTCCCACCAGGCGGCGAAAAATGTCATTAACAAAGTGTTGGAACACCGCCGGGGCATTAGTCAGACCGAATGGCATGACAAGGTTCTCATAATGCCCCTCCGGAGTGTTAAACGCCGTCTTCCACTCATCCCCCTCCTTCATCCTAATCAGATTGTACGCCCCCCTGAGATCCAACTTAGAGAACCATTTGGCGCCCACGATCTGATTAAAGAGATCGGGAATAAGTGGGAGCGGATACGGATCTCGGACCGTAATCCGATTAAGTTCACGGAAATCCAGGCAAGGGCGTAGGCCTCCATCTTTCTTCTTAACAAAGAAGAACCCCGCGGCCACCGGTTAAGATGAAGGTCTAATATGCCCCTTAGCCAGACTTTCTGAAATATAATCCTTCATGGCCTGCCTCTCAGGACCAGAAAGGTTATACAACCTAGCTTTAGGTAACTTGGCCTCAGGGAGCAGTTTTACAGAACAGTCATACTCGCGATGAGGAGGTAGTTCCTGACACCCTTTCTCCGAGAATACATCCTCAAAGTCCGCCAGAAATGGAGGTAAGACCCTAGGAGTAACCGCACCGATGACCGTATTCATGCAGTTTTTATTACAGAATTTACTCCATTGGCTTATCTCTCTGGTTTGCCAATTAATAACCGGGTTATGCTTCGTTAACCAAGGAAGGCCCAACACTATAGGAGTGGGAAGACCCTCCAACACGTAGCAAGACAACAGTTCTTTATGTATCGCCCCCACTTGAAGTTTTACGTCATGCACAGCTTGCAAAAAACTTCCCTGACCGAGAGGCCTGGCATCGATCGAGAATATGGGGATGGGTTTAGCCAACTCACTCAATCGCATACCTTGAACCCGGGCAAACCGAGCATCCACCAGATTAGCCCCGGCCCCACTATCCAGAAGAACAGATATCCTCTCAGTTCTCGTACCCACCACCACCTCCGCCGGAACGAGAAACTGAGACGAACCTAGGGACGAAATACCTACTCCCAGATTGCCGTCCACCACACAACCTGGGATCAACAGTTTTCCGACGACTCTTCACACTGCAAGGGACGGGATGGACACCCCCCAATAAAATGTCACGCTGTCTCTGTGTACTGGAGGTAGGGGGCCTAAGCTGACCCTAAGCTGGGACCCTGACTAATCCCTCTACCTGGAGGTACTGTTAAAGGTACAGAGGTCCAGGCCGCCAGCGTAACCCCTACCTCCTGAGGATCCCTGCACCTAAGTAATATAGTCCTGAGAAGGACCCCTGATCACAACAAAAGGGGACAGGTAATAATATGCCCACACTCAGTACTTAGACGAACGAGACAGTACAAGGGTAAAACCAAAACCACCTTGCATACAAAAACTACACAACTACAACAGAGGGAACACCAACGGGAAAGGAGATAAATGATAAAGCGAGGAAGGGAAAAAACACTCCAAATACACTTAGCTCTGAAACTCCAAATACCACGATCCGCTCTGTTAGTCTGCATGAAATGCTTTTGACGCGCCCCTGGGCCTGTGCTGTGGTGCAGCGTTGCGCACGCGGGGAATACCCGGAGCCGGATCTGTTGGGGGTAGTAGTCCTCGTGGCGGTGACCCGGTCCGTGCCCAGGGTGTCAAACTAAATGGCAGTCTTTAGCAGTAGATGTTAGAGTGTTCGACTACGCCACCCGTTGAATGCGGCTATGAAGCCGCCGCTGCAGGGCAGTCCGCTGAGGCCGGTGGTTCGGATGTGCAGCGTGGATGGTATAACCCCCAACGGGAGGGGTATGGCTGTTAGAACCTTGCTGTTAGGTTTTTTTTCCTTTGCTGGTCACATGACCTTGTTGGCCTATTTAGTCCTGCTCCGCCCTTCTGGCTTTGCTGGACTTCATTGTATATCTACTTTCTAGCTAGCCTGTGCTCTGTATCTAACTCTGTTAGTTTGCTTGGTCTACGGACCTCTATGTTCTATCTATTTTGTTTGTTCGTCTGTCTGCTACTATTTCTGTTAGGAGGTGTCCCATATTCCTCCCAGTCCTTAGTACTTGTAGGGATTCCCTCCCCACATCTATAGGTCTTCGTACAGACTAGATTAGGACTTTAGCAGGTCTGATCGCAGGATCAGGTTCCCTGTTACATCGTAGGGATTCAGCTGAGTCTCATAGTAGGGACAGATCTCCTCTCTTTCCTTAGCTTTGGTAGCAGAACATAACAGTAAGTCCAGCCAGCAAATTCTCTAAGGAAAGATTTTTCTGTTCCATCATGGTGTCGGTTCAGGATTTGACTCATCGCCTGCAGGGACTCTCTCTGGAGGTGGCAGAGCTCCGTCAGCACGTGAGTAACTGTCCTGGAGCACATTTCTTGGAGCCTAAGGTATGTTTGCCGGATTTGTTTTTTGGTGAACACCGAGAATTTTTTTCATTTAAAAATGCTTGCTTATTGTATTTTCGTTTGAGACCTAAGTCCTCTGGGGATGAATCCCAGCGCGTAGGGTTCATAATGTCACTTTTGCGCAAAGAGCCTCAGGAGTGGGCCTTTTCTTTGCAACCTAGTGATTCATGCTTCAGATCAGTGGATAGTTTTTTTTTCTGCTTTGGGACTATTATATGATGATCCTGACCGTGTCGCATCAGCTGAGACTGAGTTGAGACGTCTAAAACAAGGATCGGGTAATGTGGAAAAATATTGTACACATTTTCGTCGTTGGTCCACTCAAACAGGGTGGAACGATTCTGCTCTGAAAAGTCTATTTCTTGCTGGGCTCAGTGAAAGGGTTAAAGACCTGCTAATTGCTTATCCTACACCTGAAGATTTGCAACAGGCTATGCAATTAGCTATACGGGTGGATAGAAGACTGCGTGCTAGGGTTAATGAGAGCAAATCCTCTGCTATGTCAGTTTCTGGTTATGATAATGTGTGTACTAACAGTGGTGAACCGATGGAGATTGGATCGGTGGCACCTCGCTCTCAAGAAAAAGACCGTCGTTTTTCGCAAGGCTTGTGTTTCTATTGCGGAAAATCTGGTCATTTGATTAAAGGCTGTGAGCTTCGTATGAAGAAAGAAAAAAAAATGGTCAGTCACGCCCGTATTGCCTGTTTAAATTCCAAGGGTATATTTTTAGCTGCTTCCACGATTGCTCAGGAAAAATTAATGGAATTTCGGGTGTTTGTTGATTGCGGGTCTACACTGAATGTAATTGATGGGGGATTCGTGGAAAAACTCAATTTAAAACCTGAACCTTTGTCATCCCCCATTGCTGTGGTTTCTGTGGATGGCTCCCCTTTGAAGAATATTACTCTCAAGGTCAGTGAATTTCCTCTCACTATTAATGGTGTTCACCATGAGAAATTGGATTTGGTAGTGTTGAATAACTTGCCTTCTCCAGTAATATTGGGTTTGCCCTGGTTAAAATTCCACAATCCTGTACTGGATTGGTCTACCAGTGAAATTAAATCCTGGAGCCATAAATGTTATGACAAGTGTTGTAACGGGCGTATTGCAGCTTTGGATAGGGGAGAATTGCCTGTTCCTATTCAGGATTTTTGGAGATTTTTTTCTGAGAAGGATTCGCAGGTTTTGCCTCCCCATAGAGACTATGATTGTTCTATTGAATTTGTCCCTGGAGCGACTCTTCCTAAGAGTCGTTTATTTAACCTTACTATTCCTGAGAGGAAGGCTTTGGAGGAATACATACAGACAAGCTTGGCCGCCGGTCACATTAGGCCCTCTAAGTCTCCTGTGGCGGTTGGATTTTTTTTTGTAAAAAAAAAAGGACGGCGGTTTACGTCCTTGTCTGGATTTTCGTGAGATTAACAAAATTACGGTACGCAATCCTTACCCACTGCCATTGATTCCTGATCTGTTTAACCAGTTATTGGGGGCCAAGTGGTTCTCTAAAATTGACCTTAAGGGGGCATACAATCTGTTGCGCATGAAGGAGGGTGATGAATGGAAGACTGCTTTTAACACTCCTGTGGGTCATTTTGAGAATCTGGTTATGCCTTTTGGTCTTACTAATGCTCCTGCATTTTTTCAGAATCTGATTAATGACATCCTTAGACCTTTGATCGGTAAAAATGTGGTTGTGTATTTGGATGACATTTTGATTTATTCGCCAGATCTGGAGTCTCATTGGCGGAGCGTACGTGAGGTATTACAGTTATTAATGGACAATTCGCTTTTTGCTAAGCTGGAGAAATGTGAGTTCGCTGTACAGAGAATTAGTTTTTTGGGCTACATTATCTCCAGCAAAGGTTTTGAGATGGATCCGGTTAAGGTTCAGGCTGTGCAGGAATGGCCTAGGCCTATTGGTTTGAAATCGATACAGAGGTTTTTGGGTTTCGCCAATTACTATAGAAAGTTCATAAAAAATTTTTCTAGTATTGTCAAACCTCTGACTGATCTCACCAGGAAAGGTGCTGATGCGGTTCAGTGGTCTTCTGAGGCCATTGAAGCTTTTGTGTATCTCAAGGAGAGGTTCACCTCTGCTCCCATCCTTATGCAGCCTGATGTTACTAGGCCGTTTTTGGTTGAGGTTGATGCTTCCTCTGTGGGGGTTGGCGCAGTATTGTCTCAGGATAAAGGGGATGGATTACATCCCTGTGCCTTTTTTTCAAAAAAATTTTCGGAGACTGAATTGAATTACGATATTGGTAATCGGGAATTATTGGCTATTAAACTCGCATTTGAACACTGGCGCCACTTCTTGGAAGGTGCGGAATTTCCCGTTCAGGTTCTTACGGATCATAAAAATCTGATATATCTTGATGCTGCCAAGCGCCTGAATGCCCGTCAGGCTAGGTGGGCACTGTTTTTCTCGCGGTTTAATTTCTCCGTTACTTACATCCCTGGTACTAAGAATGTTAAGGCGGATGCCTTGTCTCGCAGTTTTTCTCCCATAGTCGGTGCTGAGAAAGAGGAAAACATTTTACAAGAAGGTGTTGTGATAGCTGCTTTAGACTCCGTTTTGGAAGATGAGATTCTTAAAGCTCAGGAGAATGCCCCATCTAACACTCCTCATGGGAGGTTGTTTGTGTCTGAGACCTTTAGGAGAGATTTGTTTGTTGAGTGTCACGAATCTCGGTTGGCAGGTCATCCCGGAATCTCTGAGACCAAGAGACTGGTGGGTCGCAGTTTTTGGTGGCCTGGATGGCAGAAGGAAGTCATTAAGTGGGTGCGCCAATGTACTATATGTGCTAGATCTAAGTCCTCACATACTCCTGCTGCGGGGTTGCTTTGTCCTTTGGAGGTCCCCAGTGCTCCTTGGACACATTTGGCTATGGACTTTATAACTGACCTTCCCCCCTCTGAGGGTTTTACTGTCATCTGGGTGGTCGTGGACCGTTTTAGCAAGATGTGTCACTTGGTTCCCTTCGTCAAACTGCCCTGCGCTAAAACTCTCGCTAAGGCCTTTGTCAAGGAAATTGTCAGACTTCATGGCGTTCCTACTGACATTGTTTCTGATAGGGGTCCTCAGTTCGTGGCTCGTTTTTGGCGTGCCTTTTGTGACAGGTTGGGAATTCATTTGTCGTTTTCGTCCGGATATCATCCTGAATCTAATGGCCAGACAGAAAGGAAAAACCAGGATGTTGAGCAGTTCTTGCGTTGTTTTGTGGCAGACAATCAAGAGGGGTGGTCTGAGTTTCTGCCACTTGCCGAATTTGCTCTGAACAATCATACATCTTCTTCTGCTGGTTGTTCGCCTTTTTTTTGTTGTTCTGGGAGACATCCGTCGTTTGGGTCGTTCTCCAAGTTGGGATCTGCCGTGCCTGAGGAGGAGAATTTTTCCGGTGATTTGGAAAGAGTTTGGACGGATGTGCGTGGTAATCTTCAGGAGGCCAACAGAAAATCTAAAGACTACTTTGATAGGAAACGACAGGAGGTTTTGTTCGCTGTTGGTGACATGGTTTGGTTGTCCTCTAGGAATCTGCGGTTGAGGATTCCTTCTAAGAAATTGGGTCCCAAGTTTGTAGGGCCCTTTAAGGTGCTTCAGGTTGTCAACCAATCTGCTGTTAGGTTGGAGGTTCCTACCTCCTGGAGAATTAATCCGGTCTTTCATGTCTCTCTGTTAAAAAAAGCTGTTGTGTCGGATGGTGACGCCTCTGCCTCTGTTCCTCCGGTGGTGGAGGACGGGGAATATGAAATTTCTCGCATCCTTGACTCTAGACGGTATAGAGGTAGTTTGCAGTATCTTGTGGCCTGGAAAGGTTTCGGACCCGAGGATAACTCTTGGGTGAGGTCAGATGATGTTTCCGCGTCCAGACTTATCAGAGCGTTTCACAGGAGATTTCCTGATAAGCCTGGTCCTAGGGGATCCGGAGGATCCTCTTAGAAGGGGGGGTACTGTTAGAACCTTGCTGTTAGGTTTTTTTTCCTTTGCTGGTCACATGACCTTGTTGGCCTATTTAATCCTGCTCCGCCCTTCTGGCTTTGCTGGACTTCATTGTATATCTACTTTCTAGCTAGCCTGTGCTCTGTATCTAACTCTGTTAGTTTGCTTGGTCTACGGACCTCTAGGTTCTATCTATTTTGTTTGTTCGTCTGTCTGCTGCTATTTCTGTTTGGAGGTGTCCCATATTCCTCCCAGTCCTTAGTACTTGTAGGGATTCCCTCCCCACATCTATAGGTCTTCGTACAGACTAGATTAGGACTTTAGCAGGTCTGATCGCAGGATCAGGTTCCCTGTTACATCGTAGGGATTCAGCTGAGTCTCATAGTAGGGACAGATCTCCTCTCTTTCCTTAGCTTTGGTAGCAGAACATAACAATGGCCTCAGGGCAGCTATGTTAGAGATGATAATGGGAGTGATGGTGCGGGTGTCCCAGTACTGATGGTGCAGGTGCGACGACGAAACACGGAGGCTTGAAGTGCAGTTTCAAAAGCTTTACTCACAGTTCTTTACCAGGTCGCCCGTGCACAGTAGGACCACCCGAGTCGTGCTGCGTCCACCAGGTCAGGGACTCGGCCAACTCCCAGGCAGTTCCAGAGCGTGGTCCTGAGCTCCCCTCTCTTCCTTCCTACTGGCCGTCCCCACCAGGGATCCACCTTTGTCCAGCTCCCTCGGGCCTTCTGGTGGTGAAACCTTTCCCGGCTTCCCTGACCCTATACGTGGTATGCCTTCCTGGTGGATATGGCGAGGGGTCGCGCCAAAACTTGTCCACGACCTCCGGTTCCTGGCTAAGGATAATTGGCCTCCACCAGTTTGGGATCCGGTACCCTGTCTGCCAACCCTTCACCCGTTTCCGTTCTCTCGTGGGATCTCAGGGTTCCCTCTATGCTTTCGTCTCTGGGCCTTTCCTTGCGTCTCTCTTCTTCCTCCTTTTTCCTTTTCTCTCTCTCTCTCTGCTTCAGGCCTGGCTCTGGAGCTGGGCCCAGACGGAGCCACAGCTCCCTGTCAGCCCTCTCTGGCTGAGCTCCTCTCCTCTTCTCCTCCTGCCTGAACTGAACTCTGATCTAAGATGGTGCCCACCTTATATACTGCCTCTGACACCCGAGCCCAGGTGACAAGCACCCAATGGGCTCCTTCCTATGTCCAGAGTCCCTCCCCTGTCTGCTCCTACACCACTGGGATGTTCCCCCCCCCCCACTCCAGCCAGGGACAGAAGCTGTCGTACCTGCACATCTATCTGGTGGGAGTACCGTTGATCTGTCCCCCGGAAATGGGGTGAGTGTGGTGCATGCAGCTATCTGAGCTCAGTTCCACACTCCATCCTTACCCGGGAGTGGAATACCACACCTCTGGTCTGAGGTGCAATACCCCTGTAGCAGCCGAGTCCTCGGGGTGCTACATTCCCCCCTGGTAAATCACAGCACGTCCTCGGGCTGGAATAGAGCAAAGGCAAATTAAAACTTACAAAAATTTGAAAGTGCACTCACATATAAGACATTAACTACAACTCATCCCTTTATGGGAGGTACTTTTCTCTTTTAACTTTACGGGTATAAAACATTACGAAAACATTATCAGAAAATATCATTAACTCTCTTAGCATCATAAAAACTTTTTCATATAAAACATTCTTTATCTTCTGGCCACGGTGCAACTTGTGACCAGGTAAAGTGCAACAGTCACTAGTAGAAAAACAGTTCCCTATAAAACCAGTAGGGGGCGCCTTAGGAAGCGCAACTATTTACAGGGTATGGCCGCTCTCAGTCCTCGGCCAGTGGGAATAGGGAAATGGCTGCTCACAGTCCTCAGCCTGGTAAGGGGTTAGGGGCACACAGGATACAGTCCCTTTAAACAGTTCCACACTAGTCCCAACGGGGACCACACTTCAATTAGCAACAGTTTCAGCAACAGTTCTCATACCCTGACGGGTAACTATATACAGTACTTTGTTTATGCTACTTCCCTTCAGTAGCGGTGTCCTCTCCTTGTTTCCTCCCGAGGGTAGTCTTCAGACCCGTCCGGGTCCTCTTGGCTTTCCTCATATTGTATCTCCTCCTCCGTCAACCGGTGCACGTGAAGGGCGTATGGTCCTTTGGCACACTGATGCCGGGTGAAGGTGACCTCATCACCCGGGTAGAGGTCACGTCCGCGGTGTCCTTCTGGAAGGTGGCTCTCGACATCCCTGCGGGTGACAAAGACGTCGCCGGGGGTTCGGTGATCCCGGATAAAGCCCCAGCCATGCTCCAACTGGAACTTTATTACGGTCCCGATGGCGCGGGGACCGTGGGCCGCACGGGGGTTTCGTCGGGCTCGGCGTTTCTGCTCCGCGCTTTGGACCTGCAGCCATTCCTCGCGGATCCGCCTCTCCCGTCGTTCTCTCCCGAAGACCTCTAGTTGCTGACGGCAGCACTCCTCCCGCTGGGCTGCGGCCGCCCGGGTCTCTTGGGTGAACCCCATGAGGTCCTCACCGGTCGGATCCCATGCGAATTGGGCCTCTTCCAATGGGAGCGGAACAATTTTGGCGGACGCCGGAGCCGGGATTAGAGGCTCACACAGGGGCCGTTCCCTCCGGAGTCGGGGGTTGATGTACTCCGGTGGCCACACGAAGGGCAGCCCGTCCGGGCTAGTATGCTGCGCGAAGAGATCTTCGCCCAGGGGCAGCACTGTGGAGGTTGATGGTTCTGTGGGGGCAGCGGCGCCCGGAGGTACTCGGCCTTGTGTCCAGGCCGGAGGCATCCTTTTTGGGTCCAGGTATGGCACCATTGGGGAAGAGGGCGCTGGAGGGGTAACGGCGCCCGGAGGCACTCGGCCTTGCGACCAGGCCGGTGGCACAGTGGAGGTAAAGGGCGCTGTGGAGACCGCGGCGCCCGGAGGCACTCGGCCTTGCGACCAGGCCGGTGGCACTATCTCTTTTGCCGCGCTCAGGGTCAAGGGGCGTGGCGCGGAAGGGGGCGTGACCGCGGCTCCGGCCGCTTGAGGCCTAGTTGGAAGCAGTGGCGGTGCGGCAACGGGCGCAATGAGGGTGACTTCGGGCTCTGCGACGGGGAGCTGGGGCAGGCTTACGGCTACTGGGCTCGGGGTGATGACGTCCCCATTACCTGCTTCCATCCCTGCAGCTCCCTCCGCGGCGTCGTCTCCGGCCTTCGTCCCTCCTGCACCATCCTCAGGGGCAGACTTGCTCCACGTTGCGGGTGGCGTCCTCTGCTGGCGGGTTCCAGCCTGCTGGGCCATCTCCCTCCTCCATTCGGCCAGTGCTTCCTGCTGTACTCGGGCCATCTTCCGGGCCAAGGCTTCCAGCGCGGTCTGTGCACGCTCCCGATCTCTGGGGAGCTGTGCCAGGATCTCCACCAGGCCTTCTGGGGTGGCAGCCTGCAACAGGTTCCGGACCACAGGGTCAGTGCTGCTCGACTCTTCCTCCATCTCCGGGTGCGATGTGTCCAGACTCCTCCAGGCTGCACCCATTTTCTCCGTTTTGTTCTCTATCCGCCCCCCTTGGGAGTGGTCCCGGGGCAACTTAGTGACAGTCAGTTTCAGGGGCAGACCCCCCACTTTGATGGACATTTCCATGGTGGTAGTCTCGGCTGGCGGGGGCGGTCTCCGCTTTTGGCGCTCTTCTGGGACCGCGCCCACGATGGGAGGTGGTCTCTTGCCACCCTCTGGCACGCCCACAATGGCGTCCGCTCTGCCAGGGCGGGAAACTGTCCAAGATGGCGGGAATCGTCTCCCTATGGCGGGAAACTCCGTGGATGGCGGGCAAAGACTGCAGATGGCGGGCAAACGGCGGGAAACGACCCCAGATGGCGTCCGATGGCGGGAACCCTCTGGAATTGGCGGGAGACTTCTTTTTGAGGTATATATGAACTTTTCTTCAGGCACGCAGTACCCGGTGGTTGCGGGCACGTAATCCTGCCGACTACGCCAAAGTTGACGCGCCCCTGGGCCTGTGCTGTGGTGCAGCGTTGCGCACGCGGGGAATACCCGGAGCCGGATCTGTTGGGGGTAGTAGTCCTCGTGGCGGTGACCCGGTCCGTGCCCAGGGTGTCAAACTAAATGGCAGTCTTTAGCAGTAGATGTTAGAGTGTTCGACTACGCCACCCGTTGAATGCGGCTATGAAGCCGCCGCTGCAGGGCAGTCCGCTGAGGCCGGTGGTTCGGATGTGCAGCGTGGATGGTATAACCCCCAACGGGAGGGGTATGGCCTCAGGGCAGCTATGTTAGAGATGATAATGGGAGTGATGGTGCGGGTGTCCCAGTACTGATGGTGCAGGTGCGACGACGAAACACGGAGGCTTGAAGTGCAGTTTCAAAAGCTTTACTCACAGTTCTTTACCAGGTCGCCCGTGCACAGTAGGACCACCCGAGTCGTGCTGCGTCCACCAGGTCAGGGACTCGGCCAACTCCCAGGCAGTTCCAGAGCGTGGTCCTGAGCTCCCCTCTCTTCCTTCCTACTGGCCGTCCCCACCAGGGATCCACCTTTGTCCAGCTCCCTCGGGCCTTCTGGTGGTGAAACCTTTCCCGGCTTCCCTGACCCTATACGTGGTATGCCTTCCTGGTGGATATGGCGAGGGGTCGCGCCAAAACTTGTCCACGACCTCCGGTTCCTGGCTAAGGATAATTGGCCTCCACCAGTTTGGGATCCGGTACCCTGTCTGCCAACCCTTCACCCGTTTCCGTTCTCTCGTGGGATCTCAGGGTTCCCTCTATGCTTTCGTCTCTGGGCCTTTCCTTGCGTCTCTCTTCTTCCTCCTTTTTCCTTTTCTCTCTCTCTCTCTGCTTCAGGCCTGGCTCTGGAGCTGGGCCCAGACGGAGCCACAGCTCCCTGTCAGCCCTCTCTGGCTGAGCTCCTCTCCTCTTCTCCTCCTGCCTGAACTGAACCCTGATCTAAGATGGTGCCCACCTTATATACTCCCTCTGACACCCGAGCCCAGGTGACAAGCACCCAATGGGCTCCTTCCTATGCCCAGAGTCCCTCCCCTGTCTGCTCCTACACCACTGGGATGTTCCTCCCCCCCCCCCCACTCCAGCCAGGGACAGAAGCTGTCGTACCTGCACATCTATCTGGTGGGAGTACCGTTGATCTGTCCCCCGGAAATGGGGTGAGTGTGGTGCATGCAGCTATCTGAGCTCAGTTCCACACTCCATCCTTACCCGGGAGTGGAATACCACACCTCTGGTCTGAGGTGCAATACCCCTGTAGCAGCCGAGTCCTCGGGGTGCTACACTTTCACCGACACTTCCCTAACAGACCGGCAGGCATTTGAAGGAGTCCCACTACAGCAACATTGATTGCAGCTGGGCGAGGCTGGACCTTGTCTAGCACAGAGAGAGAGAGAGCTAACTCCCTCACTGCCGAAAAACACAAAGCACCAAAAACTCAGCTGCGAGAAGTCAGGCTGTGTAATCGTGACGATCTTCGTGGCGACACACCCGTGACAGCAGGGTACCGGAACCCAAATTGGTGGAGGCAACAAATTCCTCAGCCAAAGACCGGAGGTTGTGACCACATCTTGGTGCGACCCCTCACTACATCCACCAGGAAAGCATACCATATAGGGTCAGGGAAACCGGAGATAGGTTTCGCCAATAGAAGGCCCGAGGGAGCTGGACAAAGGTGGGTCACTGGTGGGGACGGCCAGAGAAAGGAAAAGAAGGGAGCCCTGTGCCACGCTCTGGAATTGCCTGGGAGTTGGTCGAGTCCCCTGCCTGGTGGACGCAGCACGGCTTGGGCAGTCATCGCCTGCAGGATTGACACGAATAACAACTGTGAGTAAAGCATTGGAAACTGCAACCCCACGTCTCTGTGCTTCTTCACCGCACCAGCACAACTGGTGCTGGGACACTCGCGCACCATCACTCCCATCATCTCCACACTAACTGCCCAGAGGCTATACTCCTCCCGTGGGGAGTCATCCCGTTCTAAGCTGCACACATAATACCAGCCTCAGCGGTCTGCCCTGCAGCGGCGGTCCCCATTGACCGCAATCCACGGGTGGCGTAGTCGGACACTTGTTATTACACTAAGACTGCCACTGGTTTGACCACCCTGAGCCACGGACCGGGTCGCCGCCACACTGAGACTACCACCCCCAGCATCCCACCAGCGATCCGGCTCCGGGTATTCCCTGCACAACACAGGCCCAGGGGGCGAGTCAGATTGATGATAAATGTACAATTAAAGGGGTTTCCACTACTTGGACAACCCCTTCTCAATGACTATTATTTTATTCCTCCCAGTAAAGAAATAACACTTATACTTGCCTCTGGGGCTGACGCTGTTCCAGGTCCCTGCAGCAATTCAGCGGCTTCTTCACTCTCCTCTCCTTTGGATGTAACTGACATCCAAAGGAGGTGAGAAAGCAGATGCTGCTCTCACTTTCTCTGCATTTCTGAATTTGTCCAAAAGCGAGGAGCATTTTAATTTTAGATTGGACAAACCTCTTTAAGCTGACTGGCTGCATCAGCCTCATGCTCCTTTTCCTCTTTAAGCTGACTGGCTCACCAGTGGAGTGGATCCCTGTACAGCGCAGGAATCTAAATAGAACAAATGGGGCGCCAGGGGGAAGGTTTGCATGTACGTCCCAGGAGTGAAGGAGAGGCCCACAGATGGCATCAGCCCATTTGGCATTTGCCAGAATTGCCAGATGGCCAGTCCGGCCCTGCCTGAAGTTTATTTGACTTGGTGGGTCACACTGTGATGTGAAAGTGTTTCTTGCAGTTCTTTGAGCTTTGTGTATAAGACCCACCACAAGGTCACATCTATATAGTTATTTAGACTTACACTTTTCATTCCAGTTGTGCATTAGACTGATGATTACTTATTGCTTGTTTCCATTTACTTGGTCGGGGTCCATAACCTTTTTCCTTGTTTTCTCTGACAACACACCAGAGACGTACTTTAATGCATCCACTGCAGACAATGGGTATAGACTGGAAAATAAATGAATAGGAAGAAAGTGCTGTGTAATGGATAATATTGAATCATGTTCAAGGGTTTGCTAAAAAGCCAATAAATGTGTATAGGCCATAGGTTTTTACAGTCAATAGTCCTGACCACATCTGCATGGAGTGCGCATGGTCTCCTGTTCTCTGCTTTCCTGGGCACTTTGGTTTCTACTGAAAAAAATCATGTAGTCTCCTCTAGACACCGTATTCTCACATATAGAATTAATCCATAAGATGCCTCAGGAAGGGAGAGAAGAGGTGTTAAAGGCAGGTTGTTATTAACTAACAGCCCTTAATTCGGAGGCTCATAGTAAAAAAAAGTAAATTAGTCCCGGATAACAAATTTAACCCTTTTACAACACGTCTAATTTCCGATTTTGCGTTTTTTGTTTTTTTTTCCTCCCTTCTTCCCAGAGCCATAACTTTTTAATATTTCTGTCCACATAGCCACATGAGGGCTTGTTTTTTGTAAGATGAGTTGTACTTTTGAATGACTCCTTTAATTTTACCACATAGTGTACTGGAAAATGGGAAACAAATTACAACTGGGGAGAAATCGTGAACCCCCCCCCCCCCAAATTCTGGCTTTGTTTTTTTGAGAATTGTGTACATTTTGTGGTAAAAATGAGCTTGCAATGTGATTCTGCTCATCAGTATGATTACGATGATACCAAACATGTCCATTTTTTTTATTTTATTAGTGGTGAAAAAAAAATCTGAAGTTTGCAAAAAAAAATGTTTGGGGTTTTGTCACCTGAGACCCGTAACGTTTTTACCTTTCAGTTGATGGAGCTGTATGATGGCTTATTCTCTGCGGTACGAGACAAAGTTTTTATTGATACCATTTGGGGATGGATGTGATGTTTTGATAGCTGGTTACAGGATTTTTTGTGGAATTGCAGTGACGAAAAAAACTTAATTTTGGCATTCTTGATTATTTTTCGTTTACGGTGATTACCAATCGGGTTAATTATTTTTGTATTTTGAAAGATCGGCATTTTGTGAGAGCGACAATATTACATATGTGTATTTTTTTTTTAAATCTTTATTTTTAATTGTGGAAAAGGTGGGTAATTTGAACATTTATTTTTTTTACATTTTTCTCATATTTTTTTTAAACTTTTCACTGTATTTGTTAGTCCCCTTAGAGTTTCAAGGTATTTCTGTAATTACAAGCAGGGAGGGGGGTCTTCAGCAAACCTCCGGCTGTCATAGCTAGCCATCGGTGACCCATGATGACATTGAATGATACGCTCCCATGCCGGTGGAAGTTAAGTGCCGCTGTCAGAGTTAACAATCTGCCATTATTAGAGGCAGGTCCTGGCCGTCACCTGCCGAGTATGGGACGGGATATACATGTATGGCGCATGTCGTGAAGGGGTTAAAGAGGAACTGTAACGTGCTCAAAATAATTAAGTTAAACACCTTGTAAAAATCCTTGAGCTCCCGATTCTGACACTTTTCTCTGTTTTGCGCTGCGTCACTCCATTGCAGAAATATTCACATTTGTTGCTTTTGGAGCACAGGATGGGAAATCTCAGCTTGCAGTCCAACTGAGCGTTATTTCAGAGTCTTCTATGGGAACATGCAATTTCCCTCTTCCCAGATGCTGTCAAGCACAGCTCGGCAGCTGATCTTGCAGTCTCAGACACTGCTGAGCTGTGAGTGGCAGGAAGGTTAAAGCGCACACACCCACAGAGAAGACTGAAGAAATGCCCAGCTGGACTGGAAGAAGAGATTTCACATACTGCGCTTCCAAAGCAACAAATGTGAATATCTCTGCTGTTATGTTCTGCTACCAAAGCTAAGGAAAGAGAGGAGATCTGTCCCTACTATAAGACTCAGCTGAATCCCTACGATGTAACAGGGAACCTGATCCTGCGATCAGACCTGCTAAAGTCCTAATCTAGTCTGTACGGAGACCTATAGATTTGGGGAGGGAATCCCTACAAGTACTAAGGACTGGGAGGAATATGGGACACCTCCAAACAGAAATAGCAGCAGACAGACGAACAAACAAAATAGATAGAACCTAGAGGTCCGTAGACCAAGCAAACTAACAGAGTTAGATACAGAGCACAGGCTAGCTAGAAAGTAGATATACAATGAAGTCCAGCAAAGCCAGAAGGGCGGAGCAGGATTAAATAGGCCAACAAGGTCATGTGACCAGCAAAGGAAAAAAAACCTAACAGCAAGGTTCTAACAGTACCCCCCCTTCTAAGAGGATCCTCCGGATCCCCTAGGACCAGGCTTATCAGGAAATCTCCTGTGAAACGCTCTGATAAGTCTGGACGCGGAAACATCATCTGACCTCACCCAAGAGTTATCCTCGGGTCCGAAACCTTTCCAGGCCACAAGATACTGCAAACTACCTCTATACCGTCTAGAGTCAAGGATGCGAGAAATTTCATATTCCCCGTCCTCCACCACCGGAGGAACAGAGGCAGAGGCGTCACCATCCGACACAACAGCTTTTTTTAACAGAGAGACATGAAAGACCGGATTAATTCTCCAGGAGGTAGGAACCTCCAACCTAACAGCAGATTGGTTGACAACCTGAAGCACCTTAAAGGGCCCTACAAACTTGGGACCCAATTTCTTAGAAGGAATCCTCAACCGCAGATTCCTAGAGGACAACCAAACCATGTCACCAACAGCGAACAAAACCTCCTGTCGTTTCCTATCAAAGTAGTCTTTAGATTTTCTGTTGGCCTCCTGAAGATTACCACGCACATCCGTCCAAACTCTTTCCAAATCACCGGAAAAATTCTCCTCCTCAGGCACGGCAGATCCCAACTTGGAGAACGACCCAAACGACGGATGTCTCCCAGAACAACAAAAAAAAGGCGAACAACCAGCAGAAGAAGATGTATGATTGTTCAGAGCAAATTCGGCAAGTGGCAGAAACTCAGACCACCCCTCTTGATTGTCTGCCACAAAACAACGCAAGAACTGCTCAACATCCTGGTTTTTCCTTTCTGTCTGGCCATTAGATTCAGGATGATATCCGGACGAAAACGACAAATGAATTCCCAACCTGTCACAAAAGGCACGCCAAAAACGAGCCACAAACTGAGGACCCCTATCAGAAACAATGTCAGTAGGAACGCCATGAAGTCTGACAATTTCCTTGACAAAGGCCTTAGCGAGAGTTTTAGCGCAGGGCAGTTTGACGAAGGGAACCAAGTGACACATCTTGCTAAAACGGTCCACGACCACCCAGATGACAGTAAAACCCTCAGAGGGGGGAAGGTCAGTTATAAAGTCCATAGCCAAATGTGTCCAAGGAGCACTGGGGACCTCCAAAGGACAAAGCAACCCCGCAGCAGGAGTATGTGAGGACTTAGATCTAGCACATATAGTACATTGGCGCACCCACTTAATGACTTCCTTCTGCCATCCAGGCCACCAAAAACTGCGACCCACCAGTCTCTTGGTCTCAGAGATTCCGGGATGACCTGCCAACCGAGATTCGTGACACTCAACAAACAAATCTCTCCTAAAGGTCCCAGGCACAAACAACCTCCCATGAGGAGTGTTAGATGGGGCATTCTCCTGAGCTTTAAGAATCTCATCTTCCAAAACGGAGTCTAAAGCAGCTATCACAACACCTTCTTATAAAATGTTTTCCTCTTTCTCAGCACCGACTATGGGAGAAAAACTGCGCGACAAGGCATCCGCCTTAACATTCTTAGTACCAGGGATGTAAGTAACGGAGAAATTAAACCGCGAGAAAAACAGTGCCCACCTAGCCTGACGGGCATTCAGGCGCTTGGCAGCGTCAAGATATATCAGATTTTTATGATCCGTAAGAACCTGAACGGGAAATTCCGCACCTTCCAAGAAGTGGCGCCAGTGTTCAAATGCGAGTTTAATAGCCAATAATTCCCGATTACCAATATCGTAATTCAATTCAGTCTCCGAAAATTTTTTTGAAAAAAATGCACAGGGATGTAATCCATCCCCGTTATCCTGAGACAATACTGCGCCAACCCCCACAGAGGAAGCATCAACCTCAACCAAAAACGGCCTAGTAACATCAGGCTGCATAAGGATGGGAGCAGAGGTGAACCTCTCCTTGAGATACACAAAAGCTTCAATGGCCTCAGAAGACCACTGAACCGCATCAGCACCTTTCCTGGTGAGATCAGTCAGAGGTTTGACAATACTAGAAAAATTTTTTATGAATTTTCTATAGTAATTGGCGAAACCCAAAAACCTCTGTATTGATTTCAAACCAATAGGCCTAGGCCATTCCTGCACAGCCTGAACCTTAACCGGATCCATCTCAAAACCTTTGCTGGAGATAATGTAGCCCAAAAAACTAATTCTCTGTACAGCGAACTCACATTTCTCCAGCTTAGCAAAAAGCGAATTGTCCATTAATAACTGTAATACCTCACGCACGCTCCGCCAATGAGACTCCAGATCTGGCGAATAAATCAAAATGTCATCCAAATACACAACCACATTTTTACCGATCAAAGGTCTAAGGATGTCATTAATCAGATTCTGAAAAAATGCAGGAGCATTAGTAAGACCAAAAGGCATAACCAGATTCTCAAAATGACCCACAGGAGTGTTAAAAGCAGTCTTCCATTCATCACCCTCCTTCATGCGCAACAGATTGTATGCCCCCTTAAGGTCAATTTTAGAGAACCACTTGGCCCCCAATAACTGGTTAAACAGATCAGGAATCAATGGCAGTGGGTAAGGATTGCGTACCGTAATTTTGTTAATCTCACGAAAATCCAGACAAGGACGTAAACCGCCGTCCTTTTTTTTTACAAAAAAAAATCCAACCGCCACAGGAGACTTAGAGGGCCTAATGTGACCGGCGGCCAAACTTGTCTGTATGTATTCCTCCAAAGCCTTCCTCTCAGGAATAGTAAGGTTAAATAAACGACTTTTAGGAAGAGTCGCTCCAGGGACAAATTCAATAGAACAATCATAGTCTCTATGGGGAGGCAAAACCTGCGATTCTTTCTCAGAAAAAACTCTCCAAAAATCCTGAATAGGAACAGGCAATTCTCCCCTATCCAAAGCTGCAATACGCCCATTACAACACTTGTCATAACATTTATGGCTCCAGGATTTAATTTCACTGGTAGACCAATCCAGTACAGGATTGTGAAATTTTAACCAGGGCAAACCCAATATTACTGGAGAAGGCAAGTTATTCAACACTACCAAATCCAATTTCTCATGGTGAACACCATTAATAGTGAGAGGAAATTCACTGACCTTGAGAGTAATATTCTTCAAAGGGGAACCATCCACAGAAACCACAGCAATGGGGGATGATAAAGGTTCAGGTTTTAAATTGAGTTTTTCCACGAATCCCCCATCAATAACATTCAGTGTAGACCCGCAATCAACAAACACCCGAAATTCCATTAATTTTTCCTGAGCAATCGTGGAAGCAGCTAAAAATATACCCTTGGAATTTAAACAGGCAATACGGGCGTGACTGACCATTTTTTTTTCTTTCTTCATACGAAGCTCACAGCCTTTAATCAAATGACCAGATTTTCCACAATAGAAACACAAGCCTTCTGAAAAACGACGGTGTTTTTCTTGAGAGCGAGGTGCCACCGATCCAATCTCCATCGGTTCACCACTGTTAGTACACACATTATCATAACCAGAAACTGACATAGCAGAGGATTTGCTCTCATTAACCCTAGCACGCAGTCTTCTGTCCACCCGTATAGCTAATTGCATAGCCTGTTGCAAATCCTCAGGTGTAGGATAAGCAATTAGCAGGTCTTTAACCTTTTCACTGAGCCCAGCAAGAAATAGACTTTTCAGAGCAGAATCGTTCCACCCTGTTTGAGTGGACCAACGACGAAAATGTGTACAATATTTTTCCATATTACCTGATCCTTGTTTTAAACGTCTCAACTCAGTCTCAGCTGATGCCACACGGTCAGGATCATCATATAATAGTCCTAAAGCAGAAAAAAAACTATCCACTGATCTGAAGCATGTATCACTAGGTTGCAAAGAAAAGGCCCACTCCTGAGGCTCTTTGCGCAAAAGTGACATTATGAACCCTACGCGCTGGGATTCATCCCCAGAGGACTTGGGTCTCAAACGAAAATACAATAAGCAAGCATTTTTAAATGAAAAAAATTCTCGATGTTCACCAAAAAATAAATCCGGCAAACATACCTTAGGCTCCAAGAAATATGCTCCAGGACAGTTACTCACGTGCTGACGGAGCTCGGCCACTTCCAGAGAGAGTCCCTGCAGGTGTTTAGCCAAATCCTGAACCGACACCATGATGGAACCAAAAAAAAATCTTTCCTTAGAGAATTTACAGGCTGGACTTACTGTTATGTTCTGCTACCAAAGCTAAGGAAAGAGAGGAGATCTGTCCCTACTATAAGACTCAGCTGAATCCCTACGATGTAACAGGGAACCTGATCCTGCGATCAGACCTGCTAAAGTCCTAATCTAGTCTGTACGGAGACCTATAGATTTGGGGAGGGAATCCCTACAAGTACTAAGGACTGGGAGGAATATGGGACACCTCCAAACAGAAATAGCAGCAGACAGACGAACAAACAAAATAGATAGAACCTAGAGGTCCGTAGACCAAGCAAACTAACAGAGTTAGATACAGAGCACAGGCTAGCTAGAAAGTAGATATACAATGAAGTCCAGCAAAGCCAGAAGGGCGGAGCAGGATTAAATAGGCCAACAAGGTCATGTGACCAGCAAAGGAAAAAAAACCTAACAGCAAGGTTCTAACATCTGCAATGGAGTGACACAGCACAAAACTGAAAAGAGTGGCAGAATCAGGGGAGCTCAGGGATTTTTACAAGTTGTTTAATTCATTTTTTGGGGGAGCAAGTGACAAGTTCTCTTTAAGTCAATAAAAAACTATACAAGTTTGGTATTGCTGTAATCGTACTGATCTGAAGAATCATGTTACTGCTCATTTGAATCACACAATGATGTGGTAAGAGAGTGTGCTGTAGAACAGGGTTCCCCAACGCCAGTCCTCAAGGCCCACCAACAGGTCATGTTTTCAGGATTTCCTTAGTTTTGCTCAGGTGATGGAATTATTGCCTGTGCAGGTGATGGAATCACCTGTGCAATACTAAGGAAATCCTGAAAACATTGCCTGTTGGTGGGCCTTGAGGACTGGAGTTGGGGAACCCTGCTGTAGAAGATAAGATTCCCCAGTCCTGTGCGGCAATTGTGTCTGGAGACTGCCACCTATTGTCCAAGCAGAACCCTGTGGAACCAACAAGAAGGGGAAGAGTTTCGGGAAGGAGGAGTCTAGACGGAGCACTGGGTCAGGTGACCTTCGTGATGCAGTTCCTCAATATGAGACAAGAGTAACAAGGTGGGAAGAGATTTGGCTCCAACCAGTGAGACCAGCAGGATGTGTGCTGAGAGGGGCGCCGAGGCTGAGACACCGTGACATGCTAGGAAGGCCGAACCACCGGGTTGTTGTACGCCTACGAGCGGGATCCAGATGACACCAGTCAAGATCTGTGGACCAGACCTCGCCAGTCAAGGTCTGCAAACCAGACCAAGCTGGTCAAGACCTGAGGCCCAGACCCACGCCAGTCAAGGTCCACGAACCAGACCATGTCGGGCAAGACCCGAGGCCCAGCCCTCGTTCGACCAGGCCCGATAGACAACCATAACAGGTCAAGCACTGGAGACCTGGAGAGGGCCCCCATCGAGAGGAGGATGTCCGCAGCGGTGAAAAGGAGGCGTGAGTGACCTCCAGCACTGACGTAAGGTACAAGGTACAGTCTTGGGTGGTACAACAGACGAGATGGGGGCCAGCCAGTGTGAGAGAGGCCCAGAGAGCACTGCTTGACTTTGTCAGAAGGACTTGTGGCCTAGCGGGAAGAACCGGAGACCATCGCTAGGGTCTGTAATCTACAGGAGAGCATTGTAGTGACACCCTTAGTACTGTGACTATTGCCTTCATTAGGAATTTGCCAGAGAGGTAACTCGCTGCAAAAGTTAAAGTGTGTTTGATCACTTATTGTATATGGCACAATGCTCTTATAAGATCTACTTCCTGTCAACACAACCCCTTCTTACACCTGTGTTAGGAAAACAGTTACTTCCGCCTTGTCCTCGTCTGCGTGATGCATCCAGTAACCTGATTATAACGTCATAAACAAAATTTAAATAGAAAAAATGGCGGAATTGTGTTTTTTCGTTCACTATTTCACTCCAGTTGGAATTTTTTCCCTTCTTCCTTTTTTTTTTAGTACCATTTTATAAGATAAAATGAAGGATGTCATTCAAAACTACAACTCGTCTTGCATAAAACGAGCTATAACAGCACTGTGCTGATGGAAAGGTAAAAAGTCATGGCTCTTGGAAGAGGAGGAAAAACTTTAATAGAAAAAATAGAAATTGAATGCGTACTTAAGGGGTTAAAAACACTTTTTCCGGACTCTGAGCACCAAAGCCCTTGGAAGCAGATGATCTGCAGCGATCGCCGATGTGATAGTCATGGTCTGCAGTGTAGCTGCAATTTCACATTATACTTTGTACTTCAGTTCCTCACCATTTGCCAGATTTGCTCGTTCCCACTAAATACAACTCGCTATAAACTACCAGTTTACAAGCTGTCGCTAGGCAGCAGCCGAGAATCACAGAATGCAACACAATCTGATCGCAGCTGCCGATGACTGTCATCTGTCACCGATATCCGGCGACCAATCACCGCCTGTCACTAGCTCCAGAGCAGGAGAGACAGCCTACTTTGCATAAACATTACTATTGGCTACCACTTAGGGGGTGTGTTGCGGTTTAGTATTTCAATTGGTTATAAGTGACAGCGGTAATAACAAATAAGCGCCTCCTATTTTGTTTAGGTCACCTGACACAATTTGATCCAATCACAGTGAGCAACTTGTTCGGCACGTAGACGCCTGCGCCATTTTGTCGTAGCTTGTTTCCCCGCCGCAATGTGGTGACTCCAAGAAAATGTCTGGTGTAGTGGAGACACAATGGTGAAGAGTCATAAAGCGCTCAGGGGAGGGGCGCTGAGTGATGTCAGCGGGTGTCGGAAGTGTTGCAGTCAGTGAGTAGCAGGGCGGCCGGCCCCTCCATAGCTGCAGGTATCAGGTGCGTATCAGCGGCTCAGCCTCCCCCGCTGTATGTGTAGCATCGAGCTGCTGTTACCTGCAGGACGGAGCTCCTCCTGACAGAAGTGTCTGCATACGCTCTGCACAAGGCTCGCATGTTCCTATGTGTTTGCATTGTTGCACCATGATTCATTATTCTGGGACTTGTAGTACTTGACATACTCCCTAAAAGCCACCACTAACTCTAATATTCCAATATTTAAAGGGATTGTCGAAGATTGGAAAAATCACTTTAACTGAAATAAAGTGCCGCACACATCCCTGGTTGTTGTCCGTTATTTCAGCTCAGCTCCATTCACTGCACAGGAGTCGTGCTGCAATACCGGACACAACCTGTGGGGAGGGGTGGCGCTGTTTTTCTGATGCTTTGAAATCCCATCTGTTCCTGGGAAAGCTGGGTGACAGACCTGGCCGCCATTACAGCGCACATCCAGGTGTCGTCCTGCTTGTCTAGAATGCTGGATGCCATGCGATCTGATTATTGGAGGCGGGTGCCTGGACGATCCCATGTCAGGAGACGACTGATAGAAATGTTGGATGTCTTACTACATTACTGGAAAGCTCAGTGATTGGATAAACAGATTAGGACGACCCGGCGACTAATATTTAAGGGAATATTTGTAATTTTTGGAATAACTGCCCTTTAAGCAGTGGTCGCAGTGTTCAGCTCCCGCGTCTCGCATGTCAGCCTGATGAAGGTCAGGGTATGACGCTGCATCTGCCTAGAGCCGGGCATTGCGCTGACAGATCTGTCACTTTCCTAAAATAACCCCGCACTTTGATGCCTGAGCCGTGTAATACTACACCCCCAATCATACTACACCCCCAATCACAGATCACGCCGTCATTGCTGAGGACTAATGTGGCCGTACATACTGGATCGTTGTCTGAGCTCATGCACATATACATGCACACTCGCCTCAGCCGAGCGTCCATGTAAGTGGGGAGTAAGGCAGCGCTGGACTCTTCTCTTCTGTAAGAACAAGAGATTGAGCATGTTGAAAGCCAACAGCCCCATCCTACTTTCCTCCAACATCTATTGGAGATCGGGGGACCCCCACATACGCATTAATGATTGATTGCTCTCAGGCCTCGTTCAGACGTCCGTGTTGCATCATGTATGTGTTCAATTTGTGTTGTTGTTTTTTTTTAATTAAAAATCTATTTGTGCCCATTGTAATCTATACTGCTCGTCACACGTCTTGTTTTTTTCCTGGCAGCACAGATTAACAGTGCCAATACAAGTCTATTGGTCCATGAACATCACGGAGAGCACATAGATGATTCAGTGAGCGCTCCGTGATTAACACTGCATTTAATGCGAGAAGTTATCCAAACGTGAAAAACGCTGACGCTCAGATCCAAAACACTGATGACACCAATACAATTTTTATGCTTACGTGAAAAACAGACGTCTGAATGAGACTGTATGAGGGCTGCATTCACACACACGTGACAAAAACCTGTTCTGTCAGTTTTTTGTTTCTTTTATCGGACCGCAGACGGACCCCTAGTTTAATTGATCCATACACACGTTAAAAACGGATCCGTGAGACTCGGAGCAGGTTCTATTCTTGACCATTAAAGTCTATGGGGATCTGTGTAAAACGGATGAAACACGGAAGACAAACTGTACTTCAGTTTTCTATCGGAGTTTCATCCGTTTTTTTACTGATTTATTGGTAATAGTTAATTGATATAAAAAAAAGAAAAAAAAAAGTTCACACTGTCCACCTCTGCTTCAATGAGAAAAAAACAGATGCAACTGGCATGAGAAAAAGACCATTTCCTCCCGGCAATGGGGGTCTAAGTGCAGGCGCCGGGCAGATTCACAGCACTATTATCCCCATTTCTGTAGGTTAATAGCTTTTTTTTTAACGTGACAGGTTCCCTTTAAAAAGCTTGTGGTAGAAGCTGAGGAAAAGAAGGACGGAGCATGTTGGATTTCAACATGCCCAATTCTTGTAGGCAATATTCAATATGCAAATTGCCTCTTCAGAGAAAAAGAGGACTTGTACTCTATAGCGCCACCTATTGAAAGTAGCAATCCTACAAGTCACAATCAACCCTTTAACGTGCAATATGACTTAGGATAAAAGCCAAATCAGAATCTCAATTTGCAGACATGGTGTTTCGGGCTTTTGGCCCTCGTCAGTGCAAAGTATGAGAACTGATTTGGCTAGATGAGAGGCTCTGGACTGAGGTCTAAGGGGTAATGTTTCTCCTTGTGCAGAGTGACATATCGGCTCTGACACGTCAAGGTAAGGAGGCTTATTCGCCATGCAATGCTCCTCTGGGAAATTTAATATGCAAATTGCCTCTTCAGAGAAAGAGGACTTGTACTCTATAGCGCCACCTATTGACCTTAGACTTCAGTCCAGAGCCTCTCACCTAGCGAAATCAGTTCTCATACTTTGCACTGACGAGGGCCAACAGCCCGAAACACTGTCTGCAAAATGAGATTCTGTTTTGGCTTTTATCCCAAGTCATATTGCACGACTCGTTAAAGGGTTGGTTGTGACTTGTAGGATTGCTGCTTCCAATAGGTGGCGCTATAGAATACAAGTCCTCTTTTTCTCTGAAGAGGCAATTTGCATATTAAATTTCCCAGAGGAGCATTGCATGGCTAATGAGCCTCCTTACCTTGACGTGCCAAAGCTGGTGTCACTCTCCATTAGGAGAAACGCTACCCCTTAGGCAATATTCACACATTCATGTGTCCCCATCTGAGTGGAACTAAACAAATGTATTCTTCCTGTCAGCGTTCGGCTTCCAGTCATGGGGGTGATGCCAGCGTGGGTGCAGTCACTGCTCTGTGTATAGAGAGTGGCGGCTGTAGCTGCATCCCCAACATTGATAGTCGGCCCTAATGCTGCGCTGCTGTCAGTCAGTGCTGGGGGCACGATTACAGCCGCCGCTCTCCATACACAGAGCGGTGACTGAACCCCAAATACTGTCGCAGTGAATAAAGTTAATTTTGTCCCGACTAAGTGCAGGTGCCGGGCAGATTCAGAACAAGATTAGCTTGCAGATTAACCCCATATATGCAGGGTTGTGTATTTTCATGTGACAGGTTCCCTTTAAATTGTTGGGCAGTCCCAGTAGGTTTCTTCATCTGTCTATAGCCAACCTATAACTGCCTAGGAGTTGGCCGGTCGGCCAGCATGGACTCTCCTGACTCGCCCATTCCCCTGAATTGTACATGTATTTTGAATAGACAGGAGATGGCGGCTGCCAGACATCCCTGGCAGCAGCTTATCTACCCTGAAAATAAAAGGATCGGGTAACTTCTCTTAGAGAAGTCAGGAGGCCCCATTCACATCAGTTGATGGTCCGGTGGGTTTGTCCAACTTCCTTCTATATGGGTGATCTGAGCATTGGTGGGTCCGGACTGCTGCCCCTTTAATTCGTACAAGAGTAGGGGTTAACGTTGGGTACACCCGATGGGCGCAGCATTGTGCCCTTCCATGCTTTGTAAATACTGAAGCCATCTTTGCTTCCATTACCCAAGTTAAGGAACGGCTCCATCTGAACAGTCCTCTTGGCTAAGGACAGATACCCAATAAGTGCATAGCAGCTCATTATGGTTTAGGGGTCTTTGCCAACAGTGATCCAATGTGTCCAAGCCAGAGATGGGGGGGCTGTACTGTCAGGTTCCATAGTATGACTCTTCATTGAAGAGGTGATTCCAAATTTTCATTGATTTCCTCAAGAAAAAGTTTTTTCTCAGCTGTGTGAGATTCTGCTTTAATCTTTGTAGAAAAGGGTCAAAGTGAGTAACGCGACCTTCACTCCATAGGGACGAGAGCAGGACCTTGAGCTTTGTCCTACCTGATTATTGAAAAGTTGGGTGATGTTAATCAATGATCAATGCTGGTCCCATGGGTGGTCACCCAGCTTTTCCACATCCCACTGGAGGCAGATTTGCCTTTCAGGACTCCAGGAAAGCTGCAGTCTGTACAGGAGCTGTAGTACTGGTGGTCCCCCAGCTTCTCCTGCAGCTCTTGAGGTCGTGTGAAGGACACTTGCAGTCGCTGGTGGCTGTGCGATCCATGGTGGATGTGTGCTCTGCAATGTTGCTGTGTAGGAAGCCTCTGTGGCCTCCTCTGGCATGTGTGAGCCTGTGGTTGGCTGGTTGGCAGTGGGTGGCAGCTGGGATGGATCTGCAGGAGGCGGGCTGGATTTCCCCCATTACACTGGAATGCACTGGCCTTGCTGTGTACTGATCAGATGCAATGGAGGCTAGTGTATACCACCAGTGTGGTGCAGGGATGGTGTGTGCAGGACGTGAGTGTCCTCTGGGCTGTACAGTATACAGTGCATACATTACTCAGAGGAGGAGGAGGAGGAAGGACAGTACGTGCCCTGTGTGTCTATGGTCCTCTGGGCTGTCACATGCCATGTCAGGCACTCCCACTCCCATTGATGAAATGTGCATGTCGAGTGCTCAGCCCTGCACAGTGCATCATCACAGGAGCTGCACACACGGAGGGGGCACCGGTGCCAGTGAACTTTCCCTGCCTGCACCCCATCTGTGGGGGAGGAGAACATCCCCCGCTGTACAGGAATTTGTTTGCGTCTCCTCCTCCTTGGAAGCCAATATTAATGCCTGCTGATTGGTGCCACTTCCTAATTGACTCTAGTGTCAGCCGTCTACATTAGCCCTAACAGTGTCCGTACATTGCCCAAGATTATTACCACCATGTCGTCTCTGGCAAATGGTAAGTGCACTCTGCATTCACCTCCTAGGTAAGTGCTGCCTTGTGGTAGCTGAGGGGTTAACGGAATCTGCCAGGTAACCTGTGTATGGGGCTGGGGTCATTGGGAGAGGATAGGGCAGCGAGATGTGACAGCGGCGGCAGTGCATGGGGTTAATAATGTACAGTATTTTGGAGCCATTAACCTGTCGTAGTGCTGAGCTGGGGACATGGTCTGGATCTCCTGATTCCCGGCTTGTGAAATAGCAGGCACTAGTCCTCAGGATCTGGAGGTCGGAGCTGGAGCTGCATTGCTGTTACTGTGGGATCATGCATGTATGCACATGCTCTGCCTGCTCGCTGCCTGGGCACCCCATGCATCTCCTGGATGCCCACTGTCTGCCCTGGGCATGCATACTGAAGACCGGTCTTTACATGGACATTATAATCCTGCGATTCCAAAAGATTAGCATGAAAATAATATAAAACTGATTATTGTCATGCTAATGTATTGATATCGCAAGATTATAATGTCCACGTAAAGACCGGTGTTCAGTACAAACGCCCATGGCAGACAGCGTGCGTCCAGGAGATGCATATTATATTCAATTATCAATAATATTATGTTCTCGTTGATGGATTAATTATGACTGCGACTATATGATTACATGCTGTAAGCTGTGATGTGAGCCGGACATATATCTATGCGCAGGTCTGTAGCTGTAGTCACCCCATGACATTGAGACAGATTGCTGAGCGTAGAAATGTGGATCCTGCACAATCTCCTCCTGTGTCCAGTACAATGGTCGTCTCTTAGGTTCCTTGGATAACTTCAGGAACTTCTCTGTGGTTCTTGAAGGCATTTTTCATTCATATCTATAATCCACCATTAGAGGAGACCACCACCGCTCATGTACTGGAATCTCTGACACCGCTCTTCTTTGGAAGAATCATTTATTTTAGTGCTCTCTGGGTAGAAATCCTGGCTCCATAGATGTCACCAGTGCTATGTCGATCCATACAAAGCGACTCCTCCTTCCCCCAATACCTGTGCACATTCGCCAGAGGTCCGTGTACTCACTTAGCCCAATTCATCTTGATCTTAGAACCATTTTTACTCCTGGGGGGGAAAAAAGGTGGAAATTGTGAATTCATTATTTTCTCCTTATTCATTAATTAATTTGCACTTTTTTTATTTACTTTACTAGGTTTTGTCTTTTTTTTTGTAAGTGTTGTTGTGGTGTTTATTATCCATGGGATTTAGCCTAATTCATTATTTCTGACTTTTCAAAATGTCGCAAAAAATCTATCACAATTGTATATAGCTTTAGTGACATAGTATGTATAATTAGTGAAGAAAGGTTGAACTTGGTGGACCCGAGTCTTTTTTTTTTTTTTTTCTCAACCTATGTAATACAAAATCTGACTAAATTGTTATTTTTGCGCAGTGAAAAACTTTTGTGCAATATTTTAGAGGATCAAAGAAGTTGTTGCTCTGAAAAGAAAAAATTAATTGACACGCGTGTGCCGGTTTGGACAATTTGCACACAAAAAAATACTGCATCAGACACCACTGGACTAAAGAAAAATCATAAAAAAAACAGCAAATAATGAACAAATTGATCACACATGCTGAAATTCAATATGCCTGACCCCCTTATTTCCAAAAGCAAGTAGATTCCATTTGATTGGACCCACAGAAATTTGACTTCATAGTATCAGAATAATGAAAATGGCAGAAGTGCCAGATTCTTGCTTCTATGGACACCAGCAGAGCTGACAGACCCCATTGGTTATATCGGCGTTGTTCGGTATTCTGTTACGACAGCCTTCATTTTACTTGTCAAAGTAAAGCAATACGCTGTGATATTGGGTCTGGTATTTTTGGCGCGATCTGTGACTGAGGCTCAAAATGAAGTCTCTAGCTCAAATGTGAACAGTGACTAATGTGTATGGCCCCCTTGGCTGTCCTAAGTTCTGCTGATATGGAGCTTGTGACAAGTCTGCATTGTGATTTATTGACACATGGGGTCTAACTAATCTCTGGGTGCTCTGTCCAGCTACGTACACGGCCCTGGGGATCGGTTTCTGGTTTTCGGCACAATGTAGCCTTTTTCATTAGGCAATAACACTGTTAATACTGCAATTTTGATGAAGAAATCTGCTAGTGTTTAATTGCCCAACATAAGCCTTTTAGTAACCTGAGGCAAACGGAATATCAGGATTATTTCAGTCTTTCAAAAGCAAAATTCTGGGAGAAGAAATGAACCGGGCTGAAATTTTCAGGGCCATCCAATTCTCTCCCCATCAGTGGGATTTTCGGGCATGATATGAAACTAATGGCTTTATTCAGATCTTTGGCTTCGTCAGCCATCCATAAGGATAAGCCACATATTTCTAAAAGCCCTGAGAAAATAATCTTGTGGTCCTGGAAGAAATGGACGACCGTGACCATATGGCTTTGTCAACCCTTCTTACTGGCTGAGCCGGAGCCCCCTCTCTGGCCTCCATGTACTCTTAAGTAGGCATATGGACAGGGGTCAACATCGAGAGAGTAACTACCGTATTTGAATCTATTGAGTATTTACTGCTCGCACCCCCCCTTCCCCTTAACTACCCCCCCACCAAAAAAATGACTAAATAAAAAAAAAAAAAATTAAACTTTTATTTATTTTTTTTGCATAGGATAATCTTTCCAGTTGTGACGGAGCTGAGGGGAAATCTGAGTCGCGGATCCTTTACTATGGCTCTGTGTCCCTAAAGATTTGTATTGGAGTCCATGGGTACAACTGTGGGGCAGCACACGCTTTCCTAGAAACCACGCGTTTAGTAGAGCATACCTGTGCAATACAGCATGCAATGGTAAAAACACCTGCATGACTCCATGATGAGCACCAGGTTACAGACCATGTATATCATACAAGACAAACACTGGCCCATGGGCCAAATCTGGCCCACAGGGTGGTTATATTTGGCCCACGATACCAGAACCGCCACCCCTATGTGGGGGCCCATTATTCTGTGTGGGGGCCCATTATTCTGTACTAGATGGTGGCCCCGATTCTAGCGCATCGGGTATTCTAGAATATGTATGCAGCTGACTGGGCACGACTAATCAGCGAAGCAGTGTTTAAATGGGTTGTGCACTACTTTAAATTAACCCCCCAATGTATCCCCCGGGGCCCCTAATGAATTTTGTAATTAGGCTGCTGGTTGGGGTACTTCTGCTGCGAGCAGCCGGGAGATGACCGGCTAGCACCAGTCATCTCACGGCTGCGTCGCCGCTGATCTCCCGACGGTGGCCTGCGTGTTTCAAATCCGGCGCCAATTCGCGGCCGGGCTGCGCCAGTCGCTGATTGGTCGCGGCCAGCCGTGTTTTAAATTTCGCGCCAATATCGCTGATTCGTTGCGACCAATCAGCGAACCGTGTTAGTGAGGACCAGGGAGCGGCGCTGCCTGTGCGGGTACTTCCGCTGCGAGATGACAGGCTAGCGCCGGTCATCTCCCGGCTGCATCGCCGCTTACCTCCGTGAGGCAGATAAGCCGCTAACGGCCGCCATCTTGTTCTGAAATCCCGCGTTGCTGATTGGCCGCGGCCGGACCAATCGGCGACGCGGGATTTCCTGGACGGACAGACAGACTATGTGGGGGCCCATTATTCTATATGGAGGACTATGTGGGGGCCCATTATTCTATATGGAGGACTATGTGGGGGCCCATTATTCTATATGGAGGACTATGTGGGGGCCCATTATTCTATATGGAGGACTATGTGGGGGCCCATTATTCTATATGGAGGACTATGTGGGGGCCCATTATTCTATATGGAGGACTATGTGGGGGCCCATTATTCTATATGGAGGACTATGTGGGGGCCCATTATTCTGTATGGAGGACTATGTGGGGGCCCATTATTCTGTATGGAGGACTATGTGGGGGCCCATTATTCTGTATGGAGGACTGTGTGGGGGCCCATTATTCTGTATGGAGGACTGTGTGGGGGCCCATTATTCTGTATGGAGGACTGTGTGGGGGCCCATTATTCTGTATGGAGGACTGTGTGGGGGCCCATTATTCTGTATGGAGGACTGTGTGGGGGCCCATTATTCTGTATGGAGGACTGTGTGGGGGCCCATTATTCTGTATGGAGGACTATGTGGGGGCCCATTATTCTGTATGGAGGACTATGTGGGGGCCCATTATTCTGTATGGAGGACTATGTGGGGGCCCATTATTCTGTATGGAGGACTATGTGGGGGCCCACTATTACTCAAATGCATGTATTTTGGGTTAAAAATCATTTTTGCATCTGGGTTTAATTAAAGCTTATGCGCCATTTGGCTTTCACAGATTCTGTATTTCCCTGCACACCACCGACCACAGAATAAGTTAACGGAGAATCCCAGTCGATTTCTTCTGTTTGCAACTTTTATCTGTCCATTTTTCTGAGCGCCTATCAGCTGAACAAAGACCACATCAAAGTTCAACTCAACTTTGTGCTGAAGGAGTGTTGAAAAAGATGGATGAAAGCGTTTCACACTCACCTGTCAGAACGAGCTGACGGACTGATTCTTTCCAGTCACTGTGCAGGGCGCTGCAATCATCCGTTGTGAATTGGTCAGGAGAATTGGAGCTGACACTTATGAAATCCGGAGATCTACAGGCCTCCGTACACATTAGATTACAATTGACGGATAATCTAATGTGTATGGGAGCCTCTTAACAGATATTGATGGAGTAGAGAAGGATCGGGGAGTTGACGTTCCCACAACTTACTTTTGTCCTCGGAGTCTGGCAGCGACTTACTCCTCTCTCCCAATAGAGAACACTCGGATGAGCGGAGTGTGGTCTTGTCTGACTTTTCGGACCCCAGGGATCAAACATTTAGTACTTTAAGCCATATCACATTGACATCCTATAAATGTTGTGACAAAACCCCTCTTTATCTCCGTGATGGGATGAATTTTACAGAATTTAGAAACTCGCTAGATGAATCCGTGAACCAGAACCACAGTCTTGGTGGTCAACCACATGAGAACTTCAGAGACGTCAATGGAAAAACACATTTTCCATTGGTTTCTATTTCAATGTGCATTAATTTCCTGGTTCATATGACTGCACATACAGTGTTGAATTGATTAATGATATCCCGCTTAATGTACACAGCACCTATGCAGACTGGTGTCTCCTCGGTTATGGGCTACAAATGCACCTTGTTGTTTTCCTCCTCTTGCAGTCCCGGGCTGCCATGGATGGAGTTGTTCTAGTCTCGGCACTACAAGAGCAGTCTGATCAGCAGGAAGGGATTAATAATTTCCTGGTAGGAGTTTTATCCTTCCTGTAGAGTTTAGTAAGAATAATCAAGGTTCAGATCAATGTCTTTTGGCTTTTGGCCCAGGAAAAACCTTTCAAAACTACTGAGCCTACTGGATACATGGCACTTGTTTGCGGGCTGAGCACCAGGACACTTGTATGGCTGTATATTATCCATTGCCCTCATGGATTACTAACCCCCTCCACTCCTTGATAAGAGTATATACTTTTAGGAAAAAAAATCCCCGTGTAATACTGCTTTCTGACGAGCGTATCACACACCCCGTATGTGGACCTCAGTGTTCAGACCGGTTACTGGTCTCCTGCCCCGAACTACAGGCTTATGATGCCGATAGTTTGGGTCAGGATACCTGCGTACGGTCCGGCCATTGGGGTCCAGATATGGGGCGCGAAATGCGCTAGTCAGAAAGCGGTCTTACACGGGATACGTCTTATCGCAGCTACAAAGGGCTTGTATGAACCTAACCTACAGTTTTAAGGAGTTTTTTTCTAGAGTCAACATTTTCACCTATCCACAGATTAGGAAAAAAATGTCTCTAAATTGGGGACCCCCACCCAACATGAGAACTGGGGTTCTCTGTCCTCCATCCCTCCTCACCACATGACTATGGCTTGGCATAGAGGGCAGTCGACCATGTTTCCTGCTGCTCCATTCATATGCCTATGGGTCTGATGGGCCCCGCCGTTCCATAGACACTAGATGGAGCGGCGGTGGGTGTCTGCACTTGACCACCGCTCTATACAAACTTCCGTCTGTTTGCTATAACTGGGCACAGAGAATAGACCTCCTCCATTCCTTTTCTAGCTTTGTATCACTAATATAACCCCTTATAGGATACGGCCATGTTGTGGTCGTAGACCCTGAGGCTGTACATTGAGTTTGTAAGTCTGTTCTACTGACCAGTAGTCTTAGTAATGCATTTTGGGGGGAGAATAATCCCATAATCAGGCATACGATGGTCCATACCACTATCTGTGGCCTATGAATTAAGAAAAACCTTTTGTTCATGGACGTACGGAAGGCGATATAATAACGTTGACACATAACACTAATCCGTCACACTGCCATGTGCATGATGTTCTTCTAACCACTTCTCACTACCCATAAAGAATGACCTATGTGCGACCTACCCATATATATATTTCTTTTAATATATATTCTTTAATGACATTTTTCTTTAGTTTGTAAATTCCCCAGTGTAAAAATACATTTGCATGAAGACAGGATGGCCCCGTGTAACAAGTGTTCTTGCGACCTCTGGTATTTGTAGAGGAGGAGTAGTGTTACAGCGTGAAAGTACAATATGTCCCCGAGGGGATTTCACATTGTAGTTTAGGCTGCGGGGCTGATATGTCCAGTGCCCCCCCACAGCTAGATGTAGTCCTCTCCATAGCTTACTAGTAGGTATGGATTGTGTAGATTTTTGATAAGAAACATTTGTGTAAGGAGACTCTTATCAATGGCGCGGTTGTATCTCTGCACATGTGGATTTGGCCTCACTTCTACTGACTTAATTATCTAAAGTTAGCAAGCCTTCTCCAAAATTTGATTCTAATTGATTCTAAATGTCATGTCTCGAATTTTGGGTTTCTGTAAGAAAAAAAAAAAAGCATTGCATTGTCAATTTTCTGAAATTTTGGCTCCACGCACAAAAGCAATCTTCAGCCAGAGCCAAAGATTATAGCCGTTTTCTGAGAACCCTTGAGATTGAATACTCAGGGGGCGGCCAGTGAACTCAGTAGGTATCAGGTTGAAAAGTTTGAGATCAAGACTATTTGCTCGTTTTTGGGATTGCGCTATACACTTCTCCACTAGAAAAGGATAGAAAGGAACTGTGGATACTGATAAAGCTTTGGGGTAGTCATGTAAAACATGGATGACTGAAGACTGGCACTATCAAAAGGGACACCAGAAGGAGGAACACTTCCTTTTTTTTTTTAAAGACATTTTTATGTCTTAAAAAATCACCTTTGCTTGTGAGCCCCCACTGAGTCAGAGCGTAAAGCCCCTTTCTGTAGCACAACTGATTATGCAAACCTGCGGGCACATCTGGGAACAGTTGTGTTTTTTTTTTTATTTTTTTTTTATTTCTATTGCTTAATTACATGCATTTGGGGCTAAAATGACACTTGCAATTGGATTCATTAAACGTTTTGAATTGTTTAGCTGATAGTCATGGCAAATAGTGTTGGCACCCTTGAAATTGTTGCAGAAAATGAAGTATTTCTCCCAGAAAATAAAGGAAATACATGTGTATAACAAAACGTGTAATTGCAGTTGTGTGTATTGAAGCAACACAAAATATAGGGAAAAAAGGCAAATTGGACATTTCACACACAACCCTAAAAATGGGTCGGACAAAGTTGTGAGTAAACGACTTTGTTTCAAGCATGTGATGCTCGTTCAAACTCACCTGTGGCAAGTAACAGGTGAGGGCGATGATATGAAAATCACACCTGAAACCAGATAAAAAGGTGCGAAGTTGACTTAAACAGTGAAACAATTATCAGAATTCAATTTGTACACTTTATTAGCTGCCTAGCCCCTGATGAGTCAAGGCAATGACATAGTACTGATGAAACACATAGGGCTTTTAGTGGCATAGAGTACGAGTATGACCAAAACTTAAAAGGACACGGAGGCACTAAATAACAGTGCAACTCTATTATCAGTGTGAGTGATGGTCAGATAGACAACAGTTGGTGTACTCTATGCTGTATAGGTGATCAGTAGGAGGTGTTTACAGTATATAAAGTGATCCATTTGATTGGAACCTACTGAATAACAGAGTGGCAGATTTACAATTATTGGTAATATGACGACACGAAATTGAGTAAAGCTAGCAATCGCCAATTTCAGTAGCGATAAGTTAATTTAGAGAGGAGCACGATAATTGGTGCCGTTGTATATGACCATTTGATATTTTTAATAATTTACATATGTGGTTGTTTTTTTTATTATAAATAGATAATAAAAGTTATATTTCTCCAATTGGATTATACAGTGAATCTAGTTAATTATTTATTGGGGATACCTAGACCTATAACTGTGAACTAGGGTTGTCCACTACTGGTAATAATTGGCAATTGTATTTTCTCCTTCCCCCATGACGGCACCACGGAGAGAGGGGATCCGCCCTTCAAGGACCGGAAACATACAGATAAAAGGGCGATACCTCTCTCCCGCATCAGTTGGTTTCCTGTCCTTGACGGGATCCTACAGTTCCTGAGGAGGCATACCTGCGGGGTGCCAGAAGATGATTGTCGTGGGATTCCAGGCCCGACCAGTCCGATCCAGGCAGCGGGGGTTCCCTGCCTCGGCTGGTGCGGTGCCCTGATGCGCCACATCTGGGATCAGTGGGCCTCTAGGGTGTGCGGGGGGGTCCAGAAGAAGAGGACTGAGCCTGCCGGGGCCTGCTGAGGGAGGCCATTTCACTATCGTACTCCTCACGTGTAGAAGCTGCCCCGGAGAAACTGAAGGCCCACTCAACGAGAGCGGTGGCAGCCTCCTGGGCGGAGAAGGCCGGTGCTATGATAGAGCAGATATGTAGAGCGGCAACCTGGTCTTCCCCTCTACCTTCTTTAATCACTACCGGCTAGACTTAACCTCTTCTTCGGACCTTGCTTTCGGGAGAAGGGTTCTGGAAGCTGTGGTCCCTAACCCCCCCCCCACCCCCTAATAAGTCACTTCTCTGTAATTCTCTCTGTGGTGCAGTCATGGGGGAAGGAGAAAGACGCAGTTACTTACCGGTAACGGGATTTCTCAGAGCCCATGACGGCACCCGTACATTCCCTCCCTTCAAGTGTGGGTGCGCACACTTATTAGTTACTTATTGTAGCCACGTGGTGACTCTGACGAGTTCTTAATTTGTAAAATTTCGTGTTACTAACCTGGTGGTCCTCTCATGCTCTGTAAACAACTGATGCGGGAGAGAGGTACCGCCCTTTTATCTGTAGGTTTCCTGTCCTTGAAGGGCGGATCCCCTCTCTCCGTGGTGCCGTCATGGGCTCTGAGAAATCCCATTACCGGTAAGTAACTACGTCTTTTATGTTGAAAATAAGTATCTTTGTAAATACCTTGCTTTGCAGTTACTGCCTGTGAGCGGCGCTATCACGTGACCCCTGGCTGCGGCCGGCTCTGACATCCGCTGATGTCACGTCAAGTTCTGGCTACAGCCGGGGGTCCCTCTTCTGCATTCCAGGTGGATGCCAGGCTGTGGGCGGGGTTACCCCGCACGTCACACCCGGCATCCACCGCGCGCTCTGCCTCTCCTCATTCATTGGGAAAGCGTGCGGTGGATGCTGGGTATGACACGCGGGGTAACCCCGCCCAAAGCACAGCATCCACCGCTTGTACCGCGTCACTGATGTCATGCCTCACTTGACATAACATCAGTGGCGGGTCACGTGATGCCTGTGAGCGGCCAAGGATAGCGCCGCTCACAGGCAGTAGCTGCAAAGCAAGGTATCTACAAAGATACTTATTTTCAACATAAAAATAGAATGGCCAAATATTAAAAGTAGTGGACAATCCATTTAATCTTTTGCATTGTGTCTGTGTGCGCCACGCTAAGCTTAAACATGGAGAACAGAAAGCGGAGAAGAGAACTGTCTGAGGTCTTGAGAACTAAAATTGTTGAAAAATATCAACAATCTCAAGATTACAAGTCTGTCTCCAGAGATCTTGATGTTCCTTTGTCCACGGTGCACAACATAATCAAGACATTCACAACCCATGGCACTGTAGCTCTGCTCCTAGGATGTGGACGGCAGAGAAAAATTGATGAAAGGTTGCAATGAAGGATTGTCTGGTTTATGGATAAGCAGCCCCAATCAAGTTCCAAAGAAATTCAAGCTGTCCTTCAGGCTCAAGGTGCATCAGTGTCAGCGCAACCTATCTATCGACATTTGAATGAAATGCTATGGCAGGAGGATCCCACTGCTGACAGACAAAAAGCTAGACCGCAGTTTGCCAAAATCCTTCTGGGGAAGCATCTCGTGGACAGGTGAGACCAAGATAGAGCTTTTTGGTGAAGAACATCATTCTACTGTTTGCCGAAAACAGAATGAGGCCTACAAAGAAAAGAACACAGTACCTACGGTAAAATATGGTGGAGGTTCAAAGATGTTTTGGGTCGTTTTGTTGCCTCTGGCATTTGGTGCCTTGACTGTGTGCAAGTGGCGGACAAAATACAGTTCTTTTGTTTAGAGGCGACTTTTACGTTTCGGCCTGTTCCTGGGCCTTTCTCACATAGTCCCTCTGGGGAAGGCTGTGATGGTCCAAACCGTATGAGAGAAATCCCTGTGGGGATGTACATATAGTTGAATCCTTATGGGTAATGGTAGTAAGGGTGCAGGAGCACCCCTACTGCCAGATTTTTCTAAATATCATTAAACCTTTTGCATTGAATCTCCTGAGTGTGCGGTGAAAATTTCTATACTCTAGTGATTGTGGAGTCTGGAGCTTCCTTCCACCTGCAACTCGCTCTATAGCTGTGTGCACGCCATTTTTTTTAAATCTTTGACTGTGTGCAAGGCATCATGAAATCTGAAGATTGCCAAAGGATTTGGGGTCACAATGTAGTGCCCAGGGTCAGAAAGCTGGGTTTGCGTCTTAGGTCATGGGTCTTCCAGAAGGACAATGACCCCAAACATACTTCAAGAAGCTCCCAGAAATGGATGGAAACAAAGAGCTGGAGAGGTCTGAAGTGGCCAGTGATAAGTCCAGATCTAAATCCTATTGAACATCTGTGGAGAAATCTTAAAAATTGCTGTTTTGAGAAGGTGCCTCCAAATAGGAGAGACCGGGAGCAGTTTGCAAAAGAATAGTGGTCCAAATTCCAGTTGAGAGGTGTAAGAAGCTCGTTGATGGTTACAGGAAGAGATTGAAATTGCAATAATTTTCTGGGAGAAATACTTCATTTTCTGGAACAATTTCAAGGGTGCCAACACTTTCCGCCATGACTGTATCTCAGTAGTTAACATTAATTGGTGTTGTGTTATAAAGTCTCCATATAGCCCAGACGTTAGTGTTTGTGTATTGTGTGGTGTAATTTCACATTTCCCCCTTACAACCATACGTACATTTGTGGTTAGCAGATGACCGAGTTTTCATCCTGGAATGAGTGTATAAGATGAGACATCTCGCTTCTCCTTCAATAATATGCTGTAACTTGGGCTAAGGAGAAGTGGTAAGAACCAGGTCTATACATAATGTTTTTAATTTTTTTATTTTACGGACATCAGGTGGCGTCTTATCTCTGCTTGGTTACTATGGGAATATACCCTACTCAAAAAAATAAAGGGAACACTCAAATAACACATCCTAGATCTGAATGAATGAAATATTCTCATTGAATACTTTGTTCTGTACAAAGTTGAATGTGCTGACAACAAAATCACACAAAAATCATCAATGGAAATCAAATTTATTAAGCAATGGAGGCCTGGATTTGGAGTCGCCACCAAAATTACAGTGGAAAAACACACTACAGGCTGATCCAACTTTGATGTAATGTCCTTAAAACAAGTCAAAATGAGGCTCAGTATTGTGTGTGGCCTCCACGTGCCTGTATGACCTCCCTACAACGCCTGGGCATGCTCCTGATGAGGTTCCGGATGGTTTTCTGTGGGATCTCCTCCCAGACCTGGACTAAAGCATCCGCCAACTCCTGGACAGTCTGTGGTGCAACGTGACTTTGGTGGATGGAGCGAGACATGATGTCCCAGATGTGCTCAATCGGATTCAGGTCTGGGGAACGGGTAGGCCAGTCCATAGCTTCAATGCCTTCATCTTGCAGGAACTGCTGACACACTCCAGCCACATGAGGTCTGGCATTGTCCTGCATTAGGCGGAACCCAGGGCCAACCACACCAGCATATGGTCTCACAAGGGGTCTGAGGATCTCATCTCGGTACCTGATGGCGGTCAGGCTACCTCTGGCGAGCACGTGGAGGGCTGTGCGGCCCTCCAAAGAAATGCCACCCCACACCATTACTGACCCACTGCCAAACCGGTCATGCTGAAGGATGTTGCAGGCAGCAGATCGCTCTCCACGGCGTCTCCAGACTCTGTCACGTCTGTCACATGTGCTCAGTGTGAACCTGCTTTCATCTGTGAAGAGCACAGGGCGCCAGTGGCGACTTTGCCAATCCTGGTGTTCTGTGGCAAATGCCAAGTGTCCTGCACGGTGTTGGGCTGTGAGCACAACCCCCATCTGTGGACATCGGGCCCTCACACCACCCTCATGGAGTCGGTTTCTAACAGTTTGTGCCGACACATGCACATTTATGGCCTGCTGGAGGTCAGTTGCAGGGCTCTGGCAGTGCTCCTCCTGTTCCTCCTTGCACAAAGGCGGAGGTAGTGGTCCTGCTGCTGGGTTGTTGCCCTTCTACGGCCCCCTCCACGTCTCCTGGTGTACTGGCATGTCTCCTGGTAGCGCCTCCAGCCTCTGGACACTACTCTGACAGACACTGCAAACCTTCTTGCCACAGCTTGCATTGATGTGCCATCCTGGATGAGCTGCACTACCTGAGCAACTTCTGTGGGTTGTAGAGTCCGTCTCATGCTACCATGAGTGTGAAAGCACAACCAACATTCAAAAGTGACCAAAACATCAGCCAGAAAGCATTGGTACTGAGATGTGGTCTGTGGTCCCCACCTGCAGAACCACTCCTTTATTGAGTGGGTCTTGATAATTGCCAATAATTTCCATCTATTGTCTGTTCCATTTGCACAACAGCATGTGAAATTGATTGTCAATCAGTGTGGCTTCCTAAGTGGACAGTTTGATCTCACAGAAGTTTGATTTACTTGGAGTTATATTCTGTTGTTTAAGTGTTCCCTTTATTTTTTGAGCAGTGTATATCTAATGAGCCGTAATTAACCAAGCCAAAATGAAAGAAAAAAATACTTTTGATTTAGTTCGCAACAAATAAAATCAACACCGTGAAGAGGGTGTGAATCGTTTCTCGGTACCACGTCGCCTTAAAAGTTTTTAATTAGTGTGCCGAAAAACATCCCTGTGAACGAGATCCCTCGTTAGCAAGTCTGCAATTAAAATGATAAGCCACAGATTACAGGCAAAGACAAAATTTTCTTTAGTTACAGCATAACAAAATGAGTTCCAGTCACACATTCGGAGGCAGTTGAGAACGTGCGGAGCGGTCACACCAGCCTTCATTAGCGTTAAATGTAAGCCGAAAAATGCCTAATAAGTTCTGCATATAACGCTCGCTAATGTTTGTTTAAAGCGCTCTCCACCTTCATTGCAATTCTCGTGTTGGAGCAAACAAAAATCTTGGTAGGAAAGCTACTGAAATCCAAAAAGGGCAAGTTCACCTAGACTTTGAGTTTTTTGAATGGAGACTGAGTGGAAACACGAAGTTTTCGTGGAGGATTTCTTAATGAAAAAAAAAAAGTGTGCACATACCCTTAGGCAGGTTGCTCTATTTCTATTTTATCATCTATTGTAAAAAGTTTAATCTGAATTGACTTTACAACTATTTTTTGTTTGGGTTGCCTCATGATCATAAACAGGTAAATATTAGCAATTTTGCAAAAAAACAAACATTTTATTAAAATTCTCCATTCTCAATAAGAGGTGTTTGTTTACTGCTTGTTGCCTAGGTTACCAGCCACCTCTGCAGTCTTATCAGCAGTAGTTGGTCTCCTTGACAACATATACAGCGTTTACAAGCTCTTTACTATACAACTTGCAAGTGCTTCTTTGAGACATTTTAAAATGGTAAACTCGCTGGTAATTAATGGAATGATTGTCTGAAGCCCCCTGACAATCCTCTGTGTGGTGGGGTAACTAAGGCGATTTCCCTTCCTCTCTACCTCATTTAAACCCCCTTACAAGATGTTAATGTACTTTGAAATGGGGGGTGTATAATTAGGGGCTGTTGTAAAACTACAACTCACAGCATACCCTGGCAATCTCCAGCTGTCGTGCAATTACAAGTTAGAGATTGTTGCTTTAGTTTCCAAGAGATAAAAAAAAAAATTAAAGTCTATCTCAAAATAAATTAATACTAAGAAGTTTTGAGAATTCAGACCATATGTCTGCCCATCTGTCTATAGCTATTGAAGCTGCGATCAGACATCATTTATGGGGATAGGAGAAATCGTTATTTTGCAAAATTTCTCAGTTCTGGTAACTAAGCCCAAAAATATTAACACTTCTACATCTCCTGCTAAGATTGTCAAAAAAACATTGGCTCAATCATTTTTCTGTGTGTATTATATATGCGTGTGATATACATACATACATACATACATACATACATACATACATACATACATACATACATATTCAATCACTCACTCACTCCAAACGATAGCCGGCTCTCACATCTTCAAGAATTGCTTTATTGATCCAGCAGTATAAAATGCACAAAAAATGGTTGAACACAACAGCAACATGTTTCAGACCTGCATGGTCCTCGACAAAGGACCATGCAGATCTGAAACATGTTGCCTGGGAGCGCAGTGGATATTTTTCCGCCTTTTTGATTTTTTTGTGCTGTTGAGTTCAACCATTTTTTTGTGCCTTTTTTATACTACTGGATCAATAAAGCAATTCTTTGTGGAAGATGTGAGCGCCGGCTATCGTTTGGACTGTTATTACTTTGCCGTACACCTGGACAAGGGAGCTGTATGCTCCTTTTTCGTATGTATATGTGTGTGTGGAAAAGGAGCAATCAGATCCCTTGTCCAGGTGTACGGCAAAATAGTTCAGTAACAGTCCAAATATATATTTTATTTATATTAGATTTTATATTATATATCTCCCACTAGCTAAAAATGGTCTTGTCCGGCATGTTACATTTTCCTTATGTCCTTCCCTATGGAGACCTCTCGGGGCTTCTGGAGGTGACCCTGATGTATATGTGACCTTGGCAGTGAGTATTCTTAGCTGGCAGCTTTGTGTCCCGGATAGCCGAGCATATAGCATTGATGATCCGATGTCATTGTAGTTCTACTGATTAGCGCAGCTTGTAGATTCATTATAGTAATCTGGATGAAGCTATGGATTTAGGATGCATGATGGGGAAAATGTGGAGGAAATCTTGCAGTTTTCCTCAGCATTTTTTTTTTATTACATGTGCATATTTTACATAAATAGTGTCTTCAGATGAAGAATATTATAGTTGGAAATCGGCAAGCGAAAAATAGTGCCGCGTTTTCTTGAACGTTTTTTTTTTTTATTAGTTAATAAAGAATTCCTTCGGTTCTGTTCACACTATTGTCGTGACTTCCATTCCTTACACAACATGTTCTGAAGGAGCGAAGTTCAAATGACTGCTATTGACTTTTAACCAGGGGTTCTCAGGAATAGTTGTGCAGATTATTCTGTGACCCTTATCGAGACACAGGGCTAATGTGAACAGAGCCTTAGGCATTTTTCTCTTTCTAGAAACTTGGCAGATCCCTTTGGGCTCATTCAGATTCTTGTGTTTCAGTTCTGAGTGTTTTTCATGGACAGAACACGGACCCATTACAGTCTGTGGCATTTCACATGTGCATTTGATCCTTGTTAAAGATTAAACTCCCCCATTCAAGTCTATGGGTCGGGCTGCACACTGCTTTCTTGTCCTACAAAGTCATCAGCAATTTTTTTTTTTTAAGAGAAGAAAAAATAATGAAATATAAAACCTGCCCAAACACTGATGAAAATCTGATCCACAACACTGATGTAACTTTTTTTTTTTTCGACTACTTGCTCTCAGGGTGTGAACGGCGCCCAAGGATTACATTTTTTTTATTTTATATTTTTTTTAATTTGATTTGCTTTGTCTATTTTTTGCTTATTATAGGAAACCAATCTGCAGATTTTATATTTTTTTTATGTAATCTGACAGCAGCTTGGGTAGGGGCTGAGACCCTGATTCCAGCGGTGTATCACAAGGTACTGCAGCAAACACCACTAATTACGAGGGCACCATCTATTGTTCGGGATCTACCCCTAGCATATCAAAATATAGTACACATGTCAATGAAAGAAAAAAGGGAGATATGCTTACTAGCGGTGATCACCCAAATAATCAACAATGAATAATTTACCATAAATATATAGCAATTTATTCAAAACATATAAATCCTGACACACATATACAGAAGAATATACCGACCGACAATTTAAAACACCATAAAAAATAGTGGACAAAAGCCACTGCTAGGGGAGCCAGCTATAGCAAAGTACCTTCCTATATTTTGGTGGAATATAATGCATAGTACTGCACGTAAGTAAGTAAGAAATAGGATAACAATTGCACAGGCTGCAACGGGGTATCTGTGATGGTCAATATTCCCCAAACTCTATATTGCACATACCCAAATAGAAAATCTCATGAGGCATACAGAACACAAAAATGATTAGGTGAGAATATATAAATGTGTATACATAACCTCAGAAACCTATCGGTAGCTAGAGATGAGTCCCATATCATACGGGTGCTCGCCATGTGCCCTGTGAATATCGTGCCCTTGTAAAGAATTGCCATCCTTACATGTATGTTTTCTTCACAGTGTCTCTATATTGTGATGAGAGTCTAATCCAACTATTGTGCCTTTTTTTGGCAGATTGGAGTTGTTATTACATTGACCACTCTGTGTTAGATAAGGACATAAGGGGACGGACGGTGATACTCAAGAATTTTATTTGCGTTATGTTTGTGTGTGGCTTATGACACTCACACGTGGGCATGGGTCACTATGGGAACGTTTGACATTTTTCTTGTTTAGGGCACGTGGTATGATGATGTACTGTGTGTAGAGGGGAGGGCTTTGGTCTTCATCACATGCACTTCCGCTTCTCTTGTGTCTGCTGACACGCAGTGGTTCATCTGCTATCTGCGCATGCGCTGGTGATTCGGGTATGGGACGCCATAGCAACGCAGGATGCCGGTAACTCTATAGTTGCGTGCTTCCGGCTTTGCAGCGTGGACTTCCGCTTCACGATGAATGGAGCCCCGGTGTCTACAGACACGCAGCTGTCTCCTGGTAAATTTTACAATTATACAATTAAGCGGCTATTATATTAACTGACACGATGGACTATACCTCACATGCCCCTGATGAAGCCACCTTGAGTGGCGACACGCGTTGGGCACGGGAGCTTCAGCTATACCTTCCCATGCACAGGCTGTATCTTTGTAGCACTTATCTACCCTAGGTCTCAATGCATATTTGGTTGTCCTACAAGCTTCAGGGGCTGATTTAGCCACTGATATTGTACATATGTTTGCATTTGTGGGGTAAAAGGTGGGGCATGGGCAATATATATACTTTTCTATATTTATTGTTATTTGGTGCCCCATATATGATGATTCTCATCTCTAGCTACCGATAGGTTTCTGAGGTTATGTATACACATTTATATATTCTCACCTAATCATTTTTGTGTTCTGTATGCCTCATGAGATTTTCTATTTGGGTATGTGCAATATAGAGTTTGGGGAATATTGACCATCACAGATACCCCGTTTCAGCCTGTGCAATTGTTATCCTATTTCTTACTTACTTACGTGCAGTACTATGCATTATATTCCACCAAAATATAGGAAGGTACTTTGCTATAGCTGGCTCCCCTAGCAGTGGCTTTTGTCCACTATTTTTTATGGTGTTTTAAATTGTCGGTCGGTATATTCTTCTGTATATGTGTGTCAGGATTTATATGTTTTGAATAAATTGCTATATATTTATGGTAAATTATTCATTGTTGATTATTTGGGTGATCACCGCTAGTAAGCATATCTCCCTTTTTTCTTTCATTGACATGTGTATCACAAGGTACTGCAGTTATGAAACTCAGTTTTGTCAGCTGCAAAGCTCAATTGTTTTGTATATAACACTGCCCACTTCACAGCTTTGTGTACATTGTATAGTGACAGAGCTGCTAACCAGAGCTGGGGGTGTGATTGGACTAGGAAGCAGGAGACCAGTTGTCCTGTAGTGATAATCTCCTGCTGATAAAACACTGGTTGTATGGAAACAGCAAAACGCAGCTCAGTAAGTGATACATCTCAGTAATCAGGGTCTCAGTCCCTAACTCATGCGTATCTCAGATTACATGACAAAAACCTGCTGACAGATTCCCTTTTAAAATATGAATGACTTCTAGCAGAGAAGAGAAGACTAGCAAAAAGTTGGAGCTAAATTCCTGTTTTTCCCAGTACTTTTTTTTTTTTTTTTTTTTTCCTGCTACTGATTTCCACACCCTGCTTCATTGACTTGTGGACTTTTTTCCTTTGAGGGGGGATACAGTTAGAAACCAGCAGAAGTCGTACTGGATATCCAGATGGTGACTTTTAATAACTGTATAATTTGGTGGAATTTCTTAGCGATGCTGACACAATGGCTCCTTCTTTGAGAGATCCATCCTTCCTAGTATTTCTGATTTATGGCAGCAGTTTATTTGCTCACTACGTGTATAATCCAACTATTTGGCATCTCTCCTATGTAACTCCCTTACAGCAAAAATGTGGCTCCGTGTAGGACTAAGGGGCTATTTATGAGATCCCTCAAAAGTGTGTTGTGTACCAAAGGTGCATGTAGTAGTCAGATGGTTAGGAGGTGAATGGGGTGTACTGTAGTCCTACTTGTGACAGGTCGTCCTGTAATAACCGGTCTCACTCCAGAGACTCAAATGTACCCTCTGATCTAATAGTTAGAAGATACATGTCAAAATCTGGCCCGCCGGATGGTTTTATTTGGCTCCCGACACCAGAACCACCAACCCTATGTGAGAGGCCATTATTCTGTATGGAGGACTATGTGGGGCCCATTATACTGTATGGAGGACTATGTGGGGCCCATTATACTGTATGGAGCACTATGTGGGGCCATTATTCTGTATGGAGGACTGTATGTGGGCCCCATTATTCTGTATGGAGGACTATGTGGGGCCAATTATACTGTATGGAGGACTGTATGTGGGCCCCATTATACTGTATGGAGGACTGTATGTGGGCCCCATTATACTGTATGGAGGACTGTATGTGGGCCCCATTATACTGTATGGAGGACTGTATGTGGGCCCCATTATACTGTATGGAGGACTGTATGTGGGCCCCATTATTCTGTATGGAGGACTGTATGTGGGCCCCATTATTCTGTATGGAGGACTGTATGTGGGCCCCATTATTCTGTATGGAGGACTGTATGTGGGCCCCATTATTCTGTATGGAGGACTGTATGTGGGCCCCATTATTCTGTATGGAGGACTGTATGTGGGCCCCATTATTCTGTATGGAGGACTGTATGTGGGCCCCATTATTCTGTATGGAGGACTGTGTGGGGCCCCATTATTCTGTATGGAGGACTGTGTGGGGCCCCATTATTCTGTATGGAGGACTGTGTGGGGCCCCATTATTCTGTATGGAGGACTGTGTGGGGCCCCATTATTCTGTATGGAGGACTGTGTGGGGCCCCATTATTCTGTATACTGGTTAGCCTCTGATTTTGTCCAAGTTTTTCATTTTGGCCCTTTGTGTATTTGAGTTTGACATCCCTGAGTTAGAGCTAGGAATATATGGAGTAACAAAGCCATAATGGGCATGTAAGTGTATGATAAAAGGAAATCGTGAGTACATGTAAGGGGTTCTCCCCTTTGAACAAACCACAATTAGATGGGTCCCTTAGGCTGAATTCAGACTTTAGACCATGATGCACGGACTAGCATCAGGTCTCCTGACCCTATGGGCACAATCGGATGGCTATGTAACTCTGACGAGGATTGCAGCACAGTGCTTGGAGTGATCATCGGCTCTCCTGACATGAGCGTGACCTGAGCATGTATTTCTTTGCAGCTGTCAGGAGAGCCGCCAGCTAGACCGAGCACTGCATTGCGATCCTCATCCGAGTTATACGGCCGTCTGACTCTTCCCTAATAAACATATATGAGGCTGTCACGTTCCGGTCAGGAGACCTGCGGCCAGTCCGTGCAGCATGGTCCGACGCCTGAATTCAACCTTAGGGTTCTTTTACATATCCTGATATTTCTGGTACCGGAGATGTCCGTGTACACCTGTATGGCACACGTGTGCCACATCAGGAGCACATGTACTGGCGCCTGGGAATCCGCGATCAGCACCAGCAGGGAATAATAATGATGATGGTAGTAGCAGGGCTGTGGAGTCGACTCCTCAATTTCCATGACACCGGACTCCGACTCCCTCATCCATGGCTCATGTTTAAGTGATAAATTTACTGTAGCACAGATTCATCTCAGCTAAAAGTCTAGACCCTTAGATCAGAAATAGGACAGACATTTATAGGACATTTCATAACTTTCCCAAATTCTTATGAGTAAATTATTCCCCACACACTGCATTGAACTACTGTACCCGATTTATTATATATTTTAGGAGTTGGAGTCGTTCCATTTTATACCGATTCCGACTCCACCAAAATGGACACCGACTCCACAGCCCTGGGTAGTATTCTGCTCCCGGTGTCTCCACCTGTAAAAATAAGAATAAAATTAAAAAATCCTTTTACTCACCTGTCCCAAGTGTCCCCCGCTGTAATCCATGCAACCGATCACGCCGAGGGAGAGTGACTCGCTCCGGGGCTCGCTCGCTGCAGGAGTCATTCTCCCCCGGCTCCTCTTCGTGAGCAGTTAGATGGATTACAGCGGGGGACACTTGGGACAGGTGAGTATAAGGATTTTTTAATTTTATTCTTATTTTTAAAGGTGTGGACACCGGGATCAGACTATTACTATCATCATTATCCCTTGCTGGTGCTGATTGCAGCGCCGGCAGGGGACTATGATGAGGGCAGCATTCAGCACCCAGCACTTGGGAACAGCGCTAACTGTAGCGCTGATTCCCAGGCGCCGGTACGTGTCACACAGATGGCATCCGTGTGCCGTACGTGTTTACACAGACTCATTGACTTGAATGGGTCCTTGTGATCCGTGCTGCCCGCCAAAAGCGAACATGTCTACGTGTGTCAGTGTCACCACTTGTACTGGAGACATTGACGTGTGAAAGAGGCCTTACAATAGATGGATCACTGCCAGGACTTGCAGCGATCAGCTGTAATCTGCGGGGGAACCTGGCAGTAAGGGTATGTTCACACTAGGTCTCTTTCTGCAGAATAGTCCTCCGTGCAGAATAATGGGCCCCCACATAGTCCTCCGCCAAGAATAATGGGCCCCCACATAGTCCTCCGCCCAGAATAATGGGCCCCCACATTGGGGTGGCAGTTCTGATGTTGAGGGCCAAATAAAACCAGCCTTTGGGCCAGAGTTTCACACGTGTTGTCTAATGAAACTTTTTTCAAACTTTTTAGGCTTTGAAAGTCTAAGAAGTGACCTGCCTATTCTTCAGGTGTTTTCTGCTGGGAAGACCCTCAATTCCTTAAAATAGAAGTCGATGTGAAGTCTAAAAATTCACCCGGGCGTCTTTATTAGCGTCAAAAAATGGGAGCATTTTCCTTTTTTTTTTTTTAAATTGTTTAATACATAAAAAAAAAACATGTTTAGATAACTCCAATTAGCGCCCAAGAAATGCTGGAAAAAAAAAAAGCTGTCCAAAAAAAGCCGGCTGAAATGTCTTCTGCTTAAAAAATGAATGTTTTTGACTGTCTGAAAAACATGCAGTGTGAACATACCCTAAGTCAGGGGTCCCCAACCTGTAGCTCGAGAGCCACATGTGGCTCATGGGCCCATGATGTGTGGCTCGTGGCTGTCTGCTACATCTTGTGCTATTGCACCAAGCTGGTAAACTGCTATTAAAGGAGTTGTCTGGTCCAAATCGATAAGTCTGCAGTCACTCTTTGTGACTACAGACTTATGAATCCCCCCAGAGCACGCACTGTGCACTGCGGGGATTTGCCTTTTTCTGAGCCAGGAGGGTATGTAGCAGTCAAACATACTCCTGGCCAGTGCCCGTCTAGTGATGCAGTAAGTGTGGCAGACTACAGGGCGCGGCCTTACTCAATACAAGTGTATGTAAGCGAGGCTGTGCCCACTGGTCGGGAGTATGTATAGCTCATACATACCCTCCGATCCTGGGTCAGAAACCGGTGAATCCCCACAGTGCACTGGGAGGATGCTTAGGTCTGCAGACTTAATGATTTCCATCGGACAACCCCTTTAAGAGCAGATCTGTAGATGGTGACTTGCGTGCAGCCCGGCACAGAAGAGCAGATCGGAATGGGGGGGGGGGGGTAAGATGGGAAACCCTGGAGCTTGGCATTCTGCCTTGGTGGGATTTCAGTGGAAAAGCTTTGGCTGTCATTATACTGGTAATGGGGGCTCTGGGTGTCACTACTGTGAGTGGGGCTGGAGCTGGATGTGGCTCTCAAGGTCAGAAAGGTTGGGGACCTCTGCCCTAAGTGTTCAGTTTCCCTGCAGCACCACCACAGGAGAAATTAAGTATTGCATGATACTCTTTGTGACCACTCTTCTCTATCCAAGAGGATCGTACACAGTGGACCCTCCAGTAACTCAGAATTCAAAAGTAGCCCCCTCCCCCCTTTGGGCTTCAGCCCCCCGATTAGGCATGTATCAGAGGCTTCCCAGTCCACAGCATGGCGTGGGTCTCGTAGGTTATTAGTAGCCCTGTGTCTTGCCCTTTTTGTACCTCTGTATTTTTTGTGACTATGGAATGATCCTGTAGCGAGGGCTCGGTGCCAGCAGCGCTTGTAATTCTAAGACGCTGACATTATTCTACCACTTACAACATCAGAGAAGCATCGATAGCAGCTGTCTGGTTTTGGCTCTGTAAATATGGATGTGCTTTCATAGGAAGAAAAAAGTTTGAGAAAATGTAATATATTCTTGGCAGCTTGGATAACAATATCCAGAGGAGAGAAAAGGGGAATATTGTACTAAAATGTACAAAAAATACTTAAAGTAAACTGTTTACTTTATCTGCTCAATAATGAAGTCCGCACGCTCCAGTCCTAGTAGTGCACAACGTCCACCATTGTTATCATTGGTCGGTCCGAGGAGTGAGAAGGACAATAGTTACCTTAGGGGTTTCTAATAAATAACCTTTATGATATGTAAATCAGACAGTGTTTGGTCTCCACCAATTCCAAGAGCAAAAGGTCGGAATCTTGTTTATTTCATGTTTTTATAACCATAGGAGATCTAGTAAAAGCAAAGTCGGCCGTAAGGACAATGCCCCATCCTTTGTTTGATGCAGATAGGTATTGCCAAATATTTGCTCCCCTCCCTTCCTCCATAGATATGTTTGGCATGTTGTGGGGACAGGGTGGTGAAGTCTGTAAACTAGTTTTCCACCCTTGACTCCAGCCCAGACTACTCCTCCTTCATAAGTGGCTCAAACAGAATAATCAGTAACTACAAATTTACTATAGAGAATGTGGACCTGAGATTGATAGAACATACGATAAATTTTGCATTTAAAATTTCTCAACTTTTCCTATATATTTAATAAATTATGCAATTTTAAAGGGGCTTTCCAGCAAATCTTTTACGACCTGTAGTCCTGTTAAAGCCTCATTCCTCTGCCAGGCTTTCCATACTAGGCCCTAGGTATCTTGCTTCCGGTTTGGTGCTCAACACGGGACAGTGACTTAAGGGGACTTACTGACTGCTCATTTCCGTAATTAATTCAGACTTTTCTCTGTACGTCGGAAAAGGGGGCTGGCTCAACTAATATAACAAGAGTCGACTCGGTACATTTGATTACGCCAACGCGGGTGGGGAGATAAAGCTGTTGGTTGAATCCCCCTTAGCCGCCAACAGCTACAATGCGTTATGTCTGTGGATCTGCTTTACTGTAAAGAATACCTCCATGTATGGATGCTCAATGCACTTGAAGGGGTTTTCCCATGAACAAAAGTTTATTTTAATCAATAGATCTTGGAATAATAATCAGTTCCACAATTGGATGTGTTTAAATAAAATGTTCCTGTGCCGAGATAATCTTATAAATGTGCCCCTGCTGTGTACTGTGTAATCGCTGTGTCTGACCGTACAGGAACATAGTCTGATCATACCACATCTCCTGGGCGGGGGAGGAAGCAAAAGAGTATACAGACATTACAGCAGGGGATCACAGCTGATTCTTTATTTGAAGTAAAAGATTGTTTAAAAACAGGCAGTGAAATGTTTCCCCTCAAATAAAAAAAAAAAATTAGCTGTGATCCCCTGCTGTAATGTCTGTATACTCTTTCGCTCCCCCCTCTGCCCAGGAGCTGTGGTATGATCAGACTATGTTCTGTACACGGTCAGACACAGTCATTACACAGTACACAGCAGGGGCACATTTATAAGATTATCTCAGGAACATTTTATGTAAATACATTCAATTGTAGAAGTTATTCTTATTCCAAGATTTATTGATTTAAAATTAACTTTAGTTCGTGGGACAACATCTCTTAACTTTTCTGTCTGGATTCTCCTTTCTCCGACATCTCTGAGGCTTTTCCATTTGCACAGAATATCTGTTCTCTATTAAACTGTTGCAAAGTCAACTAAACCATGGCTGCGCAGAAGAGCACATAACTCCTCTCTTGTTACAGCTGGGCCTCTCGCCACTTCGGGGGCTTTACCGTCCGCCCCGATCCAGACACATGTGCATTAGGCGTACAGAGTGCTCCAGCCAGCACAGGGCAGCATTAGACTTCAGCCTTTCAGAAGTCCTGAGGGGTTTGTAATGGCTTATGTCTGGACTAGATGTAGAAGAGCGAGTGTCTCAGGTGCAATGTGCTGATATTGTCGTCAAATGCTGTCATCTTTTAACGATAAATATAACCGCGACGTACGAGGAATGTTGCTAAACTAGGTCGGCCGCCCCGTGCAGTTTTGTGGTTACTTTGCTGGTGTTGTTCTAACTCTGGGTCGCTGCCGCTTATCGGCCTAATCTGATGGGAATCAATCACAAGTTTGTTCTTGTATCTTATTCTTTATGTAGATCAAAGTTTACAAATGAGTTTTGTTACAAAGCAGAAGTAAAAGATGTCTAGGCCTCAGACTAATTTTGAGCTTACTGAGTATGTAAAGCGTCTCCTCCAAGAGGAAGGAAGCTTCTTTATAGCTTCTTCTAGAAGAGGCGGCTACCCTAAAAGTCAACGGACGAAGTTTAGTCAAGATATGTAGTCGTGTGGCAAGGCTCATTAAATGAGTTACACTTTCAGGGAAGAGGACCCCAAACCATGTAAAATACCTAGAAAAACAAACTGATTAGGTACTTGCCCTTCCCTGGTGCCAGGCCACCTTCCTGGGACCATTGCCGGCTCCCTGATGCTGTTTGGGTCTCGGTGTTTTGGTTACAGCGGTGATGTGACATCACTTTCTGAAAGTGGAAAAACCCTTTAAAATCGCTTTGTAGGGGTCTCAGTTGTGTCAGCCATTGACTCTTAGGGTAGCTGCCTTCTGTTAGTAGAATCAGAAAGCCACCTTTCTACTTCGAGGAGAGCTAATTTGCATCGCCTGGTCTTATGAGTCTTCCTTTGACAACTTGGCAGTCTCCACAAGGAGAAACACTACCCCATAGACTCTATGGCATAGAGTAATAATTCACAACTGTTAATCAAAAGATAGTTTGTCCTCTCATTTATTAGTAAGGTCAGGCTGAGGTCTCAGCTGAGGTCTATTCATACCCATAGGCACTCTTGTATTCTCCATTTGAAGCAATGCTACTTGAGGATGATACTTACGTTATAAATCAAGTTTGGGTCCACAGAAGTCTATGGGTAACATATTACTAACAACTCAGATTGTGCATACCAAGCGTAATATCTTAAAGTGGTTTTCTCAAATTTTGTGTTCAGGAGCACACTGCTCACCTGCCTCCCAGCTTCCTTCTTGCCGGGGGGAAAGTGTGCTCCTGATGATTCACAGTTTGTACCAGCAGTATGGGTCAGCTGCTGGCCTGAGTTTTGCTCTCTCCCATGCTGCAAACAGAGATATTTTACCACTGCAGGATCACAGGAGCCCAGGGACACTGAAGCTGGTTAAATCCAGCAATTCTACCATCTTCAGGGCATCGCTTTTGGAGACTGACTGCAACTGATAGACCGTACAGGTGACCAGTAAACGAAAGTAGTGAAAATTCATCTGCTCTTTAGTATTTTTAATAAAATGCAAATTGCAAAGTTCCTTATTTTTGCAAGCACTTTACAATTATACCCATTTAAGATGAGAAAATCCCTTTAACACGTCAAGGAATGATGCCGCAGTCTTATTTTACCACTTATCTTTGAACTTACCTAGTTTTGCTTTCCTTGACCGAACAACTTTAATTGGTTAGTAAGAATAGATACTGACCCATTTACTAAGCAGAACTCCCCCTGAGGATTCTGGAGAGAATTCTGGGATGCGTGAAGCACAATCTGATATCAGTAAGTTTTGTGATGTGAGCCTCCGTCCTCTGTTCTTCTGCGCCTTCTGAACAAACGTCAACCGATTTCACATGTCACAGCCCAATGTACACTAACTGCGGTAAAACTACTGGTAAGAATACACTTTTACAATGTTATATTTATGTGTACACATCTACATGCTTACATACATGTAAGTCTGTATATTTAGGAGTTTTAAACCGTGCCCCCAAAATATGACTTTTAGTTAAAATTTGCGTAAATCTTGCCCTTTTTGTGATCCAGTTTGTTCTCCTAAAATCAGGACTGTTGGCATATATGAAATTATAGACAGCTGGTATCAACGATTGCTTCTCTCTTCTGGTGCAAATTAATATGCAAACCTGGTCTAATGACCACATTGATAATCATTGGCCGTGGAGCAGGACCCCTGTGAATCGCCTCTTACCTGACTGCATCTGCATCTCCCATTTTTATTTGCCAGCCTGGCGCAGCGTTATCATTGCGCTATGACCCACATGTGATGTTGCGCCAGGCTGGCAAATCAAAAGAGCCGCGGACTATGACAGGAGGCTTTTCTCAGGGCTTCCATCTGGCGGCCAGACATTACTGACGTCGCTGCTGGACCAGATCCCGTGAACCGATTCACATCAACTCTAGAAGGACCTAAGGTCCAAGGACCTGATGTGACAGCACCCATAAAGTGTAAGTGTATAATAGTGGAATACCTGGACAAATCCCTGGCAACGAGTAGAAAATGTAGTGAGATTGCTTACTTTGTTGTCGTCAGTCATAAAGCTGTAAAATTCTTCACCATAAATATTACATTCATATTAATTAAACTTCTATTAGATTATGACTAAGCAACTTAATTAATATAAAACCGGCTGACCTTTACTCTCTGAAGAGCTGAGATGTCGCCATTAGAAAGTCTTCACATTCTGCAGTTTCATCTCTGAAGAAGGCAGAATTTTCCGAGAGCATCTGCTTCCTGAGTGATGAGCGGGGCTGGAATCTGTGCATTGCCCCGAGGGATTCTCCAGATGTAGAGCGCTTGCTTAGCTCCTGAACCGGTCCCTGGGTATTTCTAGTTTTTCCAGCTACACAGAAAAGGAAGGAGGCCTAACCTATGAAACAATCAATGGCGGAACAGCTCCACTAGCTCATAAATGTTTAGCCGAAAACGTATGAGTTTTTACAAATGATAGTGGAAGATAGGGCACATTCTCTCATCTGTATTCCCAGTCAATGTAGAATATACTAAAAAGTACAAAAATAAAATACATTTCATTTTCTTATCTGCTGTATGATAGTAGTGCACAATGTCCACCATTGTCATCGGTCGGGCTGTCCGAGGAGTGAGAGGCACCAGAAAGACAATAGTTATCTTTAGGGGTTTCTAATAAATAACCTTTATGATATGTAATCAGTGTTTGGTCTGCACCCAACTGCAAGATCAAAAGGTTCGCAATCTTGTTTCATTTATAAAACAATGGGAGATCTAGAAAAAGCAAAGTCGGCTGTGAGGACACTTGTCCCATCCTTTGTTTTAGGTAGATGGGTATTTCCAAATACTTGCTCCTCTCCCTTCCTCCATAGATATGGTATGTTTGTGTGTTATTGGGGCAGTGGGGGAGGCACAGTTTTGAAGTCTGTAAACCAACTTTCCACACTCTTGACTCGGGCCCAGACTACTCCTCCTCAAGTGGCTGATGCTAAATAATGAGTAACTACAAATTTACTATAGAGAATGTGGACCTGAGGTTGATGGAACATACTGTATATTTTGTACTTAAAATTCTTCAACTTTTAAAAATTCCTATATATTAAATTTTACATTGTCAAAGTTTCTTGCAAAATTTACTTATAGCTAAATAATCACTTGGATAATTAATTCTATAGTCTTGTTAGTCTCGTTCTTCTGCCAGGCTTTCCATACCGGGCCGCTTCCTGTCTGGTGCTCAACACTGGACAGTGACCCAAGACTGCTTGCTGACTGCTCATTTCTGTACATTGGAGAAGGGGGCTGGCTCCGCGACTATAACAAGGGTCGGTACATTTGACTCCTCGAATCTGACTCCACCATCATGGTTGGGGCGATAGCGGTCACTTGAATGCTCTTAGGCTGGCTCGTATATGTTTTTTTTTCTTGCCTAAAATAGGAGAACCTCTCAGATCTTAATCTGAAAGGGATGCTCAAATTTTGGGGAACACCTGTCTCCCCCCCACCTTCCCCGCTGCAGTTTGTTTAAAGAAAGAAAGAAACAAACTGCTTTACTTGCATTCCCGGGTCCAATGTTGAGTCTCTGCCGCTGCTCCCAATACCTGTTATTATTTGCAGTGCTGATGTCACATCGACAGCGCTGCAGCCAATCTGTGAGCTCAGCGGTTCAGTGATTTTGTGCCGCCAACTCGGGCAGAGCCACTGAACTCACAGATTGGCTTCCGTGCCCTCCATGTGATGTCAGTGCTGCAGACAATAACCGCCCCCGGAGCAGGGGCAGAGACTCAACAGTGGACCCAGAGGGGGTGAGTAAAAAAGATGTGTGGAGAGAAGTAGCCAGAGAAGCTGGCAGCCAAACTAGAGATGCAGAAGGGACTGTGAATTGGGGAATCTCCTTTTATAAAAAAAAATAAGGGGGGAACCAGGTATTTTATTTTTGCATTTTTAATTGTGAACCTGGAAAGTCACTTTTTTTTTTTTTTGCTACAATCTTGGAATTGTGTGTTCTGAGATCATAGACTTCACCAGTGTGATCTTCTCACATTGGCATATGATCTCTTACAACATAATGTGAACACTTCATATATTGTTACTGGATATTCTCTTAAAGGGACCCTGTCATGAGATTCCTAATGTCCTACATCAGCCAGGTATATTTTACTCAAAAACATACTTTAAAAAGTTGACCGGTAACTGTGTCTTGGCGGACTAGTCCGAGACAGGGAACCGGTGGCGCCTTCACTCACATATTTTTGTGCTTTCTTTTGTAGACACATACAGAGCTGTCAAGTCACCCGGGGCGGGGTGGGGAGAAGCTGCTGGGGGACCTGCCTCCGGCTTGTAATCCAGAACGGTCTCAAAATATGTTATAGCTAAAATATCTGGCTGCAGTCCTGCAGCAAGTGTCTGATCTTTCTGGGGCATTGTGTATCTAATGACTGGTTCCCTTTATAATTTACACTTCTTTTCAGTCCGTTTTTTTTTTTCCAATAGTAAAACGAGTTTTAGAAGTCTCGGTTTTTTTTACTTGTAGCGCAGCACATATGGTTTTCAAGAACCAGAAGTTATTGGGTAAATTCTCTAGAATTGGCCTGAAGAAGGAAAAAAACGATTCTATAATCCCCCGCAGTTCAGTCTAATGCCGGTCACCACGTGCAGTTACTGGCAGGATGACTGCTGGATTCTCCGCTGTATGAATTGCTGTGGAGTGCGATGTTAAAGGTAGCAGCCGGCATGGGGGGGCCGAATAGGATGCACTGAATTTCCTGTTCGGATCAGCTCATGTGTGACCAGGCGGAGACTCTCTTGCAATCTTATGATCCTGTCAGATAATGTCATGGTCTTTATGTTCTGTTTTATTTACAATAAACCTAATACATCTGCCATAATGGATTGCTATTCACATTGATCTCTAGTGTTGTCTGCAAACTGCTCATCCTCAGTGTTTTTTTTTAATCATGTAATGTTTGTTTTAATTCCAATCTGTATTTAAAAAAAAAATAAAATAAATAAAAAAATAATTAAATTCAGAATGCCTGTTATTGTCATAGACAAGATAGGATTTCAGTGATCGGTAACCCCTCTATAGACAGATGATGGCACACAATCCACCATTCACAAAAGCACTAAAGCTACATTTATACACCTCGATCGATGATTAGTGTCTGTTTAGTTTAATGGTTGTTCTGTCCGCATAGAATATCATTGTTCTCGGCAGCACAGGACGATGCCCTACAAGCTTAAAAATAATTTCTCCTGTGGGATACAGGCTGCCTGTTTACCCTGGCCGACTATCGTGAAATGAGCGTTCTTGGACCGCCGATCGCCAGTCATCTTATGGCCGCGGGTCGGCCGGTCTAAATGCACCATAAGAAGTGAGCAGTGGACCTTGGTCTTTACTCCACAAGGCAACTGTCGGTTTTGGATATTATCAGAAGTTATCACTGGGATTGTTTCTGAGTTATATATATATTTTTTTTCTTTTTGTGGGAACTGATTTTTTTTTTCTAACCCCCCCATGTTTCAGATTTAAGCAAAGCAATGTCTGGTGGAGGGATGTCCCAATTCCAGGAAGCCATCCGGCAGGAGCTGGAGGAGGCCATGAAGGTGGACCTTGAGAAAATCCTGTCTACAGCTCCGGAGTCTGAACTAGAGGTACACTCCCTTTATTCCCTTTGTGTATCGCCCATAATGGGACTGTATAACATTAGTAGCCTAAGATACAAAAAAGCACTGAATGCAGCAGCACAAATAACTGACCATACTTGGACCCGCAGATCACCAGGTCCATAAATCATAATGTGCTTACTATATAGACCAATTAGGAATGGCAGGCCATTCGGTAAGACACATGACAAGAAGAGAACCACCGAATGATAGGTCCAAAGAGACAAATTGATTTGTATAAATAACCACAACTTCATAATAAAGGTTAAGTGGCACTACATGTACAAGCATGACCGCACTATAGGGCCAAACATAATTTACAAACAATCATTATTATTACTAATGCACTACAGTCATGTGCTGGACTAAAGATCAAGGAGAATTGTAGAAAAGAGAAAAAAATGCAGGTAGGCAACAGGTAGATGGCCAAGATGGATAATCATGAATAGATGCTCTAAGAGCCAAAGCTTATAATGCACATATATTATAATTGAATAAATTAACTATTCATGTGTCACGTATGCCTGGGTGTTAGTGTTTGTGTTGGATCCATGGCATCATGCCCTGTAAAGAGAAGAAACTGTTCTATACCTGCATCAATAGTTCAGCTATATGAGTGGCACCGTGCGGCCTCAGCCTATAATTAAATTATAATTAATTTAATTATAATATATGTGTATTGTATTCTTTGGCTCTTAGAGCATCTATTCATGATTATCCATCTTGGCCATCTACCTGTTACCTACCTGCATTTTTTTCTCTTTTCTACAATTCTCCTTGATCTTTAGTCCAGCACATGACTGTAGTGCATTAGTAATAATAATGATTGTTTGTAAATTATGTTTGGCCCTATAGTGCGGTCATGCTTGTGCATGTAGTGCCACTTAACCAAAACTTCACAATAAAGGTTATTCTTTGGACCTATCATTCAGTGGTTCTCTTCTTGTAACATTAGTAGCCTGTGTAATAAATAGATACACCTATAATTGAAAATTATCCTGATCCCAATCTGAATGGAATGGGAGTTGCTCACAATCGACCTCCGCTCTATTCATTGTATATGGGACTGTCAGAGAAGACAGTACACCACTTGGCTATTTCTTGTAGTCCGATAGACCAGGGTTCCCCAACTCCAGTCCTCAAGGCCCACCAACAGGTCATGTTTTCAGGACTTCCTTACTATTGCCCTGGTGATAATTGTATCACCTACACAGGCAATAATTCCATCATCTGTGTAATACTAAGGAAATCCTGAAAACATGATCTGTTGGTGGGCCTTGAGGACTGGAGTTGGGGAACACTGTAGATAGACAATGAATAGAGAGGATGCAGAGCATGTGCACCTCCGCTCCATGCAGACCGGACTTCTTCTCAGGATCCAGTCCAGTAACTTCTTCATTATCGTGTGGATAGAGACTACCTAGAATATTTTTAATTGTGTTGTCCCCTTTAGTGTAAATTCACACAGTGCAGGTTTGTTGCAGAAATTTTTGAGACTGTCCCAGTCCTCTGAATTGGGCTTGCTGAAATCTTTTTTGGCTTGCAGCCAAAACATCTCTACTGGGATGACTGACAAGACTTTATGATAAAATTCGACCTGTGTTTGCACTAAACTCACCCGCACAAATCTGAGGCTAACCTTCAGATATCCACTACAGATTTGCAGTTCAAAGGGCCGCAGGCTCACATGTGGATAATTTTCATTCAAGGGGGCAAATCCACATTTTGGTGAGACGAACCTGTTTTATTGTAGCATCAATCAAGATCTACCGTTAGTCTTTGTGGGCGACCTTCATGTAGATTTTGGCAGAGGAAATTATAATAAAAAACCAACTCCATATGAACAGTCCCTAATTCTCGGAAATTAATGTAACAATACTCGAAACGCCAGAGCTTTAGCATAAGCGCTCACACTGGTGTATAACACGGCCGAGTGCTCTCTGTCTTATTGGATAACACTCGGCACAATATTATATTATGGGGCAGTGCAGATCTGCAATTTTTTTTTTCACCTGCCCCTCCTGATTTGGCATGAAAAACAATTGCACATGCTGCGTGTTACGATGATCGAATCATGCGCATACATACAAGTCTAGGGATGTGTGTGAAACATTGGACTGCACTCGTATGTCATCCAAATGTAGTCCTATTATCATGGACACAAAGACAATGGAGAAGATGGAGAAATTAAGTTCTCCATCTTCACACCTGTGCAATCTCTCATGCTAGAGAATCCTATCACACTAATGTGACACTCGGATCACTCTGACTGAGTTTGAGTCCAGTGTCACAAGCATAATCTGCCTGATTTTTTTTCTGTCAGCCATGACGGCACAACGAGACAGGGGATCCTCCCTTCAAGGACAGGAAACCTTCAAGATAAAAAGGGCGGCGCCTCTCTCCGCCTCAGTGGTTTCCTGTCCTTGATGGGGGACCTTCCTTCTCGTCGGCGGCGACAGCAGCAAGTTCAGCTTACCTGAGCCGGGGCCGGTCGGTGGTGGCCGGGCACAGTCTCTGCTGCGGCCGGTCTCGTGGTTCCTGGAAGCGCCACGGGGGGTGCCGACATGTGGTCTCCCCGCGTGCGGGCGGGGGTTTGCGGCACCTATACAGAATGGTAGCCGGTAAACCCTGCGTCCCGGATGTGACGTCACGGGGCGCGACCGGAAGTGACAAAACCGGAAGTCGCGCCCCGATGACGCGCGCCGGGACCTCTGACCCCCGGATGTAATTTTCGGGGGGGAGGTACCGGAAGCTGCGGGTACGCCGGCCGGTGATCTCCCTGGCACAATAAGGGTACTTAAAGGTAGATCACCGGCCAGGCTGGGGGCGCAGTGCACCGTAATGGCCTCACAGCAGCCCTCCCCACCGCATCAGCAGCAAGAGCAGCAGTCCATGCTGCAGCTGCAGCAGCCCGAGGAGATGTAGCGGCAGCCTCGGCGCCAGAAGCGCACCCAGGAGCAGCGTCCACCGCAGAGCAGGAGCAGTGGGCTTTATGGGACTCACAGCACCAGGGATTCAAGATCCAGCCGGCATAGCTCCTGCAGGATCGATGATTCCGCGGTCTCCCGAGAAGTATCGGATACCGTCCTGCCTCCCGTTCCGGTACCCTGTCTTTATCTACTGGGTGGTGAGTGAGCTACGTGAAATTCGAGGTATTAATGTAGACTTTTTTCTGTTTTGTCTCTCTTTCTCTCCCTTTCATTCCTCCTTTATATGGTCAGGATGTCCCTAAAAAATCTATGGAGAAATCCAAGTACAGAGTATGTGCCCTGTGTGAATGGAGTCTGACTAAACACTGGCCCAAAAGATTATGCCAGCCATGTATTGAGGAAACAATTTCAGAGGAAACAATTTCAGAGGGAACCCCGGATTTTTCTTCAAATCTTAAAACTCTTATTAGATCTGAGGTAGAAAAATCGTTTGTCGTTTTCCCAAGCATCCCAGGCCCATAGGGCAAAATCCTACCCACCCTTTGACTCTGAATCCGACGAGGGAATGCTGGATGTCTCCACTGACTCTTCTTCTTCGGATAGCTAGGCAGGCACAGGTCATTGTTTTCCCCTGGAAAGTGTGGATAGCTTAGTAAAAGGCGTCAGGTCCACAATGGGGTTAGTTGACCAGAAGTCAAAAAAATCTGTACAGGATATTATGTTCGGCACCTTGGATCGGAATAAACATAGTTTTCCTGATTAATGATAAGGTGCAGGGACTTATCAGGAAGGAGTGGGATAGGCCGGAGAAAAAGGGTCCCCTTCTATCCTCCTTCAAAAGGAAATATCCCTTTAGTGAGGAAGATACCGCTTCCTGGAATAAAGCCCCGAAGCTGGATGTTGCGGTATCCAAAGCTTCTAGAAGATCTTCTCTCCCTTTTGAAGACACAGGGATGTTGAAGGACCCACTGAACCATAAGGTAGAGATACCTTCCTTAAGGGTACTTGGGAATCATCAGCGGGGGCATTGAAACCAGCAATAGCAGCAACCTGTACCGCAAGATCCCTTATGGTTTGGTTAGACAGGTTAGAAAACCAGGTTAAGAACAACGAGTCACAGGACTCCATTCTGGCCTCTCAACCTGTATTGATAGGAGCAGCGGCCTTCTTATCGGACGCCTCTGCGGATTCTGACAGATTAGCAGCAAGATCTGCCGCCCTGTCTAATGCCGGCCGTAGAGCAGTCTGGCTGAAATGTTGCCCGGGGGACATACAAACGAAAGGAAAGCTATGTTCTCTTCTGTGTGAAGGAGATTTTCTTTTCGGTGCCTCTCTTGACACAATTCTGGAGAAAGCAGGTGACAACAAAAAAGGATTTCCTAAATCTTCCTTCTCAACTTTTAAGCAGTCTTTTTGGAGGAAGAAATTTGGCCGCAGAAGAATGTCCACAGAACAATCTAGATGGGAGGATCGTTCCAGGAAAGGGAAAGGGTTTTTGTTCGGTGGGCCCTCCCAGGATAGTCGCAAACCGCCAAAATGACACAGTATCCCAGGTGGGTGGGAGGCTCTCTCTCTTCCTTCCAGCCTGGGAAAGGATCTCTTCCAGCAAGTGGATCTTCAATTTAGTAAAATTAGGTTTAAAACTGGAATATCTGAGGATCCCACCAGAGAAATTTATCCCGACTGCCTTAAGATCCTCTCTACCAGAACAGCGGGCACTGGAGGAAGAGATTTCAGGTCTCCTGCAAAAGAACGTCTTGCTGGAGGTATCACCACAAGAAGAAAGAAGAGGGTTCTATTCCCCCTTGTTCCTTATAAAGAAGCCGGACAATTCATACAGAGTCATCCTCAACTTGAAAAGCCTAAACAAATTCCTGAGCATTCCATCATTCAAGATGGAAACCATAAAATCAACGATAAGCCTTCTATTCCCCGGCTGCTACATGGCAGTGTTTGGACCTAAAGGATGCGTATTACCATGTGCCAATCCATCACGACTTTCAAAAATAACTGTACAGGGAGTCGTCAAGCACTTCCAGTACAAAGCTCTTCCCTTCGGCCTAGCAGTGGCGCCCCGCATATTCACAAAACTTATAGCGGAGGTTACAGCTCATCTCGGGGAGAAAAAACGATCACTGCCTGGCCCAAGTGGATCAGGTGTGCACCATCTTAAAAAACTTGGGATGATGTTTAAACCTAGAAAAATCAAAACTGATACCGCATACAGCTCAGATCTTTTTAGGCTTTACTCTGGATTCTGTTCGACAGGAATGCCACCTGCCCAAGCAGAAAAGAGAGAAAATAAAAAATTTAGTCTCGACAGCCATAACAGACCCAGTAATGACTCTCAGGGGGGCCATGTCTCTGTTGGGGTCCCTCACCTCCTGCATCCCAGCGATATGCTGTGCCCAGTTTCATTCAAAAGAATTGCAATGGGACGTCCTAAAGATCGAAATCGTCCTCAGGGGACATCTGAAGGGCAGATTAACACTCCCACAAAATGTAATTCAGTCTCTGTATTGGTGGTTAGAGACCAACTCATTCCAGACAGGCGTCCCCTGGGTTCCCCAATTTACCAGAGTGATTACTACGGACGCCAGCCCCAGGGGGTGGGGGGCGCACCTAGACAACCACACAATACCGGGGACTTGGTCAGAGGAGGAGAGGCTAGTGCCTTCTCTACTGCTCGTAGTTCCCACATGTTGGAAGACTCCAATCAGCTTCTTACCCCTTCTACGAGGACATCACATAAAAATTCTGTCCGACAACCAGGTCACGGTGGCATATGTAAACCACCAGGGGGGAACTCGCTCAAAATCACTAATGCAGATTGCGGGGAGGATATTTTCTCTATAAAGACCCTTCATATCAGAGGAGAGGACAACACGAAGGCAGACTTTCTAAGTCGCAAGTCATTATTGCAGGGAGAATGGACTCTAAATCACTCAGTCTTCCGCCAGCTAGTGGCCATGTGGGGGTCTCCAGAGGTCGAGCTGTTTGCGACTCGTCAGAACAGCAAGTTAAAAAAGTTCTGCTCCCTGAATCCCACGGAACACCCTTTAGTAGTAGACGCCTTCCAGTGCAGATGGGACTTCAGTCTGGCCTATGCATTTCCCCCAACGTGCCTAATTCCAGCAGTGTTGAGGAAGATCCGGGAGGATCAGGCTCAAGTGGTCCTCATAGCCCCCTTCTGGCCCAAGAGACCGTGGTTCTTTTGGCTAAGGAGCATATCTGTCACGAACCCCTGGATTCTTCCAGAGATTCCCGACCTTCTTGCTCAAGGTCCTATATTCCATCCTCAGGTGAAAGGATTGCACTTAGCGGCCTGGAACTTGAGGTCATTGCTAGAGGGTCGGGGTTTCTCATCGAATCTAGTTACTACTCTTCTAGGTAGTAGGAAACCAATCACTACTAAAATTTACAGTAGAGTCTGGAAGGAGTTCTTGTCATCTCAGGGATTCTCCCTGGGGGGGGGGGGGAGGGGGTGGTTCCCATAACGGCCATTTTGGAATTTCTTCAAACAGGGCTGGAGAAAGGCCTAGTGGTTAGCACCTTTTAAAGGTCCAAATCTCTGCCTTAGGGGCCTTGTATAATTATAATCTGGCCGGTACCAAATGGATTTCCAGGTTCGTGAGGGCATGCAGTAGAGCCAATCCAGCCCCTATAATAAGGGTCCCTTCTTGGGATTTAAACTTAGCGCTAAACGCGTTAACAGGTTCTCCCTTTGAGCCCCTTAGCTCAGGGTCCATAAAATTACTCACCCTAAAAACAATACTTTGGTGGCCTTAACATCAGCATGGAGGGTTAGGGAGTTACAGGCTTTGTCTGCAGATCCACCTTTTTCCTTAGTGCTAGACAATAGGGTAGTTTTGAGACCAGACCCTGCTTTCCTTCCTAAGATTGTTTCTAAATTTCATATGTCTCAGGAGTTAGCCCTACCTTCCTTCTGTCCTGAACCAAAAAAATAGCAAGGAGGAAAGATTTCATACCTTGGATGTCAGGAGATGTCTTGTACATTATTTAGCATCCACAAGCTCATGGAGGAAGGGTAGGGCTCTATTTGTCTCCTTTCAGGGATCCCGAAAGGGATCAAAGGTCTCAAAAGGTCTCTATCTAGGTGGATCCGGGAAGCCATCACGATGGCCTATACGGGATCAGGCAGAGATCCTCCTAACAATCTGAAGGCCCACTCTACAAGGGCCATGGCTGCTTCCTGGGCAGAAAGAGCGGACGTGCCCATTGAGCAAATATGTAAGGCGGCCACGTGGTCATCTCTTTCCACTTTCTATAATCGCTATAGACTTGACCTTTCTGCCTCCTCTGATCTCGCATTTGGGAGAAGGGTTCTGCAGGCTGTGGTCCCTCCCTTACATACCTAGTTCTCTGTAATTCTCTCGTTGTGCCGTCATGGGTGACGGAAAACAAGTATATTACTTACCGGTAATGTGTTTTTTTCGGAACCCATGACGGCACCTTTACATTCCCTCCCTATCACTATGGTGTTCACCTTCCGGTTGGTGGGTGTTGAGTATTCACATGGGTGAAATTCGTTTATGGTTAATAAAATGATGTGCTCTAACCGGAGAGTCCTCTCATGCTCTGTAATCCACTGAGGCGGAGAGAGGTGCCGCCCTTTTTATCTTGAAGGTTTCCTGTCCTTGAAGGGCGGATCCCCTCTCTCGTTGTGCCGTCATGGGTTCCGAAAAAGCACATTACCGGTAAGTAATATACGTGTTTCTCGCATGAGAGAATCGACGGCTATGTGACCCCCAGCCTAAAACATACAGAGCTGCAATAACTTCCAGTATAATTCATACTGCTGCCTGTGGTTTGGGCAGCATAAATCCCCTGACCAGTTCCTTTTAAAGGTGGACACAGCAGGTATTGCTGCAGAAATTTCTGAGACTTGGAGGCTGTTCAGATGGAGTTTTTTTATTTTTATTTTCTTATTGTGTAGTTCATGCTGCCTGTGGTTTGGACAGCATTAATCTCTTGAATACTTTGAAAATCTCTGTGGGGACCGTGGGTCTCAGATGTCTAGTCCGATGCAGGTGCTTTTCTGCTTCTCCCTACCCCGACTCCCCTTGATTTGATATGTTTCTGCCCATGTATGTGTAGGGAGTGACCCGTCAGTCTAGGGGAAAGTGGCGGGGAGCAGAAGCCTGCCTTGGACTAGTCCTCTGAGACTCACATTGGCCGGCTTTTCCAAAAAATGTTTTCTCTGAAACTTTAGTGTTTCATAGTAAAACATACATTGCTGTAATAACGCAGACCACTTTGATTTGAGTCACAGTAATGCTGCGATTTCCAAACAGTACTGTGGACCTGTAGTCTAACTTCTGCAGTCCTTTTTTTTTTTTTTTTAATTTTGGTCTATACACTATACCTATAGTCTATAGCAGTTAGTGGACATTTACCTCCATAGCTTTCATAGACCAGGGACATCTAAACTCTGTCTTGATAAAGAGTAACAGATTAGCACCTGTAAGTAATGGGTTATGTGACCTAAATGAAATACATTTTATTTCTGATGGTCAGATATTTTATAAGGTAATGGTTTCTATACCATCGTACCCTGAATAGCTTCATTGCTGCATCGTGCCCTGTATAGTAATGATGGGACCAGAGGTGTAAGTCCTCTCATCATTTTTATTGGATTGCAGCCATGTTTAACTTGCCAAACAAGATTGTGCTCTATTCTAGTGAGAGGGCATTTATCAGCTTCCTGGTTAATGTTTCACTCCAGCCTCCTGTGCTGTTACATTGCATAGCTGCATGCCTCCTGTGCTGTTACATTGCAGAGCCGCTCATCCATAATGCTTCATCCATGCTTCTGATTATTCCAGAGGATGACTGATAATTTCTAGCTGTGCATCTTCTGTTTAGTGTTCATTTACATGGTTATCAGTCATTATGTGTGACTTCAGACTTCTGAATCCTGACTATGTGTGGCGTGCATACTGTCAGGATTCACCAGTATTGCCGGAGAGCCCGGGTGGTATGTGACAACAAATAACCGATTTCAAAGTAAGCGTGCCTGGTTTCTCTTAATACAAGTGAATTGAGAGAAGTCGGGCACATCTAGTCGGCAAATCGCATACTTACTGTCACATAACCAGCAATGTGTGTGAATCCTGACATTATAAGGACCATACACTACCATGGTTCAGTAGTCTGCAAAGTGACTGCAGACTTTTATCATAAGACCTGGCAACCCCCTTTTAGGCTATGTGCCCACGATGCAGAAATGAAGCAGAAAATTTCTGCAGCGTTTCTGCATCTCCCTTGCCAGAAAAAACGCATGCAGATTGTACATGCGTTTTTCCTGCAGAATACATGCGGATTCACATACGTTAACGCATGCGTTTCCGCATGTGGACTGACCAGCACTTTCCAGGCGATCGCATCACTTGGAAAGTGCTTGACAACTAGGTCAGGAGTTGAAGAGGGGCATGATAAATACAGGGACAAGAGACTTCCTGTTTCTACATAGAGCAGAATTATCTGGGTAGAAAGGCAAAATGAGCAATTGTAAGTACACAGTGCTATATAATATGATGACTGCAATATATTAAGAGGATAAAAACTTTGATGGGAGGAGGAGTTCTTTTTTAAATTGCACAAACTGAGAGAACATTTTTGTACTAGAGTACGGTAATTGACCACTTTTTTTATTCTCTGTTTAAGCCTTCATATACATCTTTTAAGTAATGTGCATATGTTTTCTCCTCTGCAGCATACTAAGAAAGACTTGGAAGGCTTCCAGAAGTTGTTTCATCGCTTCTTGCAAGAGAAAGGACCTTCTGTTGATTGGGGAAAGATCCAGAGACCCCCAGAGGATTCTGTGAGTTACTATATCATGTTACTCATTACAACACTGAGGCCTATGGATATAGGTTCTGCATGTTGTAAACTTACATTGTTGTACAGGTATTCCTTTGTTTGTTTTTTGGGGTTCTTTGTGTTTTGTTTTGTTTTTATGTCTGCAGCTTCCTTGAGACTGAGTGGGTAGTTTTACAGAAAGGCTTGTAGTTTCAAGTCCTACTCCATGAGTTTTTTTGGACTTGAGGGTAGATTAGGAGCTAGTTGTACGGTGCACCATCATAAAGACAATTATTTATTGCTTTAATTAACTACAGATTGCTGTCATGGAAAATGGTCATCTCTCTACCAGATACCTCCAAAATCACTCTTTTTGTCTTTTGGTATTCGTTCATGTGTTTCGCGTGTGGCTGACTAATTTTGCACAAAATAAAAAATGCGCTTTATTTTTAATTCATTTATTTATTTTTTTGGCTCAAATACTCAAGTTCCAATGAAGTTTTGCAAGATTTGCTCAAAAACGTCAGACGTACATGAAATCCTAAAATTACGGGGGGGTGAAACTTTGGAACTTTTTAAAAAATCACAATTGATAAATAAACTGAACACCTCTCAATGACTAACATATAGACAAAAAAGCAAAGGTTAACACACGTAAAATAGACTTTAAAAGAATAAGAGACAAATGGAAAAGAGGCAAAAAACACCAAATACTAGCCAAAAACCAAGGCAAAAGCAATAATAAATACCCAAACCACCTGATTGATGCGATCGGCACGACGCGCTGAGGGCGTCCTACACTCTGTAGTGGTGAATGGAGCAGAGATTTCTTACTTTGCAGCGTGCCATGAATCCACACTTGTTATACTTTAACTTGGATTTGTCTACATGGATAAAGGCCAACACTGGCATAATCCCAGGGAATAGCAAAGTGATAGGAAACACTGTGGCTCTTTTCCCAGGGTACAAGTAAGCTTTCTGTCTAGTCTAGTATAGTCCCTCACTACATTTCTCCCTTTTCTTTAAATGCGTTAAGTTCGCAAAGAAGATTTACATTTAAAGGCTTCGTACACTTTCAAACTTTTTTTTTATTTTTTTTTATTTTCATCGTTTGTTGACTTTTGATAGAGGAAGCAAATTAAGCAACTTTTTTTTTAAACATTCTTTATTTAAGTAAATAGAACAGAAACAAATAACATCAGTGCCGCATATGGAATTATAGACAAGGAAATTGAGATATCATAACAATATCAATAAAAACACAATAGTATCTCAATGGAACAAATCAAGGCACTTGAAACAATATATAACAAGACAAATACAAAGCTAAAGCTAGTATACCTAGACAACAAGAGACCTAAGCTAGGAAAATGAATAGTATCTGAATAAAGTATCAGAAAAGAATTAATACAAGGGAGCATAATGTATGAGCGACATCACATACCAAAACAAAGTTATGTGTGTTGTGGCGCGTTGGCAAAATTAATAAAGAACCTGAATGAGGTAGGAGATAAACAGTAATGGGAAGGAGCAGGAGGTGCTCAAGATATGACAGAATAAGTAGTTGTTGTTTTTAACCCAAAAAACTGCTAAACCGGCCGGGTAAGTTTCCAGAAAAACCAAACACCAAGAAAATGGGAATGCCGGGAATTCTCCCAACTAGTGAGCTCCTCCAACCGCCTAATCATGTCAACCTTATTCAACCACTCAACGTGAATGGGGGGTGTAACCTGCAACCAATGCAGAGGAATCGGGTATTTCGCCGCCCCGAACAGTAGAGGGAGCAGATCATGTTTTTTAGGTTTAAAATTTTGAGATGGACAGGATAGTAAGACTTCTTTCGGAGACAAGGGACCCCTTATCAAACCTAGGTCTTTCATCGTCTCCTCTATTTTAACCCAGAAAGGTCTAATATTAGGGCAGTACCAAAATATATGGGACATGTTCCCCACCCTTGCTTTACATCTCCAGCAAAGGTTCGAGTCAGACAATCCATAATGGCATAAAAGTTCTGCCGTTCTATACCACGACCTTAATATTTTGTACGAATTCTCTTGCAATGATAGGCACCTGGAGAATCCGTGAGAATTAGTAAGAATGGATTAGACTTCTTCATCCGCCAAAGAGATGTTAAGTTCCTTTTCCCAAGAGTATATAAAGGAAGGTTTTTGGAAGGACTGAGGCAGGATCATATGGTTATATGATATTCCTTTACGAAAAGGGAAATTAAGCAACTTTTTAATTAGTCTTCATTAACAACTTTCTACCATGTTAATGTGACTACAGTGTATACAGTCATGGCCAAAAGTATTGAGAATGAGACAAATAGTAATTTTTCCAAAGTTTACTGCTTCATTTTTTGTAATGGCAATTTGCATATACTCCTGAATGTCAGAGTGATCAGCTTAACTGCAATTACTGTACTTGCAAAGTCAATATTTGCCCAGAAAATGAACTTTAACCCCCAAAACACATTTCAACATCATTGCAGTCCTGCCTTAAAAGGAGCAGCTAACATCGTTTTAGTGATTGATCGCCAGCCCTGTCCTCATCAACACCCACATCTGTGTTAATGGATCAATCAGTCATGATTAAGTAAGAATGACATCACTGGACACTTTAAAAGGAGGCTGGTTCTTGGTATCATTGTTTCTCTTCAGTTAACCATGGTTATCTCTAAAGAAACACGTGCAGCCATCATTGCACTGCACAAAAATGGCCTAACAGGGAAGAGTATCGCAGCTACAAAGATTGCACCTCAGTCAACAATCTATCGCATCATCAAGAACTTCAAGGAGAGAGCTTCCATTGTTGTCAAAAAAGCTCCAGGGCGCCCAAGAAAGACCAGCAAGCGCCAGGACCGTATCTTAAAACTGTTTCAGCTGCGGGATCGGACTACCAGCAGTGCCGAGCTTGCTCAGGAATGGCAGCAGGCTGGTGTGAGTGCTTCTGCATGCACTGTGAGGCGGAGACTCTTTGAGCAAGGGCTGGTTTCAAGGAGGGCAGCAAAGAAGCCACTTCTCTCCAGAAAAACCATCAGGGACCGACTGATATTCTGCAAAAGGTACAGGGAGTGGACTGCTGAGGACTGGGGCAAAGTCATTTTCTCTGATGAATCCCCTTTTCGATTGTTTGGGACATCTGGAAAACAGCTTATTTGGAGAAGAAGAGGTGAGCGCTACCACCAGTCTTGTCTCATGCCAACTGTAAAGCATCCTGAAACCATTCATGTGTGGGGTTGCTTCTCAGCCAAGGGAATCGGCTCACTCACAGTCTTGCCTAAAAACACAGCTATGAATAAAGAATGGTACCAGAATGTCCTCCAAGACCTACTTCTCCCAAACGTCCAAGAGCAGTTTGGCGCCCAACAATGGCTTTTCCAGCATGATGGAGCACCTTGCCATAAAGCAAAGGTGAAAACTAAATGGCTCATGGAACAAAACATAGAGATTTTGGGTCCATGGCCTGGAAACTCCCCAGATCTTAATCCCATTGAGAACTTGTGGTCAATCAAGAGACGGGTGGACAAACAAAAACCAACAAATTCTGGCAAAATACAAGCATTGATTATGCAAGAATGGACTGCTATCAGTCAGGATTTGGTCCAAAAGTTGATTGAGAGCATGCCAGGGAGAATTACAGAGGTCTTGAAGAAGGGGCAACACTGCAAATATTGACTTGCTGCATTAACTCATTCTAACTGTCAGTATAACCTATTGGTACTCATAATATGATTGCAATTCTATTTCTGTAGGTGATATAAACATCAGACAAACACTAATAAAAACCAGAGGCCAGCAGATCATGTGAAAATATAATTTTGGTGTCATTCTCAAAACTTTTGGCCATGACTGTAGGTGACGGGCAGTACAAGTTCTTGTTATTTTACTGGCAGAGACTATCCCACCAGAGAGAAATCCTAAAACTTGGATCAGGCTGCAATCTGCATATTAGGGGTCTAAAAATGAAGATTGAAGACTGAAATTTTTATTAACTAAAGGCCACCACTGACATGTAAATCGTTTTTCTATGTCAAATGTGTCCATAGGTCTTCCTGGAAGGCTTACGGTGGCATTTGTCACCAATAGGTCTGACACTACTGGATGCCGCAGTATGGAAGAGCCCAATGCTATACAGCAAAAAAAGACTCTAACCCCTGCGTACAGTGCCGGCACTGGCCAGATCTGCCTTGATCTGTTCAATAGGGATCTGTAGTTGTATTTGGTGTTTTATGTGCAAGTAGAGATCCAGGAGCAAAGGGGCATTTACACTAACAAACACTCGCTGAACAGGACTAGAGAAAAGTTGCAGCCAATGCACACTACACGACCTACAGATCGCGTCTACCTGTGTATGCCAGCTCTTAAAGATCCGCCGGTCAGCAGTCTTTGTGCCACCCATCATTTAGTGTGAAAAAATTTTGGGATTAGAGTACCATTACTTTGGCACGCTTGATGAACTTTTTTTTTTGGGGTTCAAATTTTTGGCAAGAAATTTTCGCTCTCTGATCGAGACTCACGAAAATTAAAAAGTCATCTGTCCTAATGGCCACTCGTGTATAGAACAGGGATCCCCTCATCTCCTTTACACCAGACTCTCTATGCTTTGCCTTAGTTCTTGTTTTCCAAATAGGTGGGAGTACCCCTTTAAGCTTTGTAAATGTCGGGCAAACTTGACTGTACATTAATGTATATAGTCGTAAATATATATGTGGTTGAGGCTTTCCTTATGATAGGTCATCACTATCAAACCGGTTGGCATCCAATGCCCGGTGCTCCTACCGATTAACTGCTGCTGGTTCCCTTGGCAGCCTGAAGCAAAGCTGTTCATAGTCAGATAACCACAGTTCTGTACATGTTTAGTGACAGCTCTCAGGTTACTGTTCAGCTTTCATTGAAGTGAATGATACTACACCGTGAATGGTGCTGGGGTGTTTTGGCGCCATACGCAGTTTTGGTCAAGCCTTCATGGGACCTGTTTATTCCTAATTAGTGGGGTAGCTGACATCAGACCCCCACCAATCCAGTAATGATGTGTCCTACGAATAGGTCATTAATATGCAAGACCTAGACAATCCATATAATTTGGAGAGGTTTCTCCAGGTAGAACTAGAGGATGTGTCCCTTGCAATAAATATATATTAATTTATTTTTCAGTGGTGTAAATGCTGCTGTTCTCCTGAATCCGGCTGCGTTTATCTACTGTTCCTGTACCTTTCTGTTCCTGAGATATAGTCCCTTCTTCCCATTAAGTAAATATAGAACTTTTAACCAAGTGGGTGTTGTTTTAGGTTCTTTTGGACAATGCCCAGTTGTAAAAAAAATAAAAATAAATTGATTTTCATACAGGAAAGAGGAGGCTATATCACAGGAATGGAGAGGCACAGGCACAAAAGAAAAACATCATCTGATTCAGGAGAACAGTAACAATTACACCAGGTGATGAAAAATTATATTTATGACAAGTGACAGGTTCTCTGTAAAGGTAGTATACAATGTCCGTGTCAGGTAGGTTGTGACGAACCTGTATTTCATTACAGCTGGTTTCTCGCTCTTGTTTTTACTTGCATTTTTTAACAGAAGGAATTTTTTTCAGTTGATTTTTTTTTTTTTTAAGCTTCAGAAAATACAAATCTGGACAAATGATCCCGGCCTAAATTGCCTGGAGCTCCACAAATGTCAGCCGCTTGTTGCTGGTGGGTCATGAGTTAATGTGACACTGTAATTACTAGAGTATTATGCAGCAGTTGATTGTCATTTGTTCTAAGCCTTGTAGTTATGGATTTATACCATAGTGTTTGGATTAGTAATCATTGCTGGAAGTCACTCATGTCACACCACTTAGGCTACATTTCTACAATGATCTTTTATTGTGTTTTTTCCCTGCATCAACATCGCAGCGTCTTACAGTTCCTGCAAAGTGGATGGGATTTATAGAGATCTCCTGCCCGCTGTGCTTCCTTTTAACTCTGCTTAAACTGACCTGCGGTGCGTTTTTCAAATTCGCAGCATGTCAACTTCTCTTGTTGGTACGGAGTTTTCTGTACAGATTTTCCCCATAGACTTACATTAGATGCGGAAAACCCGCATGTAAAAAAAACGCTTGTAATCCGCACCTACACATGTCAGTAAGGTTCAGTGAAATCAAAATGCCAGAAAGTTTATAAAAAAAACCTCGCAAGTAACCTAATTTAACCGCATAAAGACCGCCGATACGCATTAAAATGGGAATAAGAAAATGGCGCCGCCTGGTGGTGGCAATTCCTGCAGGTGTCAGCCGTCTGTGACAGCTGACACCCTGCGTCCCGGCCGCTTTTGATGCTGATTAACCCCTTAAATACCGCTGTCAATCGTGACAGCGCTATTTAAGTGGTTACAAGGGGGTGGCAGGACCCCCTTAGTAACCATCGGACCCCTGCAATGAGAATCACGGGTCTCGATGGTTGCCGTGGTGCCCTGAGATCATGTGATGATTCCAGGGTATGGTGGCCTGTGAGATCCAGCAGTAAGCTGGGTCTCACAAGCACAGTCAGTGTCTCACTGACAGGTCTCATGCACTGCAGTACAGAAGGTACTACAGTGTATGAAACTAGCTATCAAAGTGAAAATTACACATGTACCACAGTGGGACTAAGTGGAAAAAGTAAAAAAAAGTGAAATAAAATATGTAAAAAAAACAAAACAAAGCGCACACCTCATTAAAAAAAATAAAAATAAGGACTATTTTTGTACTGCTTTCTATATCTTTCTTCAATTCTACCTCCCAAAAATTGGAATAAGGCTCGCCTCACATTTATCCTGCGCTCTCTGCTGAGCGCTTACGTTTGAGTTTCCGTGTAAATTCGACAAAACCCCCGGACGGAACAACTCACTTATGAGGCAGATGGAGTCTCATTGGATTGGTTGGTGTTCCAGCAGTGTCCCATCATTTTAGGCATCTTTTTAGCTCACAAGTGTGGGCGACCACAGATCAGTGCACATCTAAAAAGATGGAGACCACCAGAGCAGACGCCAAACAGACTCCAAAGTGTCTCCATCTGCCTCATTATGGTGGTTGGTTCCATTGGGGGTTTCGTCTGAATCGCATTTTTGTGGGATTTACACGGAAACCCCAACGTAAGTGCTCAGTGTAAAACAGAAGAAGGCGATCCAGCTTTATTCTGGAAGCGATTGAAAAATATTCTGTTCCCCAAAATGTTACCAATAAAACCCCTAATTTTATCCCACACAAAACCAACCCCCACTCAGGTCTGTCACTGGAACTATAGGGGGTCCCACGTTACTGGTAGAACAAAGACTTTGGAATAGTGACATGGCTCCCGTCCCCTCAAAATCCAGTGACTTCTGCGCTCCCAAATCCAAATACCCCACTGTGGCTAAACCGCAGTAAGCGGCCACATGTTTGGCATTATTGTACTGGGGAGAGAGCACTTAACAATTTATGTGAAGCTTATTGCCAGAAGCACAAGCTGGGCACAATGTATGGGGACGCTGCATTGTCTAGGGGCACAATGTATGGGCAAGAAACTGGCATATTTGCAATTCCCCAGAATAAAACCTGGCTTGGATGTTACAAAATAATCACTGCAGCTGTAGATTAATTCATTGAGAGGTGCAATTTCTACAATGGGGTCACTTTTGTTTTTTTTCTGCTGTTCTTGCACCTTCGGGTCTCCGCAAATGTCACCCACAAACTATTCTAGCAAAATCTGTGTTCCAAAAGCCAAATAGTGCTCCTTCCTTCTCAGCCCTGACATGTGGCCTAACAGTAATTTCGGATTACATATGGGGCATCACTGCGTTTGGGAGAAAATGCGCGATTAATTATGGCATCCAGTTTCACCTATTAACCCTTGTGTACCTAAAAAAAAAAAATAAAAAAAAAAATAAATAAATAAATAAATTGCAGCAAATACAGAAATTACATTTTTACCACTAAAATGTCATATTTCCACTTCTCAATGTTATAGAATTCTGTGAGGCACCTATGGGTTCAAAATACTCACTACACCGCTAGATGAATTCCTTAGGCTGTGAAGTTTTCAATATGGGGTCACCTGGGGGGATTTCTACTGTTCTGGCACCTCAGGAGCTCGACTAATGGAGCCCACAATCTATTCAAACGGAATCTGTGTTCTAAAAGCCAAGTAGCGCTTCTTCTCATCCGATCCCTGCCGTGTGCTCAAACAGTAGTTGTACAACCACATATGGGGTAGTGCCACATTCGGGAGACATTGCGTAACAAAATATGGGATCCGTTTTCACCTATTCATTGTGAAAATTACAAATTTGTGGCTAAAACAACATTTTTGTGAAAAAAATGAAAATTTTCCATATCATTACCTAATGTTATCAAATTCTGTGTAGTACCAGTGGGTTCAAAATGCTCACTATACCCCTGGATAAAATCCTTGAGTGGTCTAGTTTCCAAAATGGAGTCACTTGTTGGGGGTTTCCACTGTTTAGGCACATTAGGGGCTCTCCAAACGTGACATGGCGTCCTCTTTCAATTCCAGCCAATTTTGTGTTCAAAAGGTCAAATGGCGCTCCTTTCCTTCCGAGCCCTGCCGTGCGCCCAAACCGTAGTTTTCCCCCACATATGGGGTATCGGCGTACTCAGGAGAAATTGCACAACAAATTTTGTGGTCCATTTCTCTTGTTACCCTTATGAAAATAAAAAAAATTGGGTCTGAAGTAAATGTTTTTCTTCCATGTTGCTTTAGTTCCTGTGAAGCATGTGAAGGGTTAATAAACTTCTTGAATGTGGTTTTGAGCACCTTGAGGGGTGCAGTTTTTAGAATGGTGTCACTTTTAGGTATTTTCTGTCATATAGATCCCTCAGTCACGTCAAATGTGATGTGATCCCTAAAAAAAAAAAAAAAAAAAAAAAAAAAAAAAGCTTTGTAAATGTTGTTGGAAAAATGAGAAATCGCTGGTCAACTTTTAACTTCCTAATAAAAAAAATTGGTTCAGAAATTGTGCTGATGTAAAGTAGACATGCGGGAAATGTTATTTATTAACTATTTTATGACACATACATAGGAAAAAAATTTAAGCAAAAAATGTGGTCATGATGCCCTGTTATGGGGGATGGGGTCTGCTGCTGACACTGGTATTGGGGTAATGTCCCCCAATTCTGTTAATATCCTCCATCCTGGTATGTATGGCCCCTCCTTCCAGGTATAAGTGGTACCCCTTGATCCCCTATCCTGGTATGCATGGCACCCCTTTATCCCCCATCCTGATATGCATAGCACCCCTTTATCCCCCATCTTGGTATTCATGACACCCCTTTATACTCCATCTTGATATTCATGACACCCCTGTATACCCCATCCTGGTATGCATGGCACCCCTTGAGCCCCCATCCTGGTATACATGACCCCCCTTGAGCCCTCATCACGCTGCCTACAAAAAAAAAATAAACACTCATACTCGCCTCCTCTCTCCTCCAGCGCTGTCCCGCTCTGCTGCCGAGACTCTCACTGTGTGAGCCGCGCATGGCAGGGCGCGCATGGTGTCCCTGCCATGCGCCCTCACACAGTGTGAGACGCTGTGCTGGAATAGTCACTGCTCCCCACGCCGGGACTCTGTGTGTGGGGAGCCTTGACCATTCAGTCTGTTCAATAGCCGGCACAATGTACCGCAGCGTGGCTCCTGCTGCGCTCTGCGGTCTGTGTGCCCGCTATTAAAGACCATGGATATTCACTACAACCCATGGGAGTGGGTTGTAGGGAATATTCTTGAGCTTTAATAGCGGGCACGCAGACCGCAGAGCGGCAGCAGGAGCCGCGCTGCGGCTCCAGTGTGCCGGCTATTAAGAAAAATGAATATTCATTGCTCTCCACGCCCATGGGCGTGGGGAGCAGGGAGTGTTCATTTTGTTTAGTAGCGGGCACAGCGTAGGCTGCAGCAGGCGGCTGCTGCCTCCTGTGTCACGCTGATCCCCCCCGCTGCGCCGCTCCACCACCACACACAGCCATGTATATAGTATTCGGACTCTAAGACGCACCCCCCACTTTCCTTCAAAATTTTGGAGGAAAAAAGTGCGTTTCATAATCTGAAAAAAAAACGGTAACTCTCTCTGATTTAAGGGCATAAGAACTAGAAATTAGAAAATTGTAAAATTTTCAAAATTTTTGCAAATTGTTTCTTTAGAAAGGAAGAGGACTAGAACTCTAGTGCCACCTACAGGAAGAGGAAATCCTAAAAGTCAATAGTGACCTTTTAACGAGCCTTATCACATGTTTTGGGATAAAAGCCAATACCAGAAACTCAATTTACAGACACTGTGTTTCAGGGTACTGCCCCTCATCAGTGCAAAGTGTGAGTTCTGGTTTGGCTGGGTGAGAGGCGTCAGACCGGTATCTAGGGGTAATATTTCTCCTTGCGGAGAGTGACATGTTAAGCACGTCAGGTGAGGAGACTTTAAAAGCCGCAATGCTCCTCTGGGAAATATGCAAATTGTCTCTTCAGAGCGGAAGAGGACTGGAACCGTAGTGCCACCTACAGGAAGTAGCAATCCTAGAAGTCAATAGTCACCCTTTAACGAGCCTTATCACATGCCAAATTTCTGTGTTTTTTTTTCAGAAATAAATGCAAGTCCTAGCAAAGAAATTTTACCACTATCATGAAGTACAATATGTCACGAAAAACAATCTCAGAATCAGTGGGATCCGTTGAAGAGTTTCAGAGTTATTACCTCATAATGAGAATTTTACAATTCTGATCACTGTCACTTTAAGGTCAAAATTGGCTCTGTCACTAAGGGGTTAAATAGGGGCAGAAATTCTGCAACATAAAAAATATGCACCAAAAGCTTATTGTGGGAACGTAGCCTTATATATTCAATATCAAAGATGTAATTAAACATGTGGCCATTAATCTCTTGAATCCGGATCTGTTGTGTTCCTGAAATGCAGATGCTGAATTAATTCTAAAGACTTGTTTAGGAGACAGTATTTACATGTATTGTATATACACATTTTTTTTATTTTTTTTTTATTAAAATTCTCAGCAGATGTAAAATCTCTCATCTTTGTCATTATATTTTCATTATCCGTTTATTTTTAATATCCTGTTGCTGCATGGGAATAATTAGCACGGAGCCAGGCTGCTGTTACTAGTTGTTATTTTTTCCCACTGTGGTTTGCAATTTGACTAGATAAGTGTACCTTTCTGAATGAGGGGAGTCTAAGATGCTAAAACGTACATCCTCTGACTGAGTTAAACAAAAATGGTGGCATGCTTTAAATGCTCGCTGTACTTTCACCAGGGCTGTGGAGTTGGTAAACCAAACCTCCGACTCCTCAATTCCCATGACACCGACTGACTCCCTCATACATGGCTCATGTTTAAGTGATAAATTTACTGTAGCACAGATTCATCTCAGCTAAAAGTCTAGATCCTTAGATCAGGAATAGGACAGACATTTATAGGACATTTCAAAACTTTCCTAAATTCTTATGAAAAAATATTCCCCACAAACTGCATTGACCAACTGTACCCGATTTATTATATATTTTATACCGACTCCACCAAAATGAACACAGACTCCACGACTCCAACTTCACAGCCCTGACTTTCAGACCACTTGATCTTATTTGAGTATGTGAGAAGTTACAATGTGCAAGTTACCTTGTCTAAAAAATTATTTTATCTTTCCTCAAAAAAAACAAAACCACTCAAAGTGCTGATGACTTTCTGTGTACAGGAAGTAAAGACTATTCCTTTGCCTCTGGCCGGGAAGCTGGGGCGGCTCTCTGCCTCTGGCCGGGAAGCTGGGGCGGCTCTCTGCCTCTGGCCGGGAAGCTGGGGCGGCTCTCTGCCTCTGGCCGGGAAGCTGGGGCGGCTCTCTGCCTCTGGCCGGGAAGCTGGGGCGGCTCTCTGCCTCTGGCCGGGAAGCTGGGGCGGCTCTCTGCCTCTGGCCGGGAAGCTGGGGCGGCTCTCTGCCTCTGGCCGGGAAGCTGGGGCGGCTCTCTGCCTCTGGCCGGGAAGCTGGGGCGGCTCTCTGCCTCTGGCCGGGAAGCTGGGGCGGCTCTCTGCCTCTGGCCGGGAAGCTGGGGCGGCTCTGTGCCTCTGGCCGGGAAGCTGGGGCGGCTCTGTGCCTCTGGCCGGGAAGCTGGGGCGGCTCTCTGCCTCTGGCCGGGAAGCTGGGGCGGCTCTCTGCCTCTGGCCGGGAAGCTGGGGCGGCTCTCTGCCTCTGGCCGGGAAGCTGGGGCGGCTCTCTGCCTCTGGCCGGGAAGCTGGGGCGGCTCTCTGCCTCTGGCCGGGAAGCTGGGGCGGCTCTCTGCCTCTGGCCGGGAAGCTGGGGCGGCTCTCTGCCTCTGGCCGGGAAGCTGGGGCGGCTCTCTGCCTCTGGCCGGGAAGCTGGGGCGGCTCTCTGCCTCTGGCCGGGAAGCTGGGGCGGCTCTCTGCCTCTGGCCGGGAAGCTGGGGCGGCTCTGTGCCTCTGGCCGGGAAGCTGGGGCGGCTCTCTGCCTCTGGCCGGGAAGCTGGGGCGGCTCTCTGCCTCTGGCCTGGAAGTTGGGGCGGCTCTCTGCCTCTGGCCGGGAAGCTGGGGCGGCTCTCTGCCTCTGGCCTGGAAGTTGGGGCGGCTCTCTGCCTCTGGCCTGGAAGTTGGGGTTAGTAGTTGCTTGTTTTTATTCCTGCATGCAGGTATAATAGGCAGGCTTTCAGTTTAGGTCAAGCAAGCCATTAGACAGTGACAAGTGCAGAGCACTCTAGGAAGTAATTAAAAAGGAAGTTCATGCACCTATGGTGCTGGCAGAATTCTTATGAGGATAAACCTACCACTGAAAAAGTGGAAGACAAGTTACAGGGCTTGAAAATCAAGACAGCGTCTGGACATTTTGGATTGGTGTTTGCCCCATAATCCATTCTGTCTGTAGGTTTTGTGTGAAAGGACAATTTTGTTTTAACCTTACTTGGTGTTTTTGGTGCGTGCAGATTATTCTTTTGTTCCACTACACAGTAGTTCTTTTGATGCCATAATTTATTCTATACATACTACACTGTGCTCTATACTGAACACTGTGTATTGTAACAATGAGATCAGATTATTTTATCTCTTTTTGCTCAGTTGACTTCTACAGCCGGACACTTTATGTATTCTTTATTTTTTCAGACCCTTATTGTACCATTTACAAGGCGTATAGACGTTGGGCAGGCGGCAGCCATGCAAGTCACTCCTGGATTGTAAAGATTCATTGACAATTATTCTGAATTTATTTAAAAAAAAAAAAAAAAGTTCAGTATTAAAACATAATGTGCCTACATACTCCCATTCATAATTCTTGTGTCTTCCAGACTACAATGTTGTGATCAGTATTGTCATGTACAGCTCATGTGCTCACCCAGGAAAATGCACAGTTGTGGAGAATGAGAAACTCTACATATTGGAGCCGCCCTGCTTGTACACTGCTCAAAAAAATAAAGGGAACAGAATATAACTCCAAGTAAATCAAACTTCTGTGAAATCAAACTGTCCACTTAGGAAGCAACACTGATTGACAATCAGTTTCACATGATGTTGTGCAAATGGAATAGAGAATAGATGGAAATTATTGGCAATTATCAAGACACCCTCAATAAAGGAGTGGTTCTGCAGGTGGGGACCACAGACCACATCTCAGTACCAATGCTTTCTGGCTGATGTTTTGGTCACTTTTGAATGTTGGTTGTGCTTTCACACTTGTGGTAGCATGAGACGGACTCTACAGCCCACAGAAGTTGCTCAGGTAGTGCAGCTCATCCAGGATGGCACATCAATGCGAGCTGTGGCAAGAAGGTTTGCTGTGTCTGTCAGCGTAGTGTCCAGAGGCTGGAGGCGCTACCCGGAGACATGCCAGTACACCAAGAGACGTGGAGGGGGCCGTAGGAGGGCAACGACCCAGCAGCAGGACCATTACCTCTGCCTTTGTGCAAGGAGGAACAGGAGGAGCACTGCCAGAGCCCTGCAAAATGACCTCCAGCAGGCCACAAATGTGCATGTGTCTGCACAAACGCTTAGAAACCGACTCCATGAGGGTGGTGTGAGGGCCCGACGTCCACAGATGGGGATTGTGCTCACAGCCCAACACCGTGCAGGACGCTTGGCATTTGCCACAGAACACCAGGATTGGCAAAGTCGCCACTGGCGTCCTGTGCTCTTAACAGATGAAAGCAGGTTCACACTGAGCACATGTGACAGACGTGACAGAGTCTGGAGACGACATGGAGAGCGATCTGCTGCCTGCAACATCCTTCAGCATGACCGGTTTGGCCGTGGGTCAGTAATGGTGTGGGGTGGCATTTCTTTTGAGGGCCGCACAGCCCTTCATGTGCTCGCCAGAGGTAGCCTGACTGCCATTAGGTACCGAGATGAGATCCTCAGACCCCTTGTGAGACCATATGCTGGTGTGGTTGGCCCTGGGTTCCTCCTAATGCAGGACAATGCCAGACCTCATGTGGCTGGAGTGAGTCAGCAGTTCCTGCAAGATGAAGGCATTGAAGCTATGGACTGGCCCGCCCGTTCCCCAGACCTGAATCCGATTTAGCACATCTGGGACGTCCTGTCTCGCTCCATCCACCAATGTCACGTTGCACCACAGACTGTCCAGGAGCAGGCGGATGCTTTAGTCCAGGTCTGGGAGGAGATCCCACAGGAGACCATCCGGAACCTCATCAGGAGCATGCCCAGGCGTTGTAGGGAGGTCATACAGGCACGTGGAGGCCACACACAATACTGAGCCTCATTTTGACTTGTTTTAAGGACATTACATCAAGGTTGGATCAGCCTGTAGTGTGTTTTTCCACTTTAATTTTGGTGGTGACTCCAAATCCAGGCCTCCATTGCTTAATAAATTTGATTTCCATTGATGATTTTTGTGTGACTTTGTTGTCAGCACATTCAACTGTGTACAGAACAAAGTATTCAATGAGAATATTTCATTCATTCAGATCTAGGATGTGTTATTTGAGTGTTCCCTTTATTTTTTTTGAGCATTGTATTTTCTGGACACTGGGTGACGTGCAGTTGCACAATTTCACCACCAGTTTGCACATAGAGAGTGGCAGCTGTAACTGCCCTTGCACTGACTGACCCCAGGATCAGCATTAGGGCCGGCTGTCGGTCAGGTCAGGGGGCGTGGTTACAGCCGCTGCTCTCTATACACAGTGGTGACTGATAGCTCCTCAGTGTCCCTCCTCCCTGCTGCTGTGACATCTCTCACTGCTCAGTACAAACTGCTGGGTGGATGGGCAAAGACTGAATATACAGTTAGGTCCATATATATTTGGATAGAGACAACATTTTTCTAATTTTGTTTCTAGACATTACCACAATGAATTTTAAACAAAACCATTCAGATGCAGTTGAAGTTCAGACTTTCAGCTTTCATTTGAGGGTATCTACATTAAAATTGGATGAAAGGATTAGGAGTTTCAGCTCCTTAACATGTGCCACCCTGTTTTTAAAGGGACCAAAAGTAATTGGACAGATTAAATAATTGTAAATAAAATGTTAATTTCTAGTACTTGGTTGAAAACCCTTTGTTGGCAATGACTGCCTGAATTCTTGAACTCATGGACATCACCAGACGCTGTGTTTCCTCCTTTTTGATGCTCTGCCAGGCCTTCACTGCGGTGGTTTTCAGTTGCTGTTTGTTTGTGGGCCTTTCTGTCTGAAGTTTAGTCTTTAACAAGTGAAATGCATGCTCAATTGGGCTGAGATCAGGTGACTGACTTGGCCATTCAAGAATATTCCACTTCTTTGCTTTAATAAGCTCCTGGGTTGCTTTGGCTTTATGTTTTGGGTCATTGTCCATCTGTAGTATGAAACGACGACCAATCAGTTTGTCTGCATTTGGCTGGATCTGAGCACACAGTATGGCTCTGAATACATCAGAATTCATTGGGCTGCTTCTGTCCTGTGTCACATTATCAATAAACACTAGTGACCCAGTGCCACTGGCAGCCATGAATGCTCAAGCCATCACACTGCCTCCGCCGTGTTTTACAGATGATGTGGTATGCTTTGGATCATGAGCTGTACCACACCTTCGCCATACTTTTCTCTTTCCATCATTCTGGTAGAGGTTGATCTTGGTTTCATCTGTCCAAAGAATGTTCTTCCAGAACTGTGCTGCCTTTTTTTAGATGGTTTTTAGCATAGTCCAGTCTAGCCTTTTTATTCTTGATGTTTATGAGTGGCTTGCACCGTGCAGTGAACCCGCTGTATTTACTCTCATGCAGTCTTCTCTTTATGGTAGATTTGGATATTGATATGCCTACCTCCTGGAGAGTGTTGTTCTCTTGGTTGGCTGTTGTGAAGGGGTTTCTCTTAACCATGGAGATGATTCTGCGATCATCCACCACTGTTGTCTTCCGTGGGCGCCCAGGTCTTTTTGCATTGATGAGTTCACCAGTGCTTTCTTTCTTTTTCAGGATGTACCAAACTGTAGATTTTGCCACTCCTAATATTGTAGCAATTTCTCGGATGGGTTTTTTCTGTTTTTGCAGCTTAAGGATGGCTTGTTTCACCTGCATGGAGAGCTCCTTTGACCACATGTTTACTTCACAGCAAAACCTTCCAAATGCAAGCACCACACCTCAAATCAACTCCAGGCCTTTTATCTGCTTAATTGAGAATGACATAACGAAGGGATTGCCCACACCTGTCCATGAAATAGCCTTGGAGTCAATTGTCCAATTACTTTTGGTCCCTTTAAAAACAGGGTGGCACATGTTAAGGAGCTGAAACTCCTAAACCCTTCATCCAATTTTAATGTGGATAACCTCAAATGAAAGCTGAAAGTCTGAACTTCAACTGCATCTGAATTGTTTTGTTTAAAATTCATTGTGGTAATGTCTAGAACCAAAATTAGAAAAATTTTGTTTCGGTCCAAATATATATGGACCTAACTGTACATGCACTCATGAGAGCTCTCACTCTCTAGATGGACTACTTAAATACTCATTTTTCTATCCGTATTAAACAGCCATTCTGATTTGAAATTCTAGTGTAAGTACACCGGTCTCATTAGATCTAAGAGCTCTGTCTATTTATAGAGTTTGTATTGTGAAATCTGATGATGGATCCACTTTGAAATAATCCACTTATTGTTAAAAAGCGTGCTTTAGTGTTAACTTACCGACGATAGTTTTGCCCATGGACAAGGTTCATCAGGGCAGTAGGTGTAGCTGCTGGTATGGAGCCCCACAGTTAAGGAGGGCTAACTATACCAGAGGTAAGGGGCACTAGTTAAGGACGATGACTGATGCAAGATACACATGGAGAATTGAAAGTCTCCGAGCGTGCAAGAGCTTTCAATGGAAAAAGTGGAGTAAGCTGCTGCTGATCCTCCTCTCCCCCAGGACCTCCTGTTGGGGGACACTGGTGAGGCCTTCATACATATTAATGGTTGCCTGGTCCCTTTATTCGGCGAACAATAACTAAAAATGCAATGGGACCTAAAGCATCAACAATCCGCTTACAGGTGCATTAAAGAGTAACCAATGTTTTTCAATTTTTTTTTTTTTTTTTTCATAAGATATTTTACAGAGTATCAGATGATACATCTGCTTTTTTCTCCTCCTCGGCTGATCAGTCATTTTCAAAATTCTGATTTAACTGGTAAAATCTGTATTCAGTGAAGATAGATTTTTTACATTACTGAGACACAGTTGGTGCTCATAAAGTTATATGGAACTTGTAGCAGAATGTCTGCCTCTAGCTCCTCCCTCTCCATGGAATCTTATAAGCACCAACTATTATCTCCTATCTCAAGAACAGGTAAAATCTGTATTCAGTCGAGACAGATTTTCCCATGAATTGAGTGAAAGCTCAATCTAGGAGGAGAATGAAGCAGATTTTTCTGAAAAGATACATTACAAAGTTTCATATTTTCATGTGTCCTATTGATTTATGAAATACCGACTGTTACTCTTTAAATGAAGCGACAATCTGCAAGCAAAAACCTTTCTACTCAATTACTGTGACATGCCGGCAATCGCCCTACATAGTTCTGATTTTTCCTGCATTTTGGCTTGACGTTGCTCCCCTTGCCTGCCCCTGACTGTTATACTCTATAAATTTACATATATTCACTTTGGATGAGACATTTCATGAAAGACAGTGCATGTGCAGGGTCTAGATAAGGCTTTGTACTGATATGGCGGTGTAATTGTATGGCAATTTATCTTTACCAGGTCTGCACTTATTTAAGTTCTAATAATAATAATAATTTGCTTTCGACACACTTTTTTGTTTTTTTTCACGTCAAACTACATACAATGCAAAATAGAAACTGCTTTTATTGTGAGAGGCCCTTATGTGCCGTGAAAGGGAACCTATCAGAAACTTATATGTCCCCAAACTGTTTTTATGACACTGTAGCCCTCTAAAAGATAGAAGTTAATATATATATATATATATATATATATATATATATATATATATATATATATATATATATATATATATATATATATATATATATATATATATATATATATATATATATATATATATATATATATAATGTAATGTGTGTGTATAGATATATCTGCCTGGATATCTCTCCCTATCTGCCTATGTGTCGGGAAGTGCATTGGAGCTCGATGATACCCTTATAACTCTTCATCTTCCTCTGTATTCCCTGCCGTGTATCAGAGCCAATGACCTGTCAATCAACCAGAGGACACTGGCGATAGGCAGGGAATACAGTGAGGAGCTGGGAGTGCATCGTCACTCCCCAATGCACTTCCAGGCACTTGTATACAGAACTTCAAAATGTAATTTCCTGCACACGTTTGAAGTCATGAAGGGATCAGTTTACGCAGACATATAAATTGGTTTTGGGGTGTAGAAATTACACTCAGGTTCCTTTTTTTTTAAGTTTGTTTCCTCATTGTCACGGGGATATCGCGACAGAGGAGCCAGACGATTGCAGCGTCTGGTTTCATGAACTCCTGCACTGTTTAGAAATACTTAACCATCTTATTAAACAGTGCAGGTTTTTCCCTTGCTAGCAGTGCAAGGGTTAATCTGTTCAGTTGAAGCTCCTGGAGCTTTCCTATATGGATTGTCTCAGCTGTTCAGTGATAGCCACTCCCCTCTGCTATATATGCTTGCCTCTTGCACTTTGGGAATTGCCATTGTTAGTTCTTACTGCCTGGTTTGGAGTTGGAGGTGTAGTTTGTGGTTGGAGTTGGCTTTTGGAGATTTGTTCAGGAGATTGGTGCCTGGAGTTTTGTTTGTGTGCGCATCCTCATCCTCTCCTAATTGGTTTTTCCTTCCTTTAACTCCCCTGTGTTCCACTCTGTTGTTTGGTCAGTATATTTTGTATGATTGTTATTTTCATTTATCCCTTGTCCGTCTTCCCTTGTGTCTCATTAGTGTAATCCTGTACACTTCAGCTTCCCACCTCCCTGGGGACGAGACAGATAAGGGTTCATTTATAAACTTGGTTAATTTAATAAGGTTTGTGAACCCGGCGTCTCCACCTTCACGGGTAATCCGGGGGACAGAGAGAGACCAGAGCAACTATTTCTAGGGACCTGGTTAGCGCCCACAATCCCAAGGTACTGTGTGACAATCGTAGAGTAAAAGTGTGCAGACACTGTGTGCATAGATTGCAGTGTGTGCCGCTCATACATAGACTTAACTGTTTAGGTTAAGTTGTTATTCAGAGATCCATATGTGTATAAGGGTATGTGCCCACGATGCAGAAATGAAGCAGAACATTTCTGCAGCGTTTCTGCATGTTCTTGGCAGTCAAAAACGCTTGCGGATTGTACACGCGTTTTTGCAGCTTTTTACATGTGGATTTGACTTTCGTTTTTCAAATGTATTGGGACCTCAAATCCACATGCAGAAACGCACAAATAATGGACATGCTGAGGATTTTTCCGCAAGGAAAATCCGCTGCGGAAAACTCCGCAGCATGGGCACAGAACATGCAGATTTTCATTGGGGATCATGGGGCACGTATTACCAAGCGTTTTGCAAGCGTTTACGCTGTGGAAATTCCGCATCATAAACGCTTGAAAAACGCATAGTGGGCACAGAGCCTAAGACTGTGTTCAGTGTTTTGCTGCCCGTTCAGCAATCCTTGGGGGGGGGTTTCCTATCTTCATACCCAAAAAAACGGATTCTCACATGTTCGTTGAGCTAGACTGATTCTAAACTGCAAAGCTTTGGATCCATTTGACCCTTGTTATGGTGGCACCAGGCTTTTTAGGTGGACACAATAGTGTTGCCCACCATACTTTTTGTGTCTGACCCAAAAAACACAAACGGACACCGCCAGCAAAGAGGGTTAAACAAACAGAGTCCAAAGTTTCAGATTTTAGAATCGCTGAAGTCAACGGCGGCATCAGGGAAGGATCTTGATTCCGGTTTTCGGGAATTAACATGGAATCCCCAATGTGGGGCAGAAAGGAGACGGAAGTGGAGAAGAACATACCTTCCTGCAGCTATGTGCTGCTGTTTATAACCGTACTAGGCTCAGAGACGTCTGCTGAGCACTTATCACTCCTTAGTAGAGATTAATCTTGATCAATGGTAAATTCTTCACATTCTGCACTTTCTCTACAGATCGCTTTTACTCTGTGTCACTACCATGCTGTCGTCATTTATGACTAGTATTTTTATTGCACAATAACTTTTCTCAGTCTGTGGAGTGACACCCTGTTGCTACATATTTCCATTGCACATTTGCCTTGCCGTAGAATTCATGCTATTACACGGAGGCACACCCAAATCATTCACACTACAAGACACAGAACTGCTTCCTACCCCATTTAATGACATTTACAGAAAGTAATGCTCAGCGTGCTTTTAAAGGCCAATTATGTCATTACTACATACACGGGGAAGAGACGTTCAAAAATAACCTTTAAAAAAGTCCCCACCTTGTTAATACATGTTATGAGAATCACAGTATACACCTATGTCAGCTGTCAGTCATCCGGAGTAGCTCAGCTCGACCGGGTGTGCGTGTGTTTTCAATGGAGAGAGGGAAATAAGCCGTGGCCGTTCATGTCTGATAGTGATTTAATTTCACCAGACAATCCCTTTATCACTTATCCACAGATTGATGGCGTCTAACCGCACCGATCTGCAGAATGCTGAACTTTTATCTCTCCTTTACAAAATGGTACAGCACGTTTAGAACAGCGCTTCAGACTTACTTGCCCAATCTGAACACTAACTGGTCTAGATCAGCTTTTCCCTTGATAGGGATTCTTAAATCTCAGGGTTCTCAAGGTCTTATATCTAACTATTAATTTATATCTAATAACTATAAATTATATCTAATTTAGAAGCTTAGTAAGGCTTGTGAACCTTGCGTTTCCACCTTCAGGAGTAATCTGGGGGACATATCTATTATCGACTGGTCTGGATCTGAACCCATTAGTGGTGAAGGAGAGATGGAGATTCTTGATGGGGGAGGGAATTCTGGAGTCTTCTACTCTTGTTTCCCCCTCCCCCAGCAACAAAATGACTCCACTTTATATCATTCATTAGCCATATCTTACTCCTCTTGGGTTATTCCGAATAAGGCGATCTCCCACTTCAAGAGTGTCTACCCCAAATGCAGATTTTATACATATGATCTGGGCTCTCCCAATTGCTTCATCCTTTTGGAATGAGGTGACTTCTCTATTATCCTCCTTAATATCTATCCCTGTTCAATATGATCCATTAATTTGTTTGTTTGGGGTATTAGATGAAGATATCTGGGATCATTACATTAATATTTTTCTGTGTGAAACCTTGTTTTTGGCTAGGAAATTGCTGACGATGCGCTGGATGGGTAACTCACAACCTACACTGGAATCATGCATTGCATTAGTTAATTCAATAATCCCATATGAGAAAATAGTCAATAATCAAAATAGAGGTTGTCCGTTAATTTTCTAGAATTTGGGACTTCTGGAACTCTTCGCATCTTACGGTCTCTATACATGGATAGTGGTACAATTGGCTGAAATTTCTAAATTTAACAGGTGGACTGGATAGGAAACAAACTACTATGAAGATAAAGCAAATCTACGTATATGCTTGTACGTATATACATTATGTTAAAAGAAGGGCTTTAAAACTGGCAATTGCTGCGACTTGCACAGCTAGGTCTTTGATGATATGGCTAGATCAGCTGGAATCGCATTTAGAAAACAACACATCCAGGAAAGAGATCTTGTCTAGTATCCCACTCATGCAGGGAGCAGCAGCCTTCCTAACGGATGCTTCCGCGGACTCTGTTAAGTTAGCTGCTAGATCGGCCGCCATGTCTTGGCTCCAGTGTTGGCCGGGTGACATCCAGGCTAGAACTAGACTCTGTGCTATACCTTGCGAAGGGGAACATCTCTTCGGTCCAGTCCTGGATGAAATCCTAGACAAAGCAAGCGACAGGAAGAAAGGTTTCCCTAGCCTGTCCATGCCTGCCTATAAGCGGTCTTTTCGCAGTAGAAGATTTGTGCGTAAAAGGCCACAGAGAGACCAGGATAAATGGGAAGACTGTAAACCAAAAGGTAGAGGTCTTCTGTTCAGTATGTCTTCTTCCACTCAGGAGCCCCGGAAATCGAGTCAATGACTCGTAGCCCAGGTAGGGGGGAGGCTGACGGGCTTCTTACCTGCCTGGACAAAGATTTCAGCCAGTAACTGGATCCTTAATCTGATAGGTTCAGGTCTGAGATTCCAGTACCAAGCAGTTCCTCGTGGAAGGTTTATCTTGACCCCGGTCCATTCCTCTATACCAGAAAAACTCGCTCTTCAGGAAGAAGTACTGGACCTTGTTCAAAAAGCAGTCCTGGTGGAGGTCCCGGCGTCCGAAAGAGGGTTGGAATTTTACTCCCCTTTTTTTCTGGTCTCTAAGCCGGACGGTTCTTTCAGGTGTATTATAAATTTAAAAGCCCTGAATAAATTCCTGATAATCCCCACCTTCAAAATGGAATCGATAATGTCAACAATAAAATTGCTGTTTCCAGATTGTTACGTGGTAGTTTTGGATTTGAAAGACTCCTATTACCATGTACCTATCCATTCAGATTACCAGAAATATCTTAGAGTGGTTGTGGTTATAGATGGGGTCATCAAGCACTTTCAATATAGGGCCCTGCCGTTCGGTTTAGCCATAGCCCCCTGGGTATTTATCAAAATCGTGGCAGAGGTAAGGGCTGTTAGACAGCATGACATATTAATTATCCCTTATCTGGATGATTTCCTGATAGTTGGTAACTCGGCCCTTCAATGTAGGTAGCATCTAAAAATGGTGATCTCCATCTTAGAGAATCTGGGCTGGGTCCTCAATTTAAATAAATCTAGGTTAACGGCCACAAAAGTTCAGCAATTCTTAGGAGTTATGCTGGATTCAGATTCTCAGACATGTTACCTCCCTGAAGCCAAAAAACTAAGGATCAGGGATCAAGTAAGAAGGGCAGTGTCAAACCCAGTCATGTCCCTGAGAGCTGCGACGTCCCTGTTCGGTACCCTGACATCTTGCCTTCCTGGGGTTCTGTGGGCTCAATATTACTCCAGGGTTTTACAATGGGATGTACTGCATAATGAAGTTATGTTGAAGGGGCACTTGGAGGGGAGGTTTTCCTTGTCTTCCTGGTCAGTTGAATCCTTACAGTGGTGGAATAATGAAGTGAACTTATCCAGAGGAGTCCCCTGGGTTTTTACAACAACCCGAACAATTACTAACGATGCCAGTTCCAGTGGGTGGGGGGCCCGTCTGGGAGATATGGTAACCCAGGGGTCATGGTCTAATTCAGAAAAGAGTCTCTCCTCCAATGCTAAAGAGTTGCTAGCGATAGACAGGGCAGTCAATTATTTTCTAGTTTTTCTTCAAAATTGTGATGTAAAAGTTTTCTCTGATAATAAAATCGCGATAGCTTATGTGAACCACCGATCAAGATCTCTGATGAGAGTGGTGGGTCATCTCTTTCAGGTCTCGGAATGCCATCTTCATTCCCTAACAGCCCTTCATATAAAGGGAAAAGAAAATTCAAGGGCAGACTACTTAAGCCGCTATACCCTGAGACAGGGGGAATGGAAACTAAATCAGGACATTTTCTCCCAAATTGTCCAAAGATGGGGACCTCCAGTAGTGGACTTGTTTGCTACAAAGTTAAATCGGAAAACTACCAAGGTGTTAGGAAAGGCTCCAAAGTCAAAGTCTACCATAGCTAGATGGATCAGGGAGGCTATTTCCCTAGCTTATACATCCAGCGGTGAGGAAATACCACAAGAATTGAAGGCTCACTCCACCCGGGCAGTGACTACCTCCTGGGCGGAGAAGACTGGTGTCTCGATAGAAGACATATATGTAAGGCTGCTACCTGGTCTTCAGTCTACCTTCTATAGGAAATGCAACAGACACCAAGGATATAGCCACATATATAAAGGGTTTTTTCAGCAAGGACCAGTTGGTCAGTGTAAAATACCCATAGTATCACAAATTGTGTGCTATATGGACATACAATATGAATGGCAGACCATTCAGTTAAGACACACAGCAGCCAAGAGAATCACCGAACGTGTGGTCCAATAATGAACATGACTTTTTATGAATAAAAAACCTTTATTACAAAAAATGGTTACAATGGCACAACAAGCACAAGAATGCCCACATTCAGAATGGTAAATCAAGAACTAGTACATCAAATACCAAATGTGTATAAAAACATATCTATACAATGAATGAAAGAAATAGAAACGAGGACCGCCATCCCATATGTGATAAAGATGACCTATCATGTTACAACCTCATAGCAACAGATGTAAAAAAATTATTATATATAGATGAAAAGAGGTGCCAATTACGATGCGCACTAACTAGTACAGTGTGCCCACCTGATATGCAAGAAGATTATAATATACCAATAACATAAAATACAAAGCATGTGCTGGTGTTAGAGGACATGCACACAGGCGGACATAAGAATGATGTTGCTATGTTGCTAAATGCAAACGTACCTAAAATGGGGCCACCAAAAAAGTAGAGGGAAGTAGTGGTAAAGGTCTCATAATGGGAAAGAAGGAAATAATATACCTGATAGGCAGTCCAGAAACTGAATGTGGAGCGCTATAGGAAATATAGACTGGATTCGGGTGTTTTGTCTGATCTCACTTTCGCGAGAAGGGTGCTCCAAGCTGTAGTCCCTCCCTAAACTTCATCTCTGGAATTCTCTTGTGGTGCTGTCATGGTCGACCGATAAGTTACTTACCGGTAATGGGCACCCTTATATTCCCTCCCTTCACATTGGTGGGAGCACTCCTTGTTTATTAATTTTCACTCTTAAGTTGGTGATTTATAGAAATGTTGGTTTATCATGTTTTTCTATGTCTACTAACCTGGTAGTCCTCTCAATGCTCTGTAATCCAAAATGAGGCGAGAAGAGGGCCGCCCCTTTTAAGCCTGTAGGTTTCCTGTCCTTGGTGGGCGGATCCCCTCTCTCGTGGTGCTGCCATGGTCTCTGAAAAATCCCGTTACCGGTAAGTAACTTATGACTTTCACTTCATCCGTGGCCATGTTTAGTACTTGAGCTCTGTCCAAAAAGTAGAGACTTCTGTGCTAAAAACGAGGCTTAGGCTTTACTAAGGAGGACATATCCACTTTCATAGAAAAGCACCAATTTCCCTTTTGGATATTTGTGTCCTATCAAGAAGATATTCCATAAATGTCAGATGGGGCCGTACTTTCTAATAAGTATGTGTCCCGGAGGCAGGCCGCTTATCATACATTTATGGCATCACATAATGGGCCATATAGTCAATATAAAAAAGCTGTACCAAAGCATTTGATAAGATTTAAGGCATAATTTTCTGAAATTTCCTGAAATATGAAAATAATTTCTAACAGAAAAGACAAATCAGCTTTTCCATCCTTGAGTCATTTGCACTCAATGAACCCTATGATGACTATTTTAGTAATTATGAGATGTTTTCATGGAGAGCGACTCGCAAAACGAGCACTGTACTCCTGTGCCTGTAATAATATTGATTGATTGAGTTCCAAGCTTGCTGTCTGGCCGTGCCCGGAGGCTCATATGGTGTTGATGATTATCAAAAGGAAATCGTATTCTGCATCCTGAATGACAGTCAGTGATATGGATGCAGATTTGAGTTTTCATGACGCCGCTCACCTAAGCACAGGAGCAGAAGTGTTGCCATCAGAACACCACGAGGCAGATGTTCCTCAGTCACCGTGCTTAGAATGTCCATCAATTAGAGGGGTTATCCAGTTTCTACATATATGCAACATGGCTCTCTTCTATCCACTTGGGGGGTCAAGCACTTGTGCTCCACCATTGCTTCCAATCTGTGTGACTGTTGCAGCATATCAATAGCCACTACAGTCATGTCTTGTGCGGCAACACAGCATTTATTCTTAATTATGCCAGACGTATTTTAAAGTAGGTCAAGAGATGTAAGCCATTGTTCATATGAGCCATAACGCTGACTCTAATTGATGTTTGTTGAGTTAGTTGAATACTTGTCGATTACCTATTGTATCTGTTCTGCAGCTTATTCTGCTATCCTTGAGGGACAAAGATGCAGGTTAATTGAACAACTTGTTTGTTAATTTGGTTAATGCCTACTGAATACCTATTGTATCAGTCCATGCAGCCTCAAGGCCAGGGGACGAAAGCACCCACTGACCCTCGTGCCTCGCCCTGCAGGAGACAGAGGAGCAGTGCGCTCCTGAAGATAGGAGCTTGAGATGGAGTGGCAGGTTGGATGTCCGACTGCTGTGCCATTCATTCTTTGTAGGGCTACCCGGAAAAGCACAGAACTTGGCAGCTCCATAAAGAATTAATTGAGCAAGAGTCCAACATGTGCACTTCCGTTCAGCTGTGCTTGTGGGAAAAGGGTCTCCTGTCCTGCCAATCGGTGCAGGTCCCAAGGGTTGGACCCTCACCGATCTAAAAGTTAGTACCTATTCTCTGGATAGGTGATACCTTGTTGTCACCGAACAACCCATTTAAAGAGTCTCTAAACGTTTTGTTAACCTTTTTTATATACTGTTTTATTGCAAGCAGTAATTCCCCCTCACCTGATCGCTCAAAAACTGCCACGAGAAGAGCGCAGCTCCGGCACTTGGCTGTGCTCGTGCACATATCTGTGTATGGATGCGATGGAAAACGTATGATTTCTATTGCATCCATATTCCAGTCTATGTGCTCCGGTAAGGACTGTGCGTTCCTGTCTCAGGAGCTGCGCTCTTTTCATGGTGTTTTTGAGTGACTGATGGACCCAGGATCCTGTGAATTTTTTTGCTGAACTATAATTATGTATATCTAGTTTGCCAGCAGTAATAATAAATGTCCCAACTCCTCTTCTGACTAGTAGGCCCCACGATGTCATTAAATTGCACGCATAATGTCAAAGGGGGGCCTACTAGTTATTAGGGCCGGGGATGCTGCTTGTAGTAAGAGGCTGTAGGGCAATGATCTGGTGGCCATGGACTACTGACGTGGCCACTGATCCTGCAAATCTTTTACCTCTATTCTAGAATATATTTTGGTTTTGTGCGACTGAATAATCTAGGTATGACATTAATTTTGGTGGTTTATGATTAATCATGGCGCCCTAATGAGGTTCTGCTTTTGATGGTTACGCTTTTCTGCTTTTAATCAGCTGGTATAAGTGACACCTGCAGGTCTGTGGTTTTATTCTACGTGGCCACAAAGTGATATAAAGGAAGTAGGCTGCTTTTGACTTCTCTCCTCTATATTCATAACTTCTACTTCCCTGTAAGTGATCAGCGTATATACTTTTTTTTTCTCCTTACCCATGCTTCCTGGGCTTACAGATGTGGAAATGAGACAATGGAATGTTCTGTTTCAGGATATATACATTTTTTTGTTTGTTTCCTGCTCTGTTAACTTTTCTGTAAATCTTCAATACTGAATGGTGCATAGAATAAATGGCTCTAAGTTACTGTACTGTAAAAGTAGCTTCCTCACTCGAAGGAAGCCAATGGTAGAGCGGAGACATCTAGACGGCACGTGCAAAATCGGAAGGGTGTATGGGATTCTCTTTGTATGAATGTATGCGATGCTTATAAAGGCCAAAAAACGCCATCTCGTACTTGTAGTTGGCAGTTTATCGCAGAATACACCAAAAAAATGTCCGGTAGGTGCAGGTTCGACCTACCTCACGCAACTCTCGTATCTTTCCATAGCTCCCTTATTTTTTTATTAGAACAGACTGGGTACAAGAATAGATGAGACCCACACTTATTTTTGGCGTGTTTCGTAGATTTGCTATGAAGGAGTTGTCTCTACATGACAGGTAAGGAGTTCAGCACTTGCAAGCTGAACAGGATAGAGCTTGTATGTGCTGCTCTGAAGTTGGCCGCATTGCTGATGCTGGATCTGGTCAGCTTCAGACACCCGCAGGGAGCAGTGCGCCGCTTAAGATTGATTTTGAGAAAACATCTTTAACTGCTTACGTTAAGATATATGCATACCCCTTTAAGTTGATGATGTAGATTTCAACTTATAGTAAAAAAAAACAAACAACTTGTCAGGCAGCGTGTCTGTGCTTCATGTGTATTTCTACCTTTTGTAGAGATCAAGGTTTATCTATAAAATGCTCATCTCCATGAGTGCTGCTGGTTATTCATTAATTTATAGGAGTGAAAGGGAACGTATCACTATTGCAGCTACGGAAGGACTCGAAGTTATGATGAAAGGATTCACACCAGTTTGGCAGAAAAAAAATTAATTTTGTTGAACTTTTTTTTGTGCTTAGGAATTGGAAGTGAGCTTTTAATTTTTATGTTTTATAACCTTCGGATAAAAGTGTTTTTGGCTGGGCAATGCCTGCAATACCATTTGAGATATGCTTTACAGTAGCCAAGAAATGAATAGAGATGTTCATTGACTTCTATGAATGAGTGTTGTGGGTATGTCCTGTGATCTGTGCAGAGGTCATGGTAAAGAGAGGAGGGAGGAGGTGAGCATCGCCTATAGTAAATGGTGAATTCTGTGTTCTCTGTGTATAGTTGTCTTTATTGTAATCCTGCCTGTGATAGTAATTCAGTCATTGAAAACTAATCTGGAAGTGTCAGCCTCAAGCTGGACATGCACATTAGATACATTATACATATACATCATTTGGTTGACAGCTCTCTCTCCTGACTCCCTCATACTCAAACGACTGGCCAAACGCTCATGTGTCCTGAGCGAGCAGCTGACACTTTTTGTGGTGGGTTACCTCCCTGCCAAACAAAAGAACTCTTCTGTTGAGTTTCATCCCCCACGATCCTTATGTCTCCTGATATAATCGGTCACCGATAGTCAGGAAGCCTCATAAACATGAGACGTTTGATAGGCATCCCAAATTGTCAGATTTGGCTGACATTTATCTAATGTGTACGAGAGCCATAAAAAAGTTTTATCCCAATAAAAAAAATCTATTCCATCATATGTCTTAAGCATCTGTGGTGACATGGACAGTTAAAAAATAATATTCATATGATTACCAACATTTATTTGGACACCTTCCCCTTTAAAATGGGCAAAATAGGGCCCTTTAAAAGTTTGTCATCAGTGTCATGTGACCTCTGTTCTTCTCTCATTGGCTGTGAGCTCACCGATACGAGGGGCGTGTATGACCAATAGTTTTCTAGCCTGAACTACTTTGTTACAAAAGCTGTAATATATACTAAATATAGAGGGTTATCCTGGTGACAGATTACCTGAAAGGACATCTAATGGCAAAGTAATGCAAATATGTAGCGGGTTTATATTACTTTTGCACTCTAAAAGCAGAGGAGATTGCATTTTGAGGGATTTTAGATACTTTGATTATAATTTTTGGCTATATGGTTTGTAATATGTAATTGGATATTCTGTAGTAAGAGAACATAAAAAGTATCAGACACTTTCCATGAAGTACAGTGTCTTATTTGTTTTTGGTGCTGTAATTGAATGCACATAAATGACAAATACTCCAGGCTATTAATGGTGCGAGATTGGGGACAACCTTCCCAGATTCCTTCCGCATCCTGTTTATAAAACGAGATATAGTCGTTTACAAGAAGATTCCTGATTGTAATATACAAAAATGTCTGTTTTCCACTTTGGACTTTTCCAACAATCGAGCATTTGTTAACTTTTAGAATTGCTTACACATGTAGAGTAAAGCTATGTGCGTGTTAGTTCTGCAGGGCTGGTTTACCGTTTACGACACCCTAGGCTGAAATGAATTTGTGCGGTGCAATGGAAAGCGCATATCTTCCGATATCCGTGCCTCACTGCTCCATTGTTTGTTATAATCAGCAATTGTCACAAATCAAAGACTCAATAAAGGAGGAGGACAAAATAATAATACAGCCCTTCAGACAGCCGTAAGCCTTGTTCCACCTGAGGGTGCAGGGAAAACCTGACGTCGCCAGAAAGCTCACAGTCAATTACATATTATTGCACAATACATTTCATAGAAAGTGCCGGCTGTCCTAGCGCCAGCATGATGAGTTTCTATACGAAAAGACCCTCCAGGTCCTAATAACTGTCAGGTTTGATCTATACACAGGAGTGTACATAGAACTTACAGGGCCCCATATTCCAAATTGCCAAATTCTCCCCTGAAGTCTCCCCCCCCCCAAAAAAAAAAAAAGAAAAAATAAATTTGCAGAATAGTCAAAACATTGGCACACCCACAGAGATTGTTCCCACATTTTGATGCCCCACAGTTCCTCCACAAGTGCTGGCTGACGAAAAATAACTATTCCTTGCCCTGTTCACCCGATGCGCTGGACGGTCCGAATATAATATTCCTTGGTTTGGATTTTGGGAGCAGTTCTCTGGGACAGATTCCACCAGTTTTTACCTTTTTTTTTTTTTTTTTTTTTTCCCTCCAAATAACATTTACATTGTAGTATTGAGTGTTATGCCAGTTGCTCTCTAAATATTACTGTTAATTTGGGTGATTTTCCGTTGATGGTCCATTGTTAAGTTAAACATTGTGTATTAACGAGGTTTTCCAGTGGAGAAACCTTTTTTATTCTTTTTGGGCGAAGAGATTAATTATAAAATGAAGAAAAAATTCTCATTCTCACTGGTGCTCCACGGCTCTCCTGGTCTGACGATTGCTGGTTCAGCGCTGGTCTTTACTTCTATGTCCCCTCTTGACACAAGCCAATCATTGGTGCACCAGTGACCTGAATCAACCACTGATTGGCTATATGGACACTACCTTTTTTTCCCCTGTATGCAACCTCTTAAAAATGGGGGTCAAACCTCCAGGACGACCACCTATCAGTAGAACCTCGTTGAGTTACCTTCCGAAGCTCTGCCTCGCCTGTCTGTAAGGCGGCATACTCTGGCCAGTGCCATGGCCCCTTCGTTCTAGATTGTTTTCCAGTCTTCCCTTTCGTCTAGTTACCTGTTCAGCTGTGTAGGGCATACTTCCCTTGCCCTGATATGGCATTTTACTAAGCAGATCTAGGCTTCTAATGTTGTCAAAGTTGGTTTTCAACGAGCTTTCCTGGGAAATGGAGTACTGGAAAATTTTGCAGAAGTAGGAATCTCCATAGATAAAGTAAAACTTTATCTGTGGTTAATGGGTGCACGTTATTCTCTAATTAAAAAATGATGGCTACTTGGAAATATTCTCCTTTTCAGGTCCTGCCTGTGTTGGCACAGCTGTCAGGTGAAGTCACAAGCGCCAGCAACGCCTAAATGGTGTACACAAATTATGATATGGAGCAAATGATGATTACATCTCATTCTGTGCCAAGTGACTTAATAGCTTCCTGGAAAAAAAAGTAAAAGTGCATTTATCGAGCATTGTGTCTCTGTATCTACATACAGTATAAATGGCTGTCCTAGTGATGCCCCCTAAAGGTCTAGAAATCCAGATAATCCTGTGTGCAACAGCCATTCTCATGCAGTTAAGCACTTGCCCATTGTGCACAGACAGATGGCCGGACCACTTTGCTTCCCACTCCTATGTTGGATCTTCAGGAACTTGGACAGTTCCTGCATACAGCAGCCAATATCTGTTTCATGTATCCCTGTAAGTTTAATTACAGGAGATTAGGGGTATTGTTAAAAAAAAATAGAATAAAAATCCAACTTTTTTTTATTTTTTTTTTCATTTCATGGAGATGGTGGCACTATAGTACTTGTTCAGTATAGTCATTGTGATGACACTCAGGTATCGGGATGTGTCTTCTGAATTGGAGTAAGATTTCAGGAGAGAGTCGACACATTTATCATGGGAAAATGTCAAATCTATACATTCAGAAATGTCAAGATCAGACTGGTGGTTTATAGACTTGTGTTGACTGGAAGATATGAGGAAGTGTCAAGCTTTTAGAATAAACTATGCAAGGGAGAGGCGCTTTATGACTACTTGGGGCTAGGAAGACATCAGTCGAAGATGTCACCATTGTTTCTTAAAAACATCATGCAGATCGGACGCAGCCGGAGCGGTGCATTCACTGGTTGAGGATGGTGGAGGTAAACATTTAGTGTTGTAGATCAGAATAATCCTAGAAATTGTATTCAGTTTCTGTAGATGGTTCTCAGTTTTATGTATGGTTTGGTTCTCTTAATATTTGCCTGTTCTTTATAGTTTTTGGAAGATTTGCAGTAAAGTATTTTCTGTGTTGTATACAACAAACTCTGAGCTGCTGCCGGGGCTGCTGCTGCCGTCGCTGTCTGTCGGGGCTGCCGTCGCTGTCTGTCGGGGCAGCCGTTTCTGGCGGAACATCCACTATCCTTTTCAAAAATATTTTAACATTTTTGTATTTGTTCCATGCTGTCTTAAGGCATACACCACACATCTCTGCACATACCACACATCTCGGCACATATAATGCTAACATTGATTCTCAAATACAGTTTCCTGGAACTGTGACAAAAGAGGTGATCTTTACAGGTCACTCACGCATGGAGGGACCTCTGTGTGTAGCCCACACGTAGTCTGTGGAGGTCACCTATGGGCATGTGGCGCCCCTGCGGGTTCAGTCGCCACAGAGGTACTGCATCTCATCTAGAGGTGTGGTATCCCACTCTCAGGTAAGGATGGAGTACTGCCCGGGACCCACCCACTTGCATCCATTAGACTCAACTTCAGAGGGAAGGGCGAGATTGCTCCTAAGGGAGAACACAGTCCCTGGTCCCTAGCTGGAGGGTGGAACCATGTAGTGGGTGTGGGTGGAGGAAGAAGGACAGGGGAGCACTTGAGAAGGAGAGTATAAAAAAGGGAACCATCTTGAAATGACAGATCAGTCTGAGAGGAGAAGTAGTGGGAGCAGGAGCTCTGTAGGACCTCTGCTCAGGAGGAGGAAAGGAGGAAGGAGCGGGCCTAGTTGAGAGGTCCAGGCTTGACTGAGGGAAGAGGACTAGAGCAGAGGAAGGCTCCAGAAGTGAGGGGATCCCAGGGGCACAGGAAGTGCGGATGCCACCCGTGCGCCCGAATCTGCAGGAACGTGGAGGGATCAGGCCGCAAAGGGGACCGGCCCCTAACTAGTGGAGAACTACAAGGCTCAGCTAGAAACCGAGGCTTCTATACTTTCAGGGTGCAGTCGCTCACTGCCGTTGCTATATCGCCAAAAAGGTAGCCATATAGGATACAGGGGATTTCAGGTCGCCCGCCAAGATCCCAGGTTACCGGCTTGGGACACTGGTTGCGAGGCGCAGGGCAGGAGGGTGAGAGCCAGCGCAGGAAGGCACACAGAATGGGGTCCCGTTAAGTACTCCTGAAATACCTGAGGGATTGCTGAACCCCTTCCTTGGTGAACACAGGACGACGTGGGAGGTTACATACCGGTACTGGTGACCTGGAGTCTAACAACTGTGAGTAAACCTTGAAGACTGCACCTCACTGTGTCCTAGCATTATTATCTGTGCCATCCCTGCACTACACTGCACAACAACATCTACCTCATCTATAATCACCACAGCACCGCCCTTGAGCTTAGCTCTACCTGTGGAGAGCAGAACCAACTCTGCTGCATTACCAACAGCTCCAGAGGACTGCTCCGCATCAGCTCCAGCTCCACAGGTGGCATCACGAACATATTCTATAAAAACTATATTCCCTTTTGTTTATTCCCCTTTAATTGACCGCCCTGGGTCACGGACTGGGTCACTGCCACTGTGACATCCCCCAGCATCGACTGGCCCGGCTACCGAGTACCCCACGGCCCAGGGGGCGCATCAGGTACATGTCAAGTCCACATAATCCCAGACTAATTTTACAATTCACATGTAGAGGTGTGAGCACTAAATGTATTTTAAGTTTTTTGGGGGGTTGTTTTGTTGTTGATTTCAACCTCTTTATTAGTTTCCTAAATCAGGCGTATGTATAGGTATATGTGTAAATTAATAATTACCCTTGGAGAATGGTAATTTATCAGTGTGCGGCACGTAGTTGGGAACATGTGAATTTTATAGCCAGTAACCATAAATTATCAATTGTCACTTTTTTTTTGTTGCAGGGATTGCTGTAAATAACCATTGTATTTTTCATTATTGGTTTTGATTAAATATTCTGTGTAATTATTACATCGCATACGATTTCCAAACTGTCAGCGTAAAACCTGCTGCAAGAAGTCATCTGTCTGGAGGTTAAATGTGGTTTTCATGGCTCTTCTGTGTAAACGACGGTCAAGGTTTAACTTGTTAATTATTGTTTAGAAATGTTTTGTAAGTGGGTCAATACTAAAATGATAGATATGAAGTGAGTCTGCATCTCCAGGATCAAATACGTTGTTACATGAGCACCGAGAAGAGATGTCCAAACTTGAAAATGTTTTACACGTTGTGTAACATGCAGTGTGCTGATAAATTGGTGCCTTGGTCATTGACCGTTAAATGGTTTGCCAAGCCTGCTCCGAATGTTGTCCATACCCTAATGGGGAATATATGTGGACCGGGGTTATCCTAATGTGAGATTCTGAAATATTCTGCATTATTGTATGGTCATACAGAGATGTATACAAGTTACTTGTAAAGGGTCGTGAATCTACAAGATGAGACCTCGCTGTAAAACCAATTTGGTGTCCTCACGTTGTTGTCATGTTCAGACACATCTCCGTCTTCTGGTTCCACGTTGTCTTGTGCACTTAGTTAATTATGTGGAAAAATCGGCATTTTGGGAGTCCGATACATGGTTAAAGGAATGGACCAATGCATAAGGGAAAAATTGAGAGGAAAAAGAAAATCTAGCTCAATCACCCCCCAAGAGGAGGAATGGCAGAAATTGGGGCCATGGATCCATATAGGCAAAATAATCCAATAGTGGATTGATGGGCAATCACGTGGAGTGGGGAGCATCGGAGTGGTGCTCTCACTTTATATTTATGATTTTTTTTTTTTAATTAATTTTTTCTACTCCACTCTTATTCACTTCCAGCAAGTAATTGATAGAAGGTAAATTGCTTCTACCACTTGCAATGGATGTTAAATCGACCTAATTTTATTTTCTCCAGTTCTAATTTGTTTTCTGAGCGGACAGAATATACAGAAAATCCCAGCACTGTGATTTCTCATCCTGGCTGCAGACAAATAGACTTACTTTGAAGATTTAAAGCTCCAGTGTCTGTACAGACTGACATGGCAATATGTATTTCTCCGCCTCCAAAGTATATAATATATACACACACTCGCTGGAGGCTGAGCAATGCCAATTGCCTTATATAACCAAATTCATATATATATATATATATATATATATATATGTCAAAAAAATTTATATATTTATATTTATTTTAAAGCGTGTGCATGCATACAATCAATATATTTATATTCTAGTATGTGGAAATTTGTATTTCTTAGACTCAGGTGTATATATACAGTACAGACCAAAAGTTTGGACACACCTCATTTAAAGATTTTTCTTTGTTTTCATGACTATGAAAATTGTACATTCACACTGAAGGATTCAAAACTATGAATTAACACATGTGGAATTATATAGTTAACAAAAAAGTGTGAAACAACTGAAAATATGTCTTATATTCTAGGTTCTTCAAAGTAGCCACCTTTTGCTCTGATGACTGCTTTGCACACTCTTGGCATTCTCTTGATGAGCTTCAAGAGGTAGTCACCGGAAATGGTCTTCCAACAATCTTGAAGGAGTTCCCAGAGATGCTTAGCACTTGTTGGCCCTTTTGCCTTCACTCTGCGGTCCAGCTCACCCCAAACCATCTCGATTGGGTTCAGGTCTGGTGACTGTGGAGGCCAGGTCATCTGGCGTAGCACCCCATCACTCTCCTCCTTGGTCAAATAGCCCTTAAACAGCCTGGAGGTGTGTTTGGGGTCATTGTCCTGTTGAAAAATAAATGATGGTCCAACTAAACGCAAACCGGATGGAATAGCATGCCGCTGCAAGATGCTGTGGTAGCCATGCTGGTTCAGTATGCCTTCAATTTTGAATAAATCCCCAACAGTGTCACCAGCAAAGCACCCCCACACCATCACACCACCTCCTCCATGCTTCACAGTGGGAACCAGGCATGTAGAGTCCATCCGTTCACCTTTTCTGCGTCGCACAAAGACACGGTGGTTGGAACTAAAGATCTCAAATTTGGACACATCAGACCAAAGCATAGATTTCCACTGGTCTAATGTCCATTCCTTGTGTTCTTTAGCCCAAACAAGTCTCTTCTGCTTGTTGCCTGTCCTTAGCAGTGGTTTCCTAGCAGCTATTTTACCATGAAGGCCTGCTGCACAAAGTCTCCTCTTAACAGTTGTTGTAGAGATGTGTCTGCTGCTAGAACTCCGTGTGGCATTGACCTGGTCTCTAATCTGAGCTGCTGTTAACCTGCGATTTCTGAGGCTGGTGACTCGAATAAACTTATCCTCAGAAGCAGAGGTGACTCTTGGTCTTCCTTTCCTGGGGCGGTCCTCATGTGAGCCAGTTTCTTTGTAGCGCTTGCTGGTTTTTGCAACTGCACTTGGGGACACTTTCAAAGTTTTCCCAATTTTTCGCACTGACTGACCTTCATTTCTTAAAGTAATGATGGCCACTCGTTTTTCTTTACTTAGCTGCTTTTTTCTTGCCATAATACAAATTCTAACAGTCTATTCAGTAGGACTATCAGCTGTGTATCCACCAGACTTCTGCACAACACAACTGATGGTCCCAAACCCATTTTTAAGGCAAGAAATCCCACTTATTAAACCTGACAGGGCACACCTGTGAAGTGAAAACCATTTCCGGTGACTACCTCTTGAAGCTCATCAAGAGAATGCCAAGAGTGTGCAAAGCAGTCATCAAAGCAAAAGGTGGCTACTTTGAAGAACCTAGAATATAAGACATATTTTCAGTTGTTTCACACTTTTTTGGTAAGTATATAATTCCACATGTGTTAATTCATAGTTTTGATGCCTTCAGTGTGAATGTACAATTTTCATAGTCATGAAAATACACAAAAATCTTTAAATGAGAAGGTGTGTCCAAACTTTTGGTCTGTACTGTATGTATATAAAATTATCTGCAAAATAATAGCAGTGTGTTTAAACTTACTGAGAAACATCTCAATCCTCATAATAGCATTCATTTCCATATACACAAAGGCACTGGGAACTGTACATTCAATGAAAATATGAACAAAATATAAATTTTTAAACTAAAAAATGAAGAAAAAGGAATAATAGGCTGCTCAAAAAAGTAGCATTGTCTGCATTTCCATTAACAAAGTGGAATATTTATATATATTTCCAGACTTCGGTTTTCTGTTAATCACTGGAGTAATATTTAGTTGTATAACCTATATTTCTTATATCTGCTTAATATCTGTGTGGTATGGAGTCAACTAACATCTGACACCTGCGGACAGATATCCCTGCCCAAGCTGACTGCATTACATTCCACAGTTCTTTTGAATTCTTAGGTTTTTTATCAAAAGCGGCACAATCTCCACAAATTCTCAATTGCATTGGAGTCTGGGGATTGGGGTGGACACTTCATAACATCAGTCTTGTTGGTCTGGAACCAGGATGTTGCCCGCTTGATGGAGTGTTTGGGGTCGCTGTCCAGCTGAAACCCTCATTTCAAGGGCATTTCTTCTTCAGCGTAAGGCAACATGATCTCTTCCAGTATTTTCATATATTCAAACTGGTCCATGGTGCCCAGTATGCGATAACAGGGCCCAACTCCATAGTATGAGAAACCTCCCCAAACCATTCTGCTTGCACCTCCATGTTTTACTGTGGCTTGAATTCAGTGTTTGAGTCGTCTGACAAACTGTCTGCGGCCTTTAGACCCAATAAGAACAATCTTGCTCTCATCTGTCCCTAGAATGTTGCACCACTCCTCTTTAGGCCGGTCAATATGTTCTTTGGCAATCTATAACCTTTTCAACACCTCTTCTTTTCAGCAATGGTACTTTACAAGGATTTCTTCCAAATAGTTTGGCTTCATGTAGGCTTCTTCTGATGGTTGCAGGACTCACAGGTAACTGAAGATCTTCTTTGATCTCCCTGGAGATGATCATTGGATGTTTCTTTACCATTCTTGTGATTCTATAATCTATGCGGATGGTAGTATTTCGTTTCTTACCACGTTTCGGGTTTTGTTTGCCATTTTAAAGCATTGGAAATCTTTTTAGCTGAGCAGCCAATTCTTTTCTGCACTTCTTTGTGTTTTCCCCTCTCCACTCAACATCAACTTCTTGATCAAAACTCTTTCTCCTTCAGTACAATGTCTGGAACGACCCATTTTACTCACTGAACAAGGGCTAAAGCCAGCTGGTACAACATTTGCGGCCCTAGTCTTTAAATAAGGGCCATAATTGAAACCTATTTTTTTCACAGAATGAATGACCTCACTAATTGAACTCTGCACTGCTATTAATTAGGACACCCCCTTTTATTAAATGAGTCAATTATACCCAATTAGCAGCTTTGTGTTTAATTACTGTTTTGATAGAAAAGCTGATACAGCATGAGAAAAAAATCGTGACCTGGCTAAGTACAAATTGCCGTTTCAGCCTGTACGAACATACAATTTATTATACAGAAGTCACTGGATATAAAATTTTGCAAAATGTTTAGTATTGAATCAGGAAATTAAATCCTTCTGTTCTTAGACTTGAGGGTTTTTTTTTATTACTAGACCCAGGCACAATTTTTCATATTTATTTTTTTATCAAGAACGTTTGTACATTATTACATTTATTATTCCATATGGAAGCTGTTAGCATCCATATGTAAATCTGGTTTAAGGCCCTCCTTGATAGGAAAACAAGGAAAGTGGTAGCAGTCTGCACACATTGGCCCCACATGTAGCCACATTGCCTTTTCTTGAACACATTTACTTTATAAAATTGGTGTGTGTTGGGCCCACCCAGGGAAATGATGGAGTAGTCCTCATCCTCTGTACAGAAGTTGGACATTTTTTCCATTAACATTGAAACTTCTGCTGTTACTACAAACACTGGTCATGTCATTAATAAAGTCGTCTACAGTGTTCCCCCAACCCGGCCCTTGGCTCAGGAGCCACATATCGCTCATGGACCCCCTGCATGTTTCTCCCAGGCTGCTCTAAAACATTGTCAAAACTGTACGAGAGTAAAAGCCATATCCCTAGGTCCTATATTTAATAGGATTGCCCCCCTTTTCAATTCATTGGGATAAACAAGATCTAACATATTTATAACAATCTCGCGACCTACTAAAGTTCGGGGACCGCTAGTCTAAAAGGCTGTGAATGATAAAGAACATGATGATCCCCAGTGGGAAGTGATCGGTTTCAGAGTCTTCTTCAGGATGGTCTGTTAACGTCATAGCCATTTATGTCAGTCCCTGGCCCTCTGGATGTGGACCGGTGTCACTATTAATTGTTTGAAAATGCCCTGTACAACACTTTTCTATATGCCCTTTCAGAGTATTTGGGCCCATTTAGGCAACAGTGTGTTTGGGGGTTCCATCTGAAAACCCCTAAAAACAGGACTCCTATCACCGACAGGGCCATAGACTGCAATGACACAAACAAAGCTCAAATGAACTGTATTTTTTTTCTGACCTTGTCCAGTTGTTCAGATCGGCTGAGAAACCTGACACGCTATTTCTATGCCCGTCTGAACAAATGGACAGGGTCAGAAATAAGAATACCAACTTCCCCATCGTTGGTCCATCTGAAACCTGTTCATAGGGGGTTTCAAACAAAGCCCCATAATGCCCTGCAGAAAAAGCAGTGTGAACAGGGCCTTGGGTTTGGGTGGCTTTTGTGAGTCGGAAAGGAGAGCTACTTTGAAGAATGGTCCCATCAGCCGTGAATGACCTGATCGGCCGGTGGCTTGAATTGGTGCCATGTGATACCACGTTTCACTTTTGGAGATTAGAAAAGCCAGAGCCGCATGTTGGGGGTCAGTTTAAGAGGCCATGTCCTCTAATTTCTGCTAAGGTAAAAACGTATTGCCCTCTGTATGAAGTCACATCTACAGATTATGGGATGTCTGACGACTTTGAGGTTGTCCAAGTTGTCCTGTAGCTGATCGCGTCCCTGTGCCGTCCTAGAGCGGCTGGACAGGACATTTTACATGTCGTTGTAAATGGGGTGAGGAACTTTCTGGAGACATTACTTAATTTTGCTGCCTATTAAGTAGTTAGGAATTGGTAGAATTGTGCAATACTTCAGACTTTAGTCATCATTCTCTAGTAAATCGAGTGGAAACCTGGCAGCAGTGATTTATGGCGGGGACAGTAATGCGGTGGATGATGTTTTTCCCGGGTCCTTTGAGTAATGGAATGAGTTAGATCAGGTTTTGGGAGTTACTCCCTGTCCTACGGTTACAATTACTTATTCTTCATTTCCTAATTTTTGTGCTGACTCATCGTTTTGACTTTTTTTGTGTTCGTCAGAAATTTGCTACTAGAGGGTGAGAAGTTTACAGGTTGTGAAGGCAGAATTCCTATAATGTGGGGGGAGAGTCCTCGTACACCGTGTACAGAACATCACTGTACGGCACGCCTGCTTCCCACATACTTTACTGAAAATTTGCCATTTATGGGACTTTTTCATTGTCTTCCTGACAGATGATGTCAGAGGAGGTAAGGATTGGACATGTTGAATTTCAGTGCTCAATCCTTCTTGCTCAGTAGATTAACTGCTGCCACTTACTTTCCTGTCCGCACACATTACACTTGTGCGTGCTCAGAGTGCATGTGTACGGGGGATTGGGAGATATACAGGTAGCTGTCAGTATATGGCCACCATGAATATGACGCTCCATTTCCCACTACATTCCCCACGTCTAAGTTATGCTCATAGAGGTCAAGTTGCAATAGATTTGGGGTTCAAAAGACTAGTCTAGCTGTGCTCGTGTCTAGATTTTCAGAGACTCCTCAGTTATTCATTATTTCATTTATTTTAATCTCGCAATATTTATATTGGCTATTGATCACCTGTTGCCCCTTCCATTTAGGTAGTATGATTCCTGCTGCCACCACTGGAGAAAATTAGACATTACACAGCGCCACCACTGGAGAAAATTAGACATTACACAATGCAGGGTCCTCCAGAGTGAGGAATCTTCCCATATAGCCTCAATTTATTCTGTAAATTGCTGACTTAAATCCATGCGTGGATATGGTTCCCACTGGGCATACATGGAGCAGATTTCCAGTTGGATTGGCAGCATTGTATATGAGATCTCACAAAATCACCTTTACCCTAGCCACTAATGGATGCATGTAAGGATATGTATTACACAAGTACAATGGGTGCTATGTACGGTGACTGGTGGGTCGCTCATCATCACATTGTCCAGGTGCAGATGACACCCAGGTTTATGTGACATACCATTCTGTTCAATAAAGTGACATTTGCATGTTATATAGTAATTCAGAGACAATGAAAAGTTACCATCCCTACAGCTTTAGTGTCATGTACATTTTCTCAGAACTCCACCTATAAGTCAGCATCAAAATAAACTTGAATGCATGTTGCTTAATGTTTTGTGACCCTGGGCGCTCCTTTTAAGTATTTGGTCTTAAACAGTTTTCTGGTTTCTGGCTAGTTTGTATATATGAAAAAACAAACAAACAAACAAAAAAGTTCCTTTACACACTCTCCCCAGGTCCAATGCTTAGTTTCTCAGTCACATTGACAGCGCTTTAGCCAATCAGTGAACACAGCAGCCTGTGCCGCTAACACTGGCCGAGCCGCTGCACTTAGTGATCGGCTACAGCACTATCGGCTTGATGTTAACACCACAAACAATAACAGACACTGATCACAGGTGGTGACTCTGTGTTGGACCAGGGGAGGGTGTGTAAAGTAAAATTTTGACTTTAAAAAAAAAAAAAAAAATACTGCTGGTTGAGAGGGTTTTTCAGAAAGCCGAGAACCCCTTTAACCTGTGTGCAAATGGCTATGTGTTTCTATGAACAGGAAGTAGTTGTCTATAAAGTGTCCTTTTCTATTACAGATTCAGCCGTATGAGAAGATAAAGGCTAAAGGTCTGCCGGATAACATCTCGTCTGTCCTCAACAAGCTGGTCGTCGTCAAGCTCAATGGAGGTTTGGGAACTAGTATGGGATGTAAAGGCCCGAAAAGTCTGATAGGAGTTCGTAATGAGAACACCTTCCTCGATCTCACTGTGAAACAAATAGAGGTGAGCACATCATGTGCGGGGTGGGGTGGGCCCCCGAGGGTCAGTGCCGTCTTGGAACTAATGACCCCTTCATTGGAAACCAGTTGACTTATTTCCAGGGTGAAAGATAATGAGGCCAACTGGGGATATTCAGTGGTGGGAAATGCAGCATCAAACAGGGTGGTTGGGACATTGAGATATAGCACTAACATATTACACAACGCTTCATAGACTTTGCCATCACTGTCCCCATTGGGGCTCACGATCTACATTCCCTATCATTATGTCTTTGAGTGTGGGAGTAAACCGGAGAACCTGGAGGAAACCCACACAAACACTGGGAGAACATACAAACTCCTTGCAGGGATATTGTTGCGTGGTCTTGGTGTGCTCGGGATGTTTGTGTTTATTTGATGGTTTATTAGTGATCCCTAATCTTTTGTACTTTTTGGTTGCCATTTTAGCACTTGAACAAAACGTACAACACTGATGTTCCTCTCGTGTTGATGAATTCCTTCAATACTGATGAAGACACCAAGAAAATCCTACAGAAGTACAGCCACTGCCGGGTGAAGATCTACACTTTCAACCAGAGCAGGTGCAGTATAGCGGCGCTGATGCTTTAGATGACGGGTTTAGTGTTTTCTTATAGCACTTTGGGAAAGATTTATTCCATTGGTTTGCAAATAAAATGTAACAAAAAAGACTGTACATGGTTAAAGATTTTCCATGATAGCATTCCTTGGCATAAGTACCATAATTAAAATACTGTCTATAAAGCTGAGCTGTTTACTGCCATTGTGCGGAAACACCTGACACATCCTGGTTTCTGTCTCGTTATACTACTTTTATACAATGGGGATCTGCTACATAAAGGGCAGCATAAAATATATGACTGATCATAGCCAGGCTTTTTCACTCATTTGTGGCGTTTGTAGTTATAATAATGTTTTCCGGACCAAGAAGAAAATAATCAAGAACTTAACGCTTGCCTCTGGTGAGAAATTAAATCTTGACAGTGCCCTCTGATCCTGCTTTGTCGCCACGATTTTCAGAGCTATATGGTTTGTGCTGCTGACCCCTTTCTTTAATAACACAAAGTTATCCTTGACTACAGTAGAGCTGCAGTCCGGTCATGGTCACTTTACCCGTAAATCTGCAAAATTGCATCATACTTACCACTCTTCGACCTCTGTAGTGTCAGTGTGCTCTGCTGTTCGTACCCCTCTAACTCTGCGGAGAGAGAGAGAGTACGGTTGGGTTTCAACCGTACTATCAAATGATTTTATAAACTAGCAAGTTCACGTAGAGACTCACAAATGGCCAGTAATGACCTGTGTGTAAGAGATTCAAGATCTATTGGCTATATATGTGCTACAGCAGCAGAATTAGTCAGGGAGGAAGTAAAGGGCTGCAGTAATTCAAGTCTTCTTGTTCTCCCCCAAATTGAGGAGTATTTACAGCTAATAAACAGCGTAAATCATCTATTTTTAATTCTAAAACTTAGTTTTGCCTCTTAATGGTTTAAGTATGCCACTGGAGGTAGACATTCAATGGTCACTGTCATTTTAACAAATTTTACATAAATCAATAGTACAAGAAATTATAATAAACTGCAATATATCTTAGCAGAGAATTCAGCTTCTTTCTCCACTTCTCCCCACTCTGAAAAACAGCTATAATTAATCTTGGTCAAAACATAATGCACCTCTCATGGAATCCGTTTACTGCTGCCTATTGAGGTCTATGGAGAGGGAGGAGCAGAGAGAGAGGCAGAGACATACACAGAGCGTGCTGCTTTCTAGTAAGTGTTTCTCATCCCAGAGCAAACCCTGCTCCCTTTTGCTGTGCAGTGTCCTCCATGTTGCTGCTTCTTCACATAGAGATAGTTGAGCAGGACTCCCCCATAATGGGAGACACAGCGGCTCTTCTCCACCCACTAATTCAGGGACAACTGAAAATTAGCAGTCGTGTAAAGGGGGAAACAGGTGAAAAATCCAGTAAATGGAGTACATACTCATGTCAGCTTATTCTGATAATTACTGTTTTATCACCCTTGTAAAGTTTTATACTGCAGTCACTAAGCGACGTGGGAGGCCAGAAAGTACTAATGTTCCCCGAGGCACCAATAAATGTATGATGACGTGATTTTCTCACGTACACTAAAAATAAAGTAGACCATTTTAAGTACAAATATACTGTAAATCAGGAACTCAAGTAATCAAGATGGAGCTTTCATTCCTTTATGGGGTGGGTTTCCAAATGTCTGCAGCAAACGCGTCCTTCCTATGACATTCTCCCACCATGTCCATCTGGAGATCCGGGGCCTGCGTATTGTACTGCTTCCAGCTCTGGGGGCCTCGGAGGATACTGTATACTCCGTACTGACCGGTGTCCTGAATATTTTCCTAGAAACCTCAAAAGAGTAAATTAGGAACAGATCCCGGGAGTGAGCGTCTCCCCTCGCGCTGCGCTAACCAGCAAGGAATGCTTGAGAAGAAGAATCTGCTTGTGTTCGCAGTGAAGCTGGTCTCAGGCGTTCTGTCACTTTGCGTAGAGCCCATGAAATATTAATTTTTCCTGTTTGTTCTTGATTTCAAGCGGATGTCCTTCTGCAAATCAGCAAATCTGTCAATGTGTCATGCTATGAAATATTTTTATAGAACTTTTTAATGAAATTCCTTTTCTTAAGCTCCAACTTTTAGATCAGGAGATGATGATGATGATGGTTCTAATTATGGTTTCTTCGTACATTAGTTTTGCCTCTTTCATAATCGTGAGTGACCTTATAGAAGAGGGGCACTAATGCGCATGTGATACATAAGCCGTTTTATACTTTCATCCTTTTTTCTTTTTCCTGTCCCATAACACTATTATATCCCTTTTCTTCTCGCTGTACGACCACAGGACAGCGGTGGTCACACATGCTCCCTCCTGCGTCACTCAGGGTCTATGGGGCGGATGGAAGCGGCTTCAGACTTTGGATAAAGGGCGTTGTCCACTTTGTGCTCCGTTACCCTTTCCTACAATGCTATGTATCGCAGAGGGAATCGTTCCCTAAACATCTACTTTCTCTTACAGGTATCCAAGAGTGAATAAGGAATCTCTATTACCCATAGCCAAGGACCTGTCCTATTCCGTGGAGAATGCTGAAGCCTGGTACCCTCCCGGACATGGAGACATCTATGCCAGCTTTTACAATTCAGGACTTTTGGACACACTTATAGATGAAGGAAAAGAATATATTTTTGTCTCTAATATTGATAATCTCGGGGCTACTGTAGACCTCTACATCCTCAATCACCTCATGAATCCGCCAAATGGAAAGCGCTGTGAATTTGTCATGGAGGTTACAGACAAGACGAGGGCCGATGTCAAGGTGAATGTTGTAGCTGATGGAATCATCCATCTGGCGATGACTTGTACCCTAGGAAAAAGTGCAAGCGTGACAGAGAGGGATGCATGTATTCATATTATTATTCATCGTAACACACATTAATCATTTGTTTCTTTGCACCATATTGCAAAGGGCATGGGGTAAGGTATTGTCCCTTCTTCCTCTAAAAGATCCCTCCTGGGGATCTCTAGATCCTGCCAACTTTGGAAAGCGACAGGTAGTGATGGGCATTGTGCTATTACAGTACAGTGACACTCAGGGGCGTACATAGAAATCATGGGGCACACACACACACACACACACACACACACACACACACACACACACACACACACACACACACACACACACACACACACACACACACACACACACACACACACACACTAAATAAATAATTGTCGGGGTCACAGAAGAGCAGATCTCACAACTTTCCAGCCTTTACATAGTAATTTTCCTCCTGCTGAAGTCCTAGATTCCTCTTTCATTGCCTCCATAAAGTATGATGCCAATGAAAGTGTCCCTCAAACACAGTATGATAGCCCCATGGTGAATTCCTCCACATGCACAGCATAATGACCCTATTGTACCCCATCTCAACTCCCAAGGCAAAGTATGGTGACCCCCAACACAGTATAATCCCCCAATTGTGACTCCACACAGCCCTCCATACAGTATAATGTGCCTACATGCAGTATAATGGCCCGCACTAGCCCTCCAAACAATATGATGGACCCCACACAAACCTTCACACTGTGTAATGGCCCTCACTAGCCCTCCAAACAGTATAATGGCCCCACACAGCCCTCCAAACAGTATGATGGAGCCCACACAAACCTTCACACCGTATAATTGCTTTCATACAGTATAATGGCCCCACACATAGCCCTCAAAATATTATAATGGCCCCACATAGCCTTCCATATAGTATAATGCTCCCCCCCCCCCCCCCCGTAATCCTCAATATAGTATAATGAACTTCCCATGGTCCTCCATAGAATATAATGCACTCCCCATAGTCCTCCATACAGTATATTACACACCCCTTAGGGTAAAATGCAGCCCCCATATAGTATAATGCACCCCACTGTCCTGCAGTATTATGGGCACCACGTACTCACTGATTTTAAAATACCGTATATTTTAAGTAAACCGACCCGAGTATAAGCCGAGGCCCCTAATTTTACCACACAAAACTGGGAAAACGTATTGACTCGAGTATAAGCCTAGGGTGGGAAATGCAGCAGCTACTGGTAAATTTCCTCCTCCTGGTATGCATTCCTCCCTCATCCCCAATCCTGGTACGTATGACCCCCTCACCCCCCCCCCCCCCCAAACCTAGTACTTATGGCACCCTTTTTTTGTGCTAGGAAATCCCCCTTTTGTCATGTGTTTGCGGCAAACAAAATAATTTTTTCAATTGGATTTAATAAAAAATGTTGCACTGTGTGGCTTTTAACTGCTTTTTTTTTTACCACACGACATTCAACAAAGAGATAGTCTGTGGTCAAATCAGTTGAATGGCGCTCAGAAAAAAAAAAAAAATAGCTGACAGGGTTGAACTCTCCAGATACTGTCAGAACAGCTCACTGACTGACACTCCGTTAACTCATTCTGTAGTCAGCAATATAGAAAGCAAATGGTGCAAAGTTTTTAATGAAACCTAATTGCAAAAATTATTTTTAGTCCCAAATACATGCATTTAAGTTGAATTAAAAATAATAGTGGGCCAAATACTCTTTTATGGACAGATTTGTTTTGGACCTCACTAACAGGGTCGACTATATGGGCAGCGCTGCTGTGCTGTTGTCTTGCCTTCCTTTTTGTGTTAGCTCTTCTTTTTCTGCAGTTGTTGAATGTTTGCTTTGTTATACTGACGTCCAGCACATGTTCTCCGCTCTTCCCCTCCTGTAGGGAGGTACGCTCACTCAGTACGAAGGGAAGCTGCGACTGGTAGAAATCGCTCAGGTGCCCAAGCCTCACGTGGATGAGTTTAAATCGGTGTCAAAATTTAAGATCTTCAACACAAATAACCTGTGGATCTCCTTGTCTGCGATCAAGAGACTGCAAGAAGCCAACGACCTAGACATGGAAATCATCGTTAATCCCAAGGTAAGTTTACAAGTTTTTTTGCACACAACGTTAGAAGTTGTGTCCATGCTGCTGTGGTGCAAATAAAATATCCCCTGGTGCCAATGTCCTCGCAGACCCTGGATGGAGGACTGAACGTCATTCAGCTGGAGACCGCCGTCGGAGCCGCTGTGAAGAGCTTTGATAATTCACTGGGCATCAATGTTCCTCGAAGCCGCTTCCTGCCTGTGAAGACCACGTCTGACCTGCTCCTGGTCATGTCCAACCTGTACAGCCTTAATGCAGGATCACTGACCATGAGCGAAAAGCGGGAATTCCCCACCGTGCCTCTCACCAAGCTGGGAAGCTCCTTCACCAAGGTGAGGCAGTGTCCATGTCCATGGTCATACATGGGTCGCCTTTATTGTGTTGTCATGAACTCCACCGCTCTCCTCCTAGAAGAAGTGCTTAGATAAAGTGACATCAGACCTAGAAAATAACGAGGACATTAAGCCAGACATTCTGTCTTTACCGCCTTTTATTCTGCAGCAGTTACTGCATGATCCCGAGGTAGCCAGTATTGTGGAAATCCTGCAGATAATAGATCACTTCAGATTTTGGCTGATGGACAGTGTGTCCTGCCACCATATTTTTTTTATCACCTGCAGACTTTCCTCATAGAGGTTAGCTTTATGGGGAAAGCCCGTATGCGAACCCGCCAGAGAAATTGACTTGCTGCGGTCTGGAAAGTCAGTTTCCGCGGGTGAGCCGCAGACGCATAGTGGACATGGGATTTCTACAAATCCCATCCACTATGCTGTAACACCTGGTCGTTGCGGTTTGACGCTGCATAACACACAGCTTCCAAACTGCAGCGGCTCCTGACCGCGAGCACATACCCGAAGGCAACTAAGCAAAGTGATAAGTATAATAAAAACACCACCCGTGTCCCCAGGAAAAAAAAAAGTTTTAAAAGTAAAGTTTATCACCACATTCGTGAAAGTCTGTTTAACCTGTACGTTAAATGTTGTATAAAAAAAACTATATTGCTTTTTGTTTTTTGTTACTGAACCTCCCATAAAAAGTGATAATTTTGGTATGTGCTCCAAAATAGTGCAGTTAAAAAAAAAAAAATTACAGCTCAGCACACAAAAAACAAGCCCTAATACAACTCCATCAATATTATTATTTTTATCAAGAAACTGAAATGAAACCCCCTCCCCCAATATTTTTTTACCAGCCCCATAGATGTGTGGAGTTTGGTGGGGTCTACGCATCTGCTCTAGTTGGGACGAGGTTATCCTGATGGCCCCCATCATATGCATTGGGCGCATGTCATTATTACAGATTAGATCAGCAGCTGCCAGACAACCTTCCCACCTCTTATCACCTTGGACAGTAGTGAGGTAGAATCCTTGTTGCCCCCTGTACGTGGGCCGGGCCTCATGGTTATTAGGTAATTATCAGATGTGCCGCCCACGATATAAAGCCCTCGGAGCGCTTTAATGACATTTGTTATGATCCTGTTATATTGGCCGGTGCCCATACATCCTTACACCTGTCACACCGTCACTCCTCTCCCCTCCGGGCGCGAGCTGTCAGCTGTAACATCACTAATGTTCCATGTCGCTGGGCGTTCGAGACAGGACATCTGGTAAGGCATCGCCGTGCTCCGTCCTGAGACGAGTGTGTTATTTCCACCGTGCTGTGACATTCGCACCCAGTGACTTCACCTCTTTCTTTATTTTTAGGTGCAGGACTACTTGAAGAGGTTTGAGAGTATTCCAGATATGCTGGAGCTGGATCATCTCACAGTGTCTGGAGACGTGACCTTCGGGAAAAATGTAGTGTTAAAGGTGCATATGGAGCGTCTTCGCTCCACTTCTCATCATAATGTTAGGTGCTATTGTTGTATCGTGCGATGTCCATGATGACAAATGGTGACGTTGCTCCTCCAGGACAATGGAGGTGGAATGACAGGCTGAAAAGCAAACAAGACGTGATTGTTTAAGGCTCAGCATTGTTGTACTGGGCAGTATTACAGCTGCTCCGTAAGGAAGTAACCACACAATCCAGCTATTGTAGGAAGATTTCAGTACTGTGTGTGTGGCACCGGACCTGGTACTGTGTGTGGCACCGGACCTGGTACTGTGTGTGTTGGTGGCACCGGACCTGGCACTGTGTGTGGGTGGCACCGGACCTGGTACTGTGTGTGTGTGTGTGTGTGGCTCCGTCTTTAGGCATCAAAATTAAATAAGCAGACTTTTTAGTAGTTTTATTTTCTTACAGTATTGTTTTGTTTTTTTTGTATACATCAGGACAAAATTTTTGTTTTCTACATCCACAAAAACAAATATTTTATCAGTCTGCAATTTGCAGATTCATGATCCCGCACTTCCAAGTTCTCATTTATCACAAGGCAGCTGAAATCCTGCTCTCTCGACTGCAAAACCTCTCGTGCCGCCCGCACACTGCACTTATGGATTTATCAGTACAGGGGCGATAAGTGCCAATCATATTTCACCGTAGGGGAGGGCGGAGCTGCCAGGAATCCGGCACTTGGTGTAATTTTTAGCCAATGACTGTGTGCTTTTCATGGGTGATAGTTGACACGTTTTGTAGCATGTGAAGCATGCGTCTTTTTATGTGAGGTTTGTATATGAGCGCTGCACAGATAGGTGAGAGGTGAGTTGATATTTTTACTGCACATTCACAATGGGATATATAATTTCTCTTTTAAAATGGCACTCCAGCAAGTTTTGCACATTCAATGCAAAACCACCAGCAATATTCTACCTGTGCTGTAATGTGTTACATACTTTATTCCCGTTTTGTTATGGTCCGCTCGGTCATGTGATCTCCGTCTAACCAACAGTCCAGTATATACTCTGTTGTGTAGACAGGGGCTCTGTCTCCGTGAACTGTTTCCTCCTGGCCGCTCTCAGCCCCATGTAACTACACCCTCCTTATTCTTCTGTATGTCCCTCCTTGCTATTAAAGTCATTATTTCTGCATTAAGTAAGAGAGCAGTGCTATAGTAAAAGCCACCCCTTTTGCTTTTTGAAACTGACAGGGAGAAACCTATTACAAGCAGGGTGCAGGGAGGCAGACTGAAGCTGAAAAATTGCTATCCCCTGCCTTGAGCTGTATTCCATGTCATTAAGCCATTACTGCTTCCATCAGAGGATCCAGCAGAGCATGTGCAGCGTGACCAGACACCACCGTCCTCTGTAAATTTAGAAGCATCATTGGGACTGTAGACTGCAATTGGGCAACCATATAAGAAGGAATGAAAGGATCAGCATGGCAAGCATCCTAGACATGGCAGATACACAAGCAGAAAACAAGAGTTTCTTTATAACTCTTACCTTACGCTACACTATATAAAGTGCTGCTTTAGGGTTTGAAAAGTTGTTTTTTTTCTTTATCTGAGGAGGAATATGACGCTGAGATGCAACAAATATTACAGGCAATTCCTGTGCCATGCTCTGCCCCCTTAGAATAACTCTCTATAACGCACACATTGTTATAATGCAAAAGTATCAGATGGTTGATAACCCTTTTAAAGCAATAAGTTCAAAACACACAGAAAAAAAAGTTTTTATTTTTTTTTTTTTATTAGAATTTACAAAACTGTATCAACATACAATATAGACTGGTCAGAAACTTGGCCTGACACCAAGCAAAATGCAAAATAAACCTTCCATTTTGATTACTTTCTTGGGCCGGCATGTGCCTTGAGATGTGCTCTAACATGGCTGGCTGCTTGACTAAGTTTTTTTTTTTGTTTTTTTTTTTGTTTTTTTTTTACTTCATCCAGCTTTCCTCTCCATCATTTGGTTTGCAAAGTCAGAGAAGAGGGCTGGCTTAGCTAGTGAGCTGAGCCACACAGCCAGCCTCCTTCATGCAGATCACTAGTCACGAGCCAACACTGGGAGCTGGAAGGAATCTTTGTATCTGAATAAACGCAGAGGCAATGGGACTGAAAAAAAAAAAATGATGATCCATGCAAATCTGATCACTTATTAATGAGCGAACCTCCTACCTGCTCCAAGCTTAGATTTTGGAGTCCCTATAACAAACTTTCCCTTTCTTCTCTTCTAGGGCACAGTCATAATTATTGCAAATCATGGAGACCGGATCGACATCCCGCCGGGTGCAGTATTAGAGAACAAAATAGTGTCTGGAAACCTTCGGATCCTGGATCACTGAACGCGTCACTGCACAAACTTACTTCTTCCAAGTTGTGTACAGTAACTCTTAACACGGATGGCTGGTTACTATCTGATCTGAGCGCTGTGGTCTCCACTGTGCTGTCAGTATTGTAGTTCTGTGTTCTCTGTAGTCTTTATTTAAGAAAAAAGCCCAATTATATTTGGAAGCAATAAATAAAATATTTAGTAATGTAATAAAATAAATATATCCTGGTAATGTGCAATACCGTCCCGAATTGTGAAAAATAAAAGGACAAACCTAACCTTGTGTACGACTTTTTTTTTTTCTTTTTTTTTTTGGAAGTTTGTGACTTCTCATAAAATTCTAATAAATATATATATATATCTCAATGTTCTCAGTTCTATCAAATGTATCTATATTCTTTATGCTTGAAATTGGCATGTCTAAAAAATAAATATAATAAAAATGTTACATTACAATGTACATTAGCAGCAATAGATTGATTCAGACCCAGACTTTTGTATGGGCGCATCTAATGAGCGTGTGCAGAGGTCATTGTGAAGGGAGCAGGGGCAACTGTATCATCTATTGTGAATGGTGGGGTTCTGTTATCAGCTGAGTATGGAGGTGTTACCAGCCATTGTAATCCTGCCTCTGATGATAAGGAAACTTCTGTAAAATCTAAATTGTCCCTGTTGGCCAATATGAAAATTTTCAAGATTTTATTTTTATTTGGTAAGGTTTCATATCACTATCTTAAGATACTGATATGAAATATTACCAAATAAAAAAAAAATGCATGTAACACAAAAACCTGATTTAAACAATAGATAATTTTTTGATGATACATTCCCTTCAAAAAATCATGGTAATGTTTTTGCTGATTGTTTTCTTGCTATGTTTAGTTTCATCTGTACACCACACACCAATTCTACTCGTACTTTGCTTCATACTTAAATTAATGCTTCAGCCCTTTACGTCCTCCCTGCTGAAGTCTGCAGTAAAATCAGATTGAGATTAAAGGGGTTGTTGACTAGTGTTCAACAGTTTTATTAATGGACTTAGGGTGATATAAAAGTTAAAAAATCATGCTTTCCTAGTAGACCAGCTCCTGTCCTGTCTTCTGCTGTGATTCCAGGTCGGGCTCTTGGCTTCTTCTTCCAGTGGGTCATTATGTGACCCTTTCCTCTGACTTTGGCTGCCGCCTGTGACATTCTGTCCATCATTGGCTGCTAATTGTAGCGGTCGTGTGACTCCTCCCTGCTATAAGAGGAACCTTGATGCCCGGTGGGGGGATGCTTGCAGCAAAAGAGAGGAGCAGCAGCAGTCCAGACGGTGATTTTGTTGTATTTTTTTTTTACCTTTAATTTTACTTGGAAGCCAAAATGGGCCAAAGAAATGTCTCTGTATATACTTCTGCAGAGGTATGAACCTGGGGACCTCTCTGCAATTGATGAATATTGTGACATTTATTAGTGTCTAATCTCCACATTTCTCTTGCAGTTTCCGCCCATAGACAGAGTGTGTAATAGTTTCAGTTATTTTTAAGATTTCACCATTACATTGAGATCTGTGCTGTGATATTAGGTGTGGCACCGGCCTATTCATTACACTGGAATCTGACGACAATGCCTTCTCAGAATAAGAGGGGTGCGACGGAAAGTCAATGAGTTACGCTCCTTGCTATTACTTTTATTATGATAGGTGAAACAGCCGAGTTATGCAATATACCTCTTTCTGATGTCGGCAGCTGAGGAAAGTTTCCAGCTGGCAGAAAAGCGTCTTTCGTCATTAACAGCGTTGCATCAATCCGGCAGTCTCTTAACAAATCGTAGACTTATCAGGCCTTCCGAGTATAGACTTGTTCACAAACTGGCAGAACAGGAAGGTACAAAATTCTTTAAATCCCAGTGAAAAACCTCACGGAGTAAATACCTTCCAGGTTACATGGAATTTCTATCTAGCAATGCCTTTCCAGCAATAATGCTGATCCCAGTGGTACTAAGATCAGGAAGGACCAGGCAGGAGTAGTCCTGATAGCCCCATCCTGACCCAAAAGACCGTGATTTTCATGGATGAGGTTAATGTCGATCTCCAATCCACTGATCTTATCAGAGATCCTGGATCTACTCATCCAAGGTCCAGTGGGGCTTCCCTTCATTCAGAGAGGGTTTAATATCCACTAGCATGCTTAGGCCACGACCCCACTATCAGTATTTGGTCAGTATTTTTTCTCAGGAGTGGGAGCCAAAACCAGGTGAGGAACAATCAGAGAAAAGGTATAATAGAAACAAGTCACCAATTCTGCATTTATCACCCACTCCTGGTTTTGGCTCCCACTCCTGAGAAAAAATACTGACTGAATACTGATAGTGGGGCCGTGGCCTTTAAGTGCAGGTCTTGACCTTAGGAGCATTGTATAACTGAGACTTGGCCGGCAACAGATGGATAAGTAGATTTATTAAAGCATGTGATGAAGACCAATTCCTAGTCCAAAGATTCCACCTTGGGCTCTGAACCTGGTGCTGGAGGCGTTAACCATCATCCCCATTGACCCGTTAGAGGTCTCATAATTATTTTTTTTGTATGGTTAACAAGACAGCCATCCAGTGTGGATTGTTCACCGATCCAGTTAACGAAGAAAAAAATGTATCTGTGCCTGATGAAAATAGCATTAAATGGGATGCTTTACCATTTTCCAGTCCTATGGATGAATTGGATGCCCAAAGTGCCTCCTACCACAAAAAACTGCTTTCATTGAGGCCTCGTTCTCATGTCTGTGTTTAAACACATACATGAAAACATGGTACCGTTATCACCAGTGTCGTTTTTGTTACCAGTAGTGTGTCACCAGTGTTTTTTCACAGATGGATAAAGAAATAAATAAATTACAAAGCGTCTCCTATACTTTGCAATGTTAAGCACAGATGGCACATGAATGTCATCCATGTCCTGTGTTTTTCACTGACCCATAGACTTGTATAGGCCCTTTTCATCAATGCTGCCAGAAGAATCGGACATATAAATAGCATCATAGATTATTATGGGTATGTGTGGTATACTTGGTCAGGGGGAGGGGGCTGATACCACACTTGCGTGCCATAGGAATGTCTGAATGAGGCCTTACGCAGTATAGTCGCCAATGCTAAACTGTATCAACAACACGTGATCCAACAAGATATATTGCGCCATCTAGTGACTAAACATACTTTAATATAGAAAAAAATAGTTGAATGTTTCAAACCTACTAAATACTCATTCTCGATTTAATTGGCTTGTGCAGACTTTGTTGCTGATTTCACACTTCACCTGTGAGAGACAGAATCTAACAATAAAGTACAGTATGTCACATTATGATTTTAAAATAATTAAATTGCATTTTATTACATAAAATAAGTACTTGATCACTTATCAACCAGCAAGAACTCTGGCTCTCACAGACCTGTTAGTTTTTCTTTAATAAGACATAGTAACATAGTTTTTAAGGTTGAAGGAAGACTAAGTCCATCTAGTTCAACCCATAGCCTAACATGTTGATCCAGAGGAAGGCAAAAAAAAACCATGTGGCAAACACTAAGCTCCACATTGGGGAAAAAAATTCCTTCCCGACTCCATACGACAATCAGACTAGTTCCCTGGATCAACGCCCTATCAAGGAATCTAGTATATATAACCTGTAATATTATACTTTTCTAGAAAGGCATCCATGCCCTTCTTAAATTTTAATAGTGAATCACTCATTACAACATCATGCGGCAGAGAGTCCCATAGTCTCACTGCTCTTACAGTAAAGAATCCGCGTCTGTGATTATGATTAAACCTTCTTTCCTCCAGACGTAGAAGATGCCCCCTTGTCCCCGTCTCAGGCCTCAGAGTAAAAAGATCAGTAGAAAGGTCTTTGTACTGTCCCCTCATATACTTGTACATAGTAATAAGATCACCCCTAAGCCTTCTTTTTTCCACAGTAAATAATCCCAAGTGTAATAACCTGTCTTAGTATTGCAGACCCCCCAGTCCTCTAATAACCTTGGTCGCTCTTCTCTGCACCCGCTCTAGTTCAGCTATGTCTTATACACCGGATACCAGAACTGTACACAGTATTCTAAGTGTGGTCGCACTAGTGACTTGTATAGAGGTAAAATTATGTTCTCCTCATGAGCATCTATGCCTCTTTTAATGCATCCCATTATTTTATTTGCCTTTGCAGCAGCTGCCTGACACTGGCCACTAAACGTGAGCTTGTCGTCCACCAATACACTCAGGTCTTTTTCAGTTACAGTTTTGCCCAGTTTTTTACAATTAAGCATATAATTATACATTTTATTTCCTCTGCCCAAGTGCATTACCTTACATTTATCCCCATTAAAGCTCATTTGCCATTTATCAGCCCAAGCTTCTAGTTTACATAGATCCTCCTGTAATATAAAAAAGACATCCTACTCTGCACTCATTACCTGTATTAATTGCACCTGTTTGAAGTCGTTATCTCTATAAAAGACACCTGTCCACACACTCAATCACACTTCAACCTCTCCACCATGGCCAAGACCAAAGATCTGTCTAAGGACACAAGGGACAAAATTGTAGACCTGCACAAGGATGGGATGGGCTACAGGACAATAGGCAAGCAGCTTAGTGAGAAGGCAACAACTGATGGTGTAGTTATAAGAAAATGGAAGAAACACAAGATAACTGCCAATCTTCCTCGGTCTGGGGCTCCATCCAAGATCTCGCCTAGTGGGGTAAGGATGATTCTGAGAAAGGTCAAGAATCAACCCAGAACTACACGGGAGGACTTGGTCAATGACCTGAAGAGAGCTGGGACCACAGTCTCAAACATTACCATTAGTAACACACTACCCAGTCATGGATTAAAATCCTGCAGGGCATGTAAGGTCCCTTTGCTCAACAGCACATGTCCAGGCCCGTTTGAAGTTCGCTAATTACCATCTGGATGATCCAGAGGAGGCATAAGAGAAGGTCATGTGTGCAGTGGAACAAATAAGAAAATATAACTTTTAATGATATATAAAATTGCAATACACTCAATCCACCGTGCTTGTGTGCAGTCTACCCAAGTGTGCCTGCAGAAGCAGGACACACCATGGATATTAATAGACCTAAAAAGGACAACGAAGTGTCCAGAATCAGCTCATAACATATAGAGGTACTAAACTCACTAATCTCACCACCTATTTCAAATCCCAAGCTGAAGGAAGAGGGCATAAAAAAGTAAACCAAAAGGGAGAACACCCCCTTCATAAAGTGCAATCAGTTATACACTGCTCAAAAAAATAAAGGGAACACTCAAATAACACATCCTAGATCTGAATGAATGAAATATTCTCATTGAATACTTTGTTCTATACAAAGTTGAATGTGCTGACAACAAAATCACACAAAAATCATCAATGGAAATCAAATTTATTAACCAATGGAGGCCTGGATTTGGAGTCACCCCCAAAATTAAAGTGGAAAAACACACTACAGGCTGATCCAACTTTGATGTAATGTCCTTAAAACAAGTCAAAATGAGGCTCAGTATTGTGTGTGGCCTCCACGTGCCTGGATGACCTCCCTACAATGCCTGGGCATGCTCCTGATGAGGTTGCGGATGGTCTCCTGTGGGATCTCCTCCCAGACCTGGACTAAAGCATCCGCCAACTCCTGGACAGTCTGTGGTGCAACGTGACGTTGGTGGATGGAGCGAGACATGATGTCCCAGATGTGCTCAATCGGATTCAGGTCTGGGGAACGGGTGGGCCAGTCCATAGCTTCAATGCCTTCATCTTGCAGGAACTGCTGATACACTCCAGCCACATGAGGTCTGACATTGTCCTGCATTAGGAGGAACCCAGGGCCAACCACACCAGCATATGGTCTCACAAGGGGTCTGAGGATCTCACCTCGGTACCTAATGGCAGTCAGGCTACCTCTGGCGAGCACATGGAGGGCTGTGCGGCCCTCCAAAGAAAAGCCACCCACACCATTACTGACCCACTGCCAAACTGGTCATGCTGAAGGATGTTGCAGGCACCAGATCGCTCTCCACGGCATCTCCAGAATCTGTCACACGTGCTCAGTGTGAACCTGCTTTCATCTGTGAAGAGCACAGGGCGCCAGTGGCGACTTTGCCAATCCTGGTGTTCTGTGGCAAATGGCAAGTGTCCTGTACGGTGTTGGGCTGTCAGCACAACCCCCATCTTTGGACGTCGGGCCCTCATACCACCCTCATGGAATCGGTTTCTAACCGTTTGTGCAGACACATGCACATTTGTGGCCTGCTGGAGGTCATTTTGCAGGGCTTTGGCAGTGCTCCTCCTGTTCCTCCTTGCACAAAGGCGGAGGTAGCGGTCCTGCTGCTGGGTTGTTGCCCTCCTACGGCCCCCTCCACGTCTCCTGGTGTACTGGCCTGTCTCCTGGTAGCGCCTCCAGCCTCTGGACACTACACTGACAGACACAGCAAACCTTATTGCCACAGCTCGCATTGATGTGCCATCCTGGATGAGCTGCACTACCTGAGCATCTTCTGTGGGTTGTAGAGTTCGTCTCGTGCTACCACAAGTGTGAAAGCACAACTGCACAACCAACATGCAAAAGTGACCAAAACAGCCATAAAGCATTGGTACTGAGATGTGGTCTGTGATCCCCACCTGTAGAACCACTCCTTTACTGAGGGTGTCTTGATAATTGCCAATAATTTCCATCTATTGTCTATTCCATTTGCACAACAGCATGTGAAATGGATTGTCAATCAGTGTTGCTTCCTAAGTGGACAGTTTGATTTCACAGAAGTTTGATTTACTTGGAGTTATATTCTGTTCCCTTTATTTTTTTGAGCAGTGTATATTGCACAATAGCCCAAGTGCCTATCACAGAGCTCTCTATTATAACCCTCATTCACCCAGAGCACCTTAAGGCTATGTGCCCACGATGCAGAAATGCTCCGGATTTTTCCTGAGCGTTTCTGCATCTCCCTGGCAGAAAAAACACATGCGTATTGTACATGCCAGGGGCAAGCAGAAGTGAAGCGTTCTTCACTTGCATTTCCGCATGCGGGTTGACAAGCGCTTTCCAAGCGATTTTAGCATCACTTGGAAAGTGGTTGACAACTTGGTCACACTATATCAATCCATGCAAACGGCATGGATTTATATAGTGTGACCCCAAAGAATGTCAAAAAATAAAAAAATAAATCTATACTTACCTTCCGATGGCCCCCGGAGTCTTGCTTCGCTCCGTCCTGGCTTGCCGGCAGCTCGCTGTACACTACACTGAAGGACCTGCCGTCACATGACTAAATGACTTCAGCGCAGGTCCTTCAGTCCACCGCGAGCTGCCGGCAAGCGAAGACAAGCAGACCGGGGGCCATCAGAAGGTAAATATAATATTATTTTTATTTTTTTTTACAGGTTCTATGGTACCCGGGTACCATCCGCACATTGAAACACTTGGATTCCCCATGTAAAGATGCAGTGATGCGGAATCCATGCGTTCCAATGAAAGTCAATGGCGGCGAAAACGCAGCGCTTCCGCAAAATAATTGGTAGTGTTGCGTTTTTTTTCCGCAATGATAATCCGCAGCGGAAATTTCCGCAGCATGTGCACAGCACATGCGGATTATCATTGTGGAACATGGCAGGCCTTCTACCATGCGTTTTTAAGCGTTTCTGCAGCGTTTTTGCCGCTGCGGAAATGCTTAAAAAACGCATCGTGGGCACACAGCCTAAAGTTTACTGCAGGTGACTCCCTCAGATATTATAGTCTATACCACAGATTACTGCCTGGAAAATAGATACTAGCTCCTTAATTTCACTGCTTCATTGGTAGCCAGCGAATAATAGTATAGCTCACACTGCTTCATTCATACCAGGGGAGCACATTCATATCAAACCTCGACGCGTTTCATCCCTTTTTATTGCTCATAGGGATACATCAGGAGGCTTATTAGAATATGGTGCATTTATGTGTGCACCGGAGCTACAAATGTACCGGCCACGATATGAGCCGCACGCAGCGGCACGGACACCCGACATTTATAAAGAATACTCCGCCCCAAGCAGATGACGCACGCTCACGCCGGCCAATCCAATGCTTCGTCCCACAAGACCAATAAGCAGTGGCCACATCAGGCGCAGACGTCATAGCGCCATCCCGGAAGCGGAGGTATCCTAGATGCGAACGAGAAACAAACAATGGATAGCGGAGAGGAATATAAAATAGGTAAGTCTGCGCTTACATAACATACCCATTACTTATATCACCACAATATAATATAGAAAGCTCTGATAAAAGTCATGTGGGCAGATGAGACCAAAATGGAACTTTTTGGTATCCATTCCACTTGCCATGTTTGAAGGAAGAAGAAGAAGGATGAGTACAACCCCAAGAACACCATCCCAACTGTGAAGCATGCTGGGGGAAACCTCATACATTTGGGGGGGGGGGGGTGACAGTGTATCAAATACTTATTTTCCCCACTGTATTTCTGTATTCATTTCCTGTATAAGGCTTTGTTCACATGTAGCATTTTTGCTGCTTTTTTGGATATTTCTAGGATATTTCAGAAAGCTCATGCACACATTTGATTTTTTGTGTTTTTTTTTTTTTTTTACAATTTGAGAACTGCAGCATTTTTTTAAATCTGCAGCATGTAAGTCCTTTCATCGTTTCTGAAGGTTTTTTTCACCCATAGAAAGCAATGAGAGCGTGAAACAATGCTGCAAAAAAATTACAACAAACTTTTTTTTGCGGCGTTTTCAGTGAATAAATCAAGGTTTATTAAACATGTACTGTAGACAAAGCACACATATAATCCGCACCCAAAAAAAACAGACAAAATGTGGCAAAATGGACATTTTGAATGCAATTTTGCTGCCAAGAGAGACTGTTTTGGCTGCAGAAAAAAAAAATGTACCAAAAACGCTGCATGTGAATATAGCCTAATTACTGTAGATATGTAATGAACGGCTTTTCACAGAAAAATGTAACAAAACCGAGTAATATATTACGCAAAACACTACCCAACACTTGGTATGTGGATTACTCCAAAACTTCTCAGCACCAAGGTCAAACTATCACTGATGCTTTGGACTTTATAGCTCTGTGTCTTGCTCCAAGCTAGGTAAACCAATAAAAGCACCAATAACTGCTGTTTCGAAAAAAGTTGGAATCTCAACTCCATGAGTCGCATGCAATGATAATAAAGTATGTCTGCAGTATGGGGAAAGCACAGATGAAAACAAAGCAAACCGCTAAAACAGCTGAAAAATATAAAATAATTAAATGCAAATAAAAATCCAATCGCTATCTAAATATTACTAATTATTACTGTTACTACAGTACTGTATTTCAGTTTTTAACTTTTTTAGTTTAATGTTGAAACTTTTTTCATCTGTTCCCTTTCACACTCGGTGAGGCCTGTCACTATGTGCACTGGGCTGTTAGTGATTGTACTTGTTCTGCTCCTTCTGCTTTTTTTTTACCTGACATTTTAATTTTCTTTTGTTAAACATGTCGGCTTCATTTATAAAAGTGTCCAAAAGGTAACAAAGCACAGTAAGAGCTGCCAAGAATGCGGAGGCAGAAGTTTTATAATGCATGTTTCTGGAAAATGTACTGACAGCTTTTTATGACCCCAGTGGACATATTTTGTGTGGTTAATATTTTAATTAGTGTGAATCTTACATTTATAGGTATCCAGCCAAGAAATGCCGAGTATTTTCAATAAAGTTCCAGCTCCTCTTTTGTACACTGCTCAAAAAAATAAAGGGAGCACTAAAATACCACATCCTAAATATCACTGAATGAAATATTACAGTTGTAAATCTTTATTCATTACATAGTGGAATGTGTTCAGAACAATAAAACATAAAATCAAAATGATCAATGTAAATCAAAATTAATATACCATGGAGGCCTGGATTTGGAATGATACTCAAAATGAAAGTGGAAAATCAAATTACAGGCTGATCCAACTTCTGTGGAAATGTCTCAAGACAAGGAAATGATGCTCAGTATTGTGTGTGGCCTCCACGTGCCTGTATGACCTCCCTACAATGCCTGGGCATGCTCCTGATGAGGTTGCGGATGGTCTCCTGTGGGATCTCCTCCCAGACCTGGACTAAAGCATCAGTCAACTCCTGGACAGTCTGTGGTGTAATGTGGCGTTGGTGGACGGAACGAGACATGATGTCCCAGATGTTCTCGATTGGATTCAGGTCTGGGGAATGGGCGGGCCAGTCCAAAGCATCAATGCCTTCATCATGCAGGAACTGCTAACACACTTCAGCCTTATGAGGCCTAGCATTGTCATGCATCAGAAGGAACCCAGGGCCAACCGCACCAGCATATGGTCTCACAATGGGTCTGAGGATCTCATCCTGGAACCTAATGGCAGTCAGGCTACCTCTGGAGAGCACATGGAGGGCTGTGCGGCCCTCCAAAGAAATGCCACCCCACACCACTACTGACCCTGGAGGATGTTGCAGGCAGCAGAACATTCTTCACAGTGTCTACAGACTGTCACGTCTGTCATATCTGCCAATTTTGGTGATTTCTGGTAAATGCCAATTGCCCTGCACGGTGTTGGGCTGTAAGCTCAACACCCACTTGTGGACGTCGAGCCTCATACCACCCTCATGGAGTCTGTTTCTGACAGTTTGAGCAGACACATGGATGTTAGTGTTTTGCTGGAGGTCATTTTGCAGGGCTCTGCCACTGCTCCTCCTATTCCTCCTTGCACAAAGGAGGAGGTAGCGGTCCTGCTGCTGGGTTGCTGCCCTCCTACGGCCTCTCCACAACTCCTGGTGTACTGACCTGTCTCCTGGTACCTGCTCCATGCTCTGGACACTGTTCTGACAGGCACAGCTACCCTTATTGCCACAGCTCGCATTGATGTGCCATCCTGGATGAGCTGCACTACCTGAGCAACTTCTGTGGGTTGTAGAGTCCGTCTCATGATACCACGACAACATTCAAAAGTGACCAAAACATCAGCCAGAAAGCATTGGTACTGAGATGTGGTCTGTGGTCCCTTTATTGAGTGTGTCTTGATAATTGCCAATAATTTCCATCTATTGTCTATTCCATTTGCACAACAGCATGTGAAATTGATCATCAATCATTGTTGCTTCCTAAGTGGACAGTTTGATTTCACAGAAGTTTGATTTACTTGGAGTTATATTCTGCTGTTTAAGTGTTACCTTGCGAGCTGTGGCAAGAAGGTTTGCTGTGTCTGTCAGCATAGTGTCCAGAGGCTGGAGGCGCTACCAGGAGACAGGCCAGTACACCAGGAAACGTGGAGGGGGCCGTAGGAGGGCAACAACTCACCAGCAGGACCGCTACCTCCGCCTTTGTGCAAGGAGGAACAGGGGGAGCACTGCCAGAGCCCTGCAAAATGACCTCCAGCAGGCCACAAATGTGCATGTGTCTGCTCAAATGGCTAGAAACCGACTCCATGAGGGTGGTATGAGAACCCGATGTCCACAGATGCGGGTTGTGCTCACAGCCTCTTGTGAGACCATATGCTGGTGCGGTTGGCCCTGGGTTCCTCCTAATGCAGGACAGTGCCAGACCTCATGTGGCTGGAGTGTGTCAGCAGTTCCTGCAAGATGAAGGCATTGAAGCTATGGACTGGCCCGCCCGTTCCCCAGACCTGAATCCAATTGAGCACATCTGGGACATCATGTCTCGCTCCATCCACCAGCGTCACGTTGCACCACAGGCTGTCCAGGAGTAGGCGGATGCTTTAGTCCAGGTCTGGGAGGAGATCCCACAGGAGACCATCCGCAACCTCATCAGGAGCATGCCCAGGCGTTGTAGGGAGGTCATACAGGCACGTGGAGGCCACACACAATACTGAGCCTCATTTTGACTTGTTTTAAGGACATTACATCAAGGTTGGATCAGCCTGCAGTGTGTTTTTCCACTTTAATTTTGGGGGTGACTCCAAATCCAGGCCTCCATTGCTTAATAAATTTGATTTCCATTGATGATTTTTGTGTGATTTTGTTGTCAGCACATTCTACTTTGTACAGAACAAAGTATTCGTTGAGAATATTTCATTCATTCAGATCTAGGATGTGTTATTTGAGTGTTCCCTTTATTTTTTTGAGCAGTGTATATGGTAACTACAACAAAACCCAACAATATTAGTAAATAGGGTTTGTCGAGCATCAGTGGTATCTAGCTTAGTGTGGATCTGGCAGTTTTGTGGGTTCCCTTATAAACGGAAGTCCCACTGGTAGGTCTTAGGAAGAGTCTCAAACTTGGCCGGGACAATGGACCACATATAGAAAAATCTGAAGTTGATGGGCTGTATTCTTTGCAGGACGAGGTGACATTTTTTTTCGATGACTTTTTAATCACTTTTTGTTACATTTTTTTGTGTCAGTTACATTTTTGGAGCTTTTTTTTTTCACGATGTTCTTCATATGGGTTATGGTGCAGTTTTTTAGCTTCGGTCATTCCAGATTTGGCAATTCTAAATGTTTACTTTTGTTTGTTTGCTTTTGTTTTCCATAGCACAGCATTTTTAGTATCAAAATATATTTTTCATTTTGATTTTGATTTTTTTTTCCTGTGGTTTGTTAGATTATAACAAACCACACCTGAAAAAAAATTCCTCCTCTCCATATTCGCCTACCACCAGCGATCCAGCAGTGCAGGAAAGGGACGCCTCCGCTCTGACACTCTCTTCTCCAGCATAACGTTACTAGAGGAGCCGCTCCTCCTTTGGTCGGCTCTCTGCTGTTTGTATTTCTTAATTTTCCATATTTTGATGTAAATATTTAATGTGATTAATGGCCCTCTGTGCACAGAAGAGTTAACAGTTATCCAGCCCTGCAGATGGAAACTAACAAATCGTGCTTTACTCCACCTTCCCGGGTCCAGTGCTAATTTTCCATCCCAGCTCCCAGTGTCTGTTACTGTCTGCAGCACTGGACCTGGGGAGAGGGAGTAAGTAAAGAACAGTTTGTCTCTTAAAAACCAAACTGAAGCTGTTGGACTTATTTTCCTGAAACCTCAAGGCTAATCTATTTTTCTCCCCAGCTCTGTGCACCGTCCTGCGGTGCCGTTACACTGCTCAAAGTCACCGACCACTGGGCTCGAGAACTGGACCAAAGCTGAGCATCAAACCTGTTCTCAGCACAAATTAGGACCCAGTGGATCCTCGTTATGTAACTTATCTGGTAAATGTGTAAAGATATAGAAACTTCACCTACGTGGATGCTGGTGTGAATATTCCTTACAGAGATGTAGGGATGGATAATTCCAGGTGCTGGGTAAAATAGTTTGGGTAGTGATGAGGTACAGGTCCTCTCTTTAGGATATATTTCTGCACAAGCTTTGGCTTCCATATGCGAGTTATACATATGTATCCTTGGTTCCACAGTATACTGCATATATACAGTACAAACCAAAAGTTTGGACACACCTTCTCATTTAAAGATTTTTCTGAATTTTCATGACTATAAAAATTGTACATTCACATTAAAGGCATCACAACTATGAATTAACACATGTGGAATTATAGGACTTAACAAAAAAGTGTGAAACAACTGAAAATATGTCTTATATTCTAGGTTCTTCAAAGTAGCCACCTAATCAAAATTATGTTAACTAAATACCCTTTATTATTTATCATTATTTTTATGCACTTGTGATTTATCCATTTACTTCCAGTTATTTGGGCATTTTGCTTGTCTTTGACCCCAAAACTCTGCATTCAAGCCACAGTACACAATGAAGCATGGTGCAAGTGACTCGCCCCCTGGGCCGTGGGGCACTCGGATCCGGGCAACAGGGCAATAATGGGGGTAGTAGTGGCAACCCGGTCCGTGGCTCAGGGTGGTCAGACCAGTGGCAGTCTTCTATATGTTTTGCAATGTCCGACTACGCCACCCGTGGATTGCGGTCAGGGTTAACCGCCGCTGCAGTGCAGACCGCTGGGGAAAATGTAGATGTGCAGCACTGAATAGTACAACTACCCACGGGAGGAGTATGGCCCCAGGGCAGTATATAATGGATGATGGAGGGGATGATTCCGACAGCAATAGCCAGGAAACGGAGGCCTCTTAAACAGTTCAGGGTCTTTATTAGAACAGGTGAAACGACCCAAAAACAGGCCCAGCTAGGAGGGGGCCTGGATGTCTGAGAACAAGTGGGAAGCTGGCCCTGATCAGGGTGAGAGTGTAGGCCTACCGTGCTCTCTGTGCTCTCTCTGTCTATTTCCCTCCTCGTGGTGTAATAGCCCACGTTCCTGAGCTCACCGTGTCTTCTCGCCCGTATGACTGGCGACTTGGGTCCCTTTTTACTCTTGGCCTGGTGTGGCTTCACCGGTCCCTTCTGCTGTGGCGGAACCTCCGGGCTTCTTAGGCCAAAGGACATACAGTCCCCTGCGGACTGGTTATTTGCTGTAGGACTTGGAATCCTAACAGCCTCGGACACCAAAGTCCGGTAGATTAGCTTTTCTATCTGCCAGGACAGGCTCGCTTCGCCTCTTGCCCGTGGCTCTCCTACTGCCACACGGCCTCTTAGGCTGCAACACAACTGTCTGTCCCTGCTCTGGGACACCTCTCAATCCAGAGACAGGTTGTCCAGTTCTCCTGTAACCCTGCCCCCAGTTCCAGCTTTTATAGGGGCAGCCTGCTACCCCTACTGGCCTGGGACAGGAGGTATTGCATGCTAATGGTCCACCCCCTTGCTCTCAGACACAGCTTTATTATACATTTGTGGCATCCAGGCCAGGGTGACACATTTCCCCCTAGTAAAATTTAGTACTCCGGGACTAAACAAGAAACAAGAATAATATGCATGACCATAAAACATTAGTAGACAAACGACGCACAGGTTGAGTTCTTAAGGTCACAGTGTGGTCTGTGACCGGGTGTCCATTTCACCAACACAACGGGGAGCCTTAACCAGGTGGGGGTCTGTCCTAGCCCCAAGTTCTTTAGAGTCTTAGTTCATTCCTTGGTTAGGCTCCAAACGCAGTCCATACAAAGTCCCAGTTATTAAAAGTTCATAACCTTTTAGTCCGTACGGCAACTGTAAGAAACTGAAATACACAATTACTAATCACGCATGTAACTTTGCAAACATTTCAACACTTGGCAACAGGGTTATTTACAGTTTTAGTGCACCCTATATTTTCCAGCGAGCGGGTATCTGCCCCTTTGTGCTCCTGGTTGACCTGCGTAACCCACTGTCTGGTGGTGGTCTAACCTGGTTTTCTTCACTACCATTTAGGGTACGGTCACTGGCTAGACTTACAGGCAGGGCAGGCAGCTGTCTGCGGGTCCTCTGGCTTACCGCAGGCATGGCAGGCTCACTGTCAGCAGAGGGTTGATTCTCCTGGGCTGCTGGTACAGGCTCTTCTGCCTCTGGAACTGCTTGTTCTTCTTCACTTTCCTGCCCTGGTGTAGGTTGTTGCCGAGTTGGTTGCAGGAAATGCAGGACGGGTACCACTATGGCATTGTTTATTCGAGTCCAGGATTGAGGGAACTCTCTGAGAACGGTGCTGATCATTTCTTCCTTGTCCTCTGCGGGTTCAAGGTCTCTTTGATCCTCTTCTGCATTCCGTAGTTGCTCGGGGCACCTTTTTAGATGGTCTCTGGAGACAGTACTACTGGTTTCTCCTCCATTCTTAGTGACCACGCATACCTTCGGGTTGTCGTGATCAGACTGCAGTACTGTGTAGGGTTCCCTTTCCCACTGGTCATCCAGCTTGTGTAGCCTTCTCTTTCGCTTCAGGACCTGCTCACCAGGTTCTAGGGGACCAGCAGGGGCGTGTTGGTTGAAGAGTCTCTCTTGCCTTTCTCTCACTGGGGCCAGGCTCTTCTCCACACTCTCCTGTACCTTCTTGTACTGCAGTCGCCTTTCCGTATCCCAGTCCGCATCTGGGGAGGTGTCCTTGGGTGTTAGGACTCCCATCTCCAGGTCTATGGGCAGCTTACCTGGTCTGGCTCGCATCAGGTAAGCCGGGGTGCAATTTGTAGCATTCACTGGGATATGGTTGTATAAGTCTATCAGGTCCGGTAGTTTTTCTGGCCACAGGCTGCGTTCCTCCAGGGGCAATGTCTTCAGGAGATCAATGACTATATTGTTCATTTTCTCACACATCCCGTTGGTTCGTGGGTGGTAAGGCGTTGTCTGAATCTTCTTACAGCCATAGAGGTTGCAGAACTCTTGGAAGATTTCAGCCTCGAACGCTGGACCCTGGTCTGTCAGGACTTGTTCCGGATACCCGTGTGGGCGGCAGAAGTATTGCTGGAAGGCTCTGGCCGCCGTTTGAGCTGTCAAGTCTTTTACAGGGACCACCACTAGAAATCGGGAATAGTGGTCCACAATTGTCAGGGCATAAACGTATCCCGACCGGCTTGGAGCCAATTTGACGTGGTCCAGAGCTACCAGCTCAAGAGGCTGCGTGGTGACGATGGGTCTCAAGGGTGTCTTCTGGCTGGTGCGGTCCTTCCTCCTTAGGTTTCAAGGGCCACAGTCTCTGCACCACTTTTCTACAGCCCCTCTCATGCCGACCCAAAAGAACCGTCCTCTTAGCAGGAACACCAGTTTCTTCCAGCCGAAGTGCCCCGCTCTGTCATGGTAAGCCCCCAGGACCATAGCTGTATCCCGCCTTGGGACCATGACTTGCCAGGTCAGCTCGTGTGTCCGGTGGGTGACAAGTCTTCTGCACAGCTTGCCTTCATAGAGGAACAGCTTGCTCTTCTCTTTCCATAGCTGCTTGGCTTCCTCTGGAGCATCCGGATGTAAGCGGGCATCTTCCTGGGTCAGCAGGTCTTTCACCATGCTTATTGCAGGGTCACTATCTTGGGTCTCGGCCCAGCTGTGGTGAGGTAGGGGATTGATCATAACGGTTGTTAAATCTTCCTCCTTCAGGCGGTGGGAGTATTGAGCGGCTCCATACCGGTGAAACGCAGGGGGTTCTACCTCCTCCAGCTCTTCTGGGTCTTCGTCACCTTCAGGTAAGTGAGGCATTCTCGATAGGGCGTCAGCGTTGGCATTGGTTTTGCCTGCCCGGTACTTGATCACGAAGTCATAATTCGAGAGTCGCGCCATCCACCGCTGTTCTAGGGCACCTAGCCTTGCATTGTCCAGGTGTGTCAACGGGTTGTTGTCCGTGTACACGGTGAACTTTGCGGAGGCCAGGTAATGCTTAAACCGTTCGGTGATGGCCCACACCACTGCCAAGAATTCTATCTTGAAGGAGCTGTAATTCTCCGGGTTCCTTTCAGTGGGCCTCAGCTTCCGGCTGGCATACGCGATCACCGTTTCTTTGCCCTGTTGGTTTTGCGACAGTACTGCTCCCAGCCCCACATTACTGGCGTCTGTGTGGAGAATAAAAGGCTGGCCATAATCGGGGTAGGCCAGGATCTCATCCCCCGTGAGGGCCATCTTCAACTGGTGGAAGGACTCCTCTTCCGGCTTGTCCCACTTGAAGGGTGGCTTTTGACTTCTGGACTTAGACTGTCCTATCAGGAGGTCCTGCATAGGGGCTGCCATCTTAGTGAACCCGGGGATGAACCTTCGGTAGTAGCCTACCAACCAGAGAAATTGCCTCACTTCTTTGATGTTTGAGGGGCTTGGCCAGCTCTTGATTACTGTGACCTTGTCAGGGTCGGAGGCTACTCCTTCTGCACTTACCACGTGCCCTAGGTACTGGACCTTCGGTTTCAACAAGTGACACTTTGATGGTTTCACCTTCAGGCCATAGCCTGCCAGGGCCTCGAACACCTCTGCCAGGTGTTTTAGATGGTCCTCGTAGGTCTTCGAATAGACGATCACGTCGTCCAGGTAAAGTAGGACCGTCTCGAAGTTTCGGTGCCCTAGACAGCATTCCATCAGCCTCTGGAAGGTCCCTAGTGCGTTGCAGAGCCCGAAGGGCATACAGTTGAACTCGCTCAGTCCCATCGGGGTGGTGAAGGCGGTCTTCTCCTTGTCAGCCTCTGCCACAGGAACCTGCCAGTACCCGCTAGTAAGGTCCAAAGTAGAAAAGAAGTTAGCTGATTTTAGTGCGGCTAAAGACTCCTCTATTCTAGGCAGCGGGTATGCGTCTTTGTGGGTGATACGGTTGATTTGTCTATAGTCCACGCACATTCTCATGGTGCCGTCTTTCTTTTTTACCAGAACCAAGGGGGCTGCCCAGGGGCTACAGCTATCTCTAATGACCCCAGCTTCTTTCATTTCTCTTAGCATGCCCTTTGTGTTCTGATAATGTGCAGGGGGTACAGGTCTGTGCCTCTCTTTTATTGGTGGGTGGCTCCCCGTGGGGATGTGGTGTTCTACCCCTTTCACTCTGCCGAAGTCCAGCGGGTGCTTACTAAAGATTCTTTCGTACTCCTGAACCACCCGGTAGACTCCTTGTTTTTGGTGCAGCGGAGTGGAGTCAGCACCCACATGGAGTTTCTGGCACCAGTCCTCCTTTTGTTTCTGGGAGCCATTACCCTCCGCCTGTGGAGATGGAGGCAAAGGCTCCACGGCCCTGATAGCTTTGTGTTCGACAGCAAACAGTTTGGCAAGTGTAGCGTACCTGGGTAAGTGTACCTCCTTCTCCCCAATGTTGAGAATGCGGACGGGCACCCTCCCATGACGGACATCAACCACCCCCCGGGCTGTCAAAATGGTGGGCCTGCTGTCTGAGTACACGGGTTCTACCATGGCTTGGTAGTCTCTACCTCTCAACCTGATTGCAGTCCAACACCAGATCATCATTTCACTTTTGGGAGGCATGGAAATGGGGAATGGGTCACTCATTCTTACGCTACCGATCTCACCACCAGACAGTTCTACCTGCTGCCGTCTCATCAGGGCTTTTATCTCTTTGTTGAGGACTCTCTGTTGGCTGGAACTAGCATTCACCGCCACCTGTTGTAGAATTACAATTACCTCTGAAAGACAATTTTCAATCACGTTAGTACCCACAGTTATTTTAGGGTGACTTTCACGACGGTCAATGTCCACAATAATCACTCCCTGTGCTGGCAGTTCAACTTTACCAATCTTAATGGTCATCTCCTTGAACCCCATCTGCGGCACGGGAAAGCCATTACTTGCGATGATGCTCAAGTCACTGGATACCATGTTATATCAGCATCAGTCCAATACTGCTTAAAAAGTACATAAGAGATAGTAGCTACTTGCGACCCGGTATCCAACAAGGCGCTCATGGGGATACCGTCCAGCACCACGGGTAAAACCGGGCGCCCCCCAATGTACTTATTACGCCAATTGTAAGGGCCTGGTGATCTTATGCCTGGGGGTTGGCCCTCTGCCCCAGGTTGGACCCGTTTAAATTACAGTACCTGGAAATGTGTCCGGGCTGGTTGCATCGACGGCAAATGGGCTTTCCATCCTCTGCGTAGCGGTCTGTGGGCCTCCCTCGGAACGACGGGATCCTCCTCTGTCGACACCACGGGACATCCTCCAGACTTGAAGCCAACTCGATGGGTCTTGACGGGTCCACTTGTAAAGCCTGGACGGTCCTGGTCAATGCCGCGACGCTCCTGGTCAGCTCCTGGACTTGGTGGTGCAGATCTTTCAACGGGGCTTGGTTCAGGGCCTGTGCATCGGCCCCCACAGAGTCCATAGAGGAGGGCGCTGCCTCCTGGTGATAGGTGAGAGCAGGGCGCCGGGAGTTTATAGCGCCACTTGTTGCGGGTTCACGGAGCACCCTTATGGCCCTGTCCTTGAATTGGGCAAAGGTCAGATCAGAGTTCTGAAAGAACATGAGGCGCAGCTGGGTCCTGTGGGCGATAGACAGCAGACCTTCTATGAACTGTTCTGTTAGTAGCTTATCCATATCCTGCACGCTGCCAGGGTCAGCTTGTTTGATGGCTCTCAAGGCTTCCTGCAAATTTAGGGCATAGCCTCTGATGCTGTCCTGTGCCTGCTGCTTACATCCGTAGAACCGCATTTTAATTTCAGCGGAGGTACGTGTCTCAAAGGTACCCCGCAGCCGGGCCAGAATGTCCTTGACGGTTCTTTTCTCCTCAGCGGGCCATGACTTTACCTCCCGCTGGGCTGCGCCAGTTAACTGCCCTGTCAGTATGCTGATCTTCTGTTCCTCTGTCAGGGGGTAAACTTGGAACAAACTGTACAGCCTTTCCTTAAAGTCAGTTAGTGCATGGGGCTCTCCTGAATACTTTGGCAGCCAGGCCGCTCCAGGGATGTAAGGCAGGGAAAATGGCATCACCGCTGCTGCAGCGGCGCTGGTGGTAGAAGGTCCCTCCGTGTCCGTCATCTTCCTCCCCCCTAGTTAAGCGTGGCCTACCTTCCGACGATCCTCTTCTGTAGGCCGCGGCTCCGCTGGTGCTGCTCCGGTTGAGGACCTTGCGTCGCGTCCTGGTGACGTCAGCGTCGCTCTCTCTCCCTTCCAGGACCTTGCGCAGCGTCGGTGCATAGGGCGGAGCTTCAGGTCTCGCGCGGTTTGGACGTCCACACCCCTCTTCTTCCCGCGCGGCGTCTTGCAGATGGCGTCCGATGGCGGGAAAACGGCTGAAGATGTTGGGAAGCTGCTGAAGATGGCGGGAGGCGGCTGAAAATGGCGGGAAACGGCTCCGGATGGCTGGAAACCTCTTTTTAAGGTACGTGTACAGTCTTTTTCAGGCGCGCAATACCCGTTTGTGGCGGGTTGGTCACAATCCTGCCGACTACGCCAAAGCGGACTCGCCCCCTAGGCCGTGGGGCACTCGGATTCGGGCAACAGGGCAATAATGGGGGTAGTAGTGGCAACCCGGTCCGTGGCTCAGGGTGGTCAGACCAGTGGCAGTCTTCTATATGTTTTGCAATGTCCGACTACGCCACCCGTGGATTGCGGTCAGGGTTAACCGCCGCTGCAGTGCAGACCGCTGGGGCAGATGTAGATGTGCAGCACTGAATAGTACAACTCCCCACGGGAGGAGTATGGCCCCAGGGCAGTATATAATGGATGATGGAGGGGATGATTCCGACAGCAATAGCCAGGAAACGGAGGCCTCTTAAACAGTTCAGGGTCTTTATTAGAACAGGTGAAACGACCCAAAAACAGGCCCAGCTAGGAGGGGGCCTGGATGTCTGAGAACAAGTGGGAAGCTGGCCCTGATCAGGGTGAGGGTGTAGGCCTACCGTGCTCTCTACGCTCTCTCTGGCTATTTCCCTCCTCGTGGTGTAATAGCCCACGTTCCTGAGCTCATCGTGTCTTCTCGCCCGTATGGCTGGCGACTTGGGTCCCTTTTTACTCTTGGCCTGGTGTGGCTTCACCGGTCCCTTCTGCTGTGGCGGAACCTCCGGGCTTCTTAGGCCAAAGGACATACAGTCCCCTGCGGACTGGTTATTTGCTGTAGGACTTGGAATCCTAACAGCCTCGGACACCAAAGTCCGGTAGATTAGCTTCTCTATCTGCCAGGACAGGCTCGCTTCGCCTCTTGCCCGTGGCTCTCCTACTGCCACACGGCCTCTTAGGCTGCAACACAACTGTCTGTCCCTGCTCTGGGACACCTCTCAATCCAGAGACAGGTTGTCCAGTTCTCCTGTAACCCTGCCCCCAGTTCCAGCTTTTATAGGGACAGCCTGCTCCCCCTACTGGCCTGGGACAGGAGTTATTGCATGCTAATGGTCCTTGACCAGAGAACCTCCCCCTTGCTCTCAGACACCGCTTTATTATACATTTGTGACATCCAGGCCAGGGTGGCACACAAGCATCATGATTTGGGCATGTTTCTCTTACTATGGTGCCGGACCTATTTACTGCATACCAGGGATCATGGACCAGTTTGCATATATTAAAATACTTGAAGAGGTCATGTTGCCTTACGCTGAAGAGGATATGCCCTTTAAATGGGTGTTTCAACAAGACAACGACCCTAAACACACCAGTATACTAGCAGTTTATTGGTTCCAATCCAACAAAATTGAGGTTATGGAGTGGCCAGCCCAATCCCCGGACATTAATCCGATAGAACACTTGTAGGGGACATCAAAAATGCCATATCTGAGGCAAAGCCAACAAATGGCAAAAAATTGTGGGATGTAGTCAAAGCATCCTGGCTGGAATAACAGTTGACAGGTGCCAGAAGTTGGTTTACTCTATACAACATAGATGTGAAGCAGTTCTAAAAAAAACCTGTGGGTATACAACTAAATATTAGGTTAGTGGTTCACAGGAATGCTAAATCCTAAAAGAAAAGTATATATTAAGAGTTTGTAAAGACAAATGCAAACACTGATATATTTTTTTTAGAACAGCCCAATGTTCATTTTTTGTTATTTTCTGTAAAGTATTTAAAAATTATATACATTTCTCTTCATGTTTTGAATTCGAAAACAGTGTGCAATGTTCCCAATGCATAAAACCTAGTATAAAGATTTTGTGCTTAACTCATGTTTTTGAACACACTGCTATTATTGTGAACACTACTGTATATAGCGCTGTACATAAGGGAAACATTTGCTCTGTCATTTTCCATCTACAGATGTGCACCTGTGTGTTACTCACATGACCTATCCCATGATCTATCAAAGGTGATCAATGTGACATGTGACAAAGTCACTGGCAGAATACTGGGGCTCTGAGAGTTTTTGCTTCAGTGAGGTAAAACATGGAGGTTTCTCCTGCACATTAGGTGCAGAGAGGGTTAATAGCCAGAGTTACAATGGTATGCTTTACAGGTGGATGGCTAAGTGCTGGGATGGAAGCTATACACCCTATCTCCACTCCAGGGGCTATAAAAAGCCAGCCTTTTGACTCAGGTGATGTTTTAGTATCTGGAGGCCAGCTCCAGAGAGAGGAACGTGTGTTGGTTTCTGCCAAACCTGAACCGTATGGTTTTTGCTAACCCTGAGTGACCGGACCCCGGCTGGTGCAAGAACTTTGCTGGACTCTTTGCTTATTTTGTTTTGCCGTTAGGCAGGATGGGCTATGTTTATTTTTCATGAACTTTTCATTGGTTTATGCTGCTGAAAAAAACAACTGAAAATTTAAAGAGACAGTGTTCCGTTTATACCTCAATGCATAGCCGAGTGAGCCGATCTACCACAGTTGGTGTTAGAAGTGCGGGCAGCATTCCCAGCGAACACGTGTGACTGTTATAAGAGGCGCTGCATATCCTGGGTGAAGGCGGCCGTAAGCCAGCAAGTAATGCCGGACAAAATGGAGGACCTGCTTAAGCATTTGTTTCAGGGGCAGCACCAGCAGAACATACAGCAGCAGCAATGGGAGCAGCAGCAGTAGACAAACTACTGATGCAACAGATCCAACAATAACAGCAGCAGCAGCAACAGCAACAAGACCAGTTCCGTCAACAGCAGCAGTATCAACAAGACCAATTCTGACAGCAGCAGCAGATTGAGCTACTTGCAGACTCGGTTAGTGGGAGGCCGGCAGCCCCTCACCCAACTCCAGGTGATAGTTCGTACGTCCGGAAAGCGGTAAGACAGGTCATGCAGAAAATGACCCCGCGGGATGATGTAGAAGCCTTTCTGACAGTCTTTGAGAGGGTGGCTGATGGGGAGAGACTTTCACCAGAACAGTAGGCAGAGGTTCTGGCTCCATATTTGTCAGGTGAACCCCGAAAGGCATATTATGACTTAGCACTGCAGGATGCCAAAGAATACGCCAACCTAAAGACAGAAATCTTGACACGTCTGGGAGTGAATATGGCAATGAGAGCCCAACAAGTCCACCACTGGGCGTATGCTGGCGACAAACCCCCCTTGGTCGCAGATGTTTGACCTGCTGCATCTCGTTCAGAAGTGGTTGCAGCCGGACTCTTCTACTCCTGCCCAGATGGTCGAGCTGATTGTGATTGATAGGATCATACACTCCCTTCCTAAGTCGGTACAGACTTGGGTTACCCAGCTGCGAACCTCCGTTTACCATCCGCAGACAGACGGCCTAGTAGAGCGCTTTAATAAAACCCTAAAACTGATGCTCAAGAAGGTCGTAGAGAAGGATGGACGAGACTGGGACTACCTGCTGCTGTTCCTGCTCTTCTCGATAAGGAAGGTTCCGCAAGCCTCCACTGGCTTTTTCCCGTTTGAATTACTGTATGGACGACATCCGCGAAGGCTCCTGGATATCGCTAAGGAAACCTGGGAAGCCGAGGTTATGCCACATTGGAGCATCATTGAACATGTCTCCCAGATGCTGGAAAGATTGGCGAAAGTGATGCCTATTGTGAAGGCACATCTCCTCCAGGCACAGGAGACCCAGGCAAGGGTTTATAACGGATCGGCGAGGCCGAGGCAGTTCCAGCCTGGGGACCGTGTTTTGGTCCTAATGCCTACCGTTGAGAGCAAGTTCCTGGCCAAATGGCAAGGCCCGTACGAGGTGGTGGAGAAAATCAGTGAAGTTAATTATAAAGTCCACCAACATGGCCGAAAAAGGTGACATCAAGTGTACCATGTGAACCTGCTCAAGCAAGACCGGGAACCTGTGGAAGCTCCTTGCCTGGGAGCCACTCCCGGAGGCAAGGTGGAAAAGGTCAGAAATGACCACACAAACAAGCGAGGGGGGTGTGTGTGTTTATATGTAAAATCATCCTTAAAACCCATCTTACGTGAGAATATATGTGAGTCTAATGAAAATGTAGAGTCCCTGTGGGTGAAGATAAGGGGAGGGGGGAAAAAATAATAAATTACTGATAGGGGTTTGTTATAAGTCTCCAAAAATAATGGAAGCAGCGGAGAATATCCTCATAAAGCAAACAGATGAAGCAGCGACTGAAGGAGAAGTCATTATTATGGGGGACTTTAACTATCATGAAATACATTGGGGAACAGAAACCTGTAGTTCAAGCAAAGGTAATAGGTTTTTGACAACTATGAGAGACAAATACCTTTCACAACTGGTTCGGGACCCAACAAGAAGGGGGGCACTGCTAGCCTTATATCAACCAACAGGCCAGACCGCATATCAAATATACGAGTTGGGGGTCACTTGGGTAATAGTGATCACAAAATAATAAGTTTTCAATAAGATGTGTAGTAGAGGGGTTACAAGGACACTAAACTTCAGGAAGGCAAATTTCCAACAGTTGAGAGATGATCTGGGACGATAGCCTGAGACATAAAACTACACAAAGCAAATGGGAGACATTTATTAGCATCCTGAATAGGACCTGTGCACAATATATACCCTATGGGAATAAACATGCTAGAAGTAGGAGGAAACCACTATGGCTAAATAGAGCTGTAAGGGGCGCAATAAGTGTCAAAAATAAAGCATTTGGAGAACTAAAGCAAGTAGGTAGTGATGAGGTATTAAATAAATAAATAAAATTAAATAAATTCTGTAAAAACCAAATCAAGGCAGCAAAGATTGAGACAGAGAGACTCATTGCCAGAGAAAGTAAAATTAATCCCAAAACATTCTTTAACTACATAAATAGTAAAAAACTAAAAATGATAGTGTTGGCCCCCTTAAAAATAGTATGGGTGAAATGGTGGATGAGGAAAAAGCCAATATGCTAAATGGTTTTTTTTCAACCGTATTTACACAAGAAAATCAAATGACAGAAAACATGATCAGTGATAACAAAAATTCTCCATTATATGTCACTTGCTTAACCCAGAAGGAAGTACGGCGGCGTCTAAAAATCACTAAAGTTGACAAATCCCCGGGCCCGGATGGGATACACCCGCGAGTACTGCAGGAATTAAGTAACGTCATAGATAGACCATTATTTTTAATCTTTAAAGATTCCATAATAACAGGGTCTGTACCACAGGACTGGCGTATAGCAAATGTGGTGCCAATATTCAAAAAGGGGACAAAAACTGAACTTGGAAATTATAGGGCAGTAAGCTTAACCTCTACTGTGGGTAAAATCCTGGAGGGTTTCCTAAGAGATGCTATACTAGAGTATCTGAAGAAGAATAACCTCATAACCTCATAACCCAATATCAACATGGGTTTACGAGGGACCGTTCCTGTCAAACTAATCTGATCAGCTTTTATGAGGAGGCAAGTTCCAGACTGGACCAAGGAAATGCAGTGGATGTTGTGTATATGGACTTTTCAAAAGCTTTTGATACGGTTACACACAAAAGGTTGATACATAAAATGAGAACAATGGGGATAGGGGAAAATATATGTATGTGGGTTAAGAATTGGCTCAGTGATAGGAAACAAAGGGTGGTTATTAATGGAAAACACTCAGACTGGGTCACAGTTAACAGTGGGGTACCACAGGGGTCAGTATTGGGCCCTCTTCTTTTTAACATATTTATTAATGACCTTGTAGGGGGCATACAGAGTAATATTTCAATATTTGCAGATGACACTAAACTCTGCAGGGCAATCAATACAGAGGACAATTTTATATTACAGGAGGATCTATGTAAACTAGAAGCTTGGGCTGATAAATGGCAAATGAGCTTTAATGGGGATAAATGTAAGATAATGCACTTGGGCAGAGGAAATAAAATGTATAATTATATGCTTAATTGTAAAACACTGGGCAAAGCTGTAACTGAAAAAGACCTGGGTGTATTGGTGGACGACAATATTTGTCTGAAAAGGTTTAAAATGTTAGGTACATTCTGATTTGTGGTGACTTAACATTGTGTTATAGATGTGATACCTATCTATGTGGTATCTGTGCCAGAGTCTCATTTGGTGCACAGTGAAGTAACAAATATTATGTATCTGTGTTGATCCATTACTGTGCTGCATATGTGATATTCATTTGGGTGGGATTTGGCACCAGAGCTTTTTGGGTGCATGGCTAAGAAGCTAATAATACATATGATATGTACATGCTGCATCACGATTCTAATCATTGCGGAGTATGTGTCTATAAACTGATTGATCCGGCTATAAACTGATTAATCCAGCTATGCTAAAATAAAATGTTACTCCTAAATCTTTGAGCACTGGTATATACCCTATTGTATAGATTTGGCCTTCTATAATCATTCAATAAGGATTATTGGCTTCTTAACTTATACGTTCACTTTTTTCTACCCTTTCTCACCATTGTGGTTTTGTTAATATTAAGATAAGGGTCTTTGTAGGGACATAAGGGACACCGATGTGGAGCGGGGGCGCCACGAAGTACAAATTAGGGTGCCAACCTCCGCTGTCAGGAAGGGAGAGGAATTAGGGATAAAATAGGGACAGGATTAATCTGTATTCCCTTCCTGTCAGTGTACTACCTGACTTTGGTGTCCTACCATTAGGAGTATCATTGTTGTTTATGGATTGTTTCAGTCCTTTTCAGATTAAATTATTAAAAGTTATTTTTTAGGGGACTTTTCTCTTTATGGTTGTCGTTGTTTATTAGGCCCCTCATATAATTTTTGTTTAGGTCTTTAAATGGTGGGATATTACCGGAGGTTTATCCCAAATTTTGCCATGATGGCCGCACCGCTCACAGATCAGCAACGATGAAATGGATGGAGGAAACAGAGACGGTGTTCCAACGGTTGAAGCTAGCACTGTGTAAGCAGCCGGTCCTGGTTGCACCAGACTTTGAGAAAGAGTTCGTGGTCCAGACAGAGGCTTCAGAAGTTGGTCTAGGAGCCGTACTCTCTCAAGAGATAAATGGGGAAGAACATCCCATTCTCTATCTGAGCCAGAAGCTCTCATCCTGCGAGAAAAACTACACGATAGTAGAAAAAGAGTGCTTAGCCATAAAATGGGCTGTAAATACACTGAGATACTACCTACTAGGCCGGAAGTTTATACTGGTATCAGACCATGCCCCGTTGAGATGGTTGAGAGAAAAGAGGTAAAAATGCCCGGGTAACTAGGTGGTTCCTAGCACTATAAGACTTTAATTTTCATGTAGAGCATAGGCCCGGAAAACTACATGGAAATGCCGATACCCTCTCTAGAATTCCCTGTCTGGTGTCTGAACGTGCCCAAACCCCCGGCTTTGGGCAGAGGGGGGGAATATGTGACAAAGTCACTGGCAGAATACTGGAGGGGAGATACGTGTCTACGAGACTTTTTGCTTCAGTGATGTAAAACATGGAGGTTTCTCCTGCACATTAAGTGCAGAGAGGGTTAATAGCCAGAGTTAAAAGGGCATGCTTTACAGGTGGATAGCTAAGTGCTGGGAGGGAAGCTATCCACCCTATCTACCGCCAAGCGCCGGAATACACACACACAAATATAAAAAAAATATGTAAAAATGCTTGGCCTTGTGTGCAGCTGGACAGGGCTTGAGTCCTTCACTGTTTATTATGGTTTCTATGCACTAGGAAAAACTGCAACATTATGCTGACATTATTTCTCCTGGCCGTAGTGTCAGTTCTAGAGAGCAGCCTTGTCAGGTAGATGTCATCTTTTCCTGTTATCTCCTTCTTGCTTATGAATTTCATAAACACAATTCTATTTTCCCAGCAATGATTGTTTCTGCAGATTCTATTCGTGCTCTCTCGAAGTCTACAACATGACCCACTTTTATATTACTACTATTAGTATTATATATTTTATAGCACCTTTAATTTCCAGGTGATCTAAATATGGAAAAGTTAAAAACAGGAACAAATATGTGCATAACATACATATAAGTAACAACAAATATAAATAACATAAAAGTAGAAAACAAGTATTTTAAAAGTGTAAAAATGATTGGTGACTAGTAGAAAGTATTCTACCCCCGAGCACTTACAATATGCAGCAATTGGGGAAGGAGACCAAAGTTGAGGATAGAAGCTGCCGACATAGCAATGTGGTGACAGCGAGGTTATTATAGGTTGTAGGCTGGAGTTAAAGGGAACCAGTCAGGTCCCCCATGCCCTCCTACCCAGCAGCATTCACTTATGTATGAGCAAATTCCCTGCTTAATCAGCCCTGTATAACGTTATTGAGTGAAAACAAGGTATAAAAAAAGCATTTATAATGTTCCCGTTTCTTATGCTAATGAGGGCTTTGACTAGCTGATGGGGTGTTATTTGCCCCAGACCAGTCAGCTCTCTTTTCCATGTTATCACGCCCCTGTGTGCGTGATAACATAATTTTCACCAGGGGCATCATTGCAAATCTCGCACATGCGCGCCGCTCATTCCAGCAGCGTCATTGTGTCTCTGCAGCTGGGGGTAAGCTTCCCGGCTTCAGAGGTGCACTGCGTATGACTGAAAGTTTAGAAGATAGCTTCCGGACATGCGCAGTGCGCACTTCTGAAGCCGGGAAGCGTACACCTGGTTTCAGAGACGCAGTGACGCTGCCAGAATGAGTAGTGCACATGTGCGAGATTTGCATGAGTGGCAATAACACCACTCTTGTAAACAGGGCTATGGAGTCGGTAAGCCAAACCTACAACTCCGACTCCTCAATTTCCATGACACCGACTTCAACTCCGACTCCACGACTCCCTCATACATGGCTCATTTTTAAGTGATAACTTTACTGTAGCACAGATTCATCTCAGCTAAAAGTCTAGACCCTTAGATCAGGAATAGGACAGACATTTATAGGACATTTCATAACTTTCCCAAATTCTTATGAAAAAAATATTCACCACAAACTGCATTGAACTACTGTACCCAATTTATTATATATTTGAGGAGTTGGAGTCGGTCCATTTTATACAGACTCCGATTCCGACTCCACCAAAATGGACCCCAACTCCACAGCCCTGCTTGTAAATTATGTTATCACACCCCAAGGGGCATGATAACATGGAAAGAGGGCTGGCTAGTCTGAGGCAACTAACGCCCCATTGACTAGTCAAAGACCTCATTAGCATAGCAAACGGGGACATTATAAATGCTTTTTTTATACCTCATTTTCACTCAATAACATTATACAGGGCTGGTTAGGCAGGGAACATAATCATACATAGGTGAATGCTGCAGGTCAATAGGAACCTGACAGGTTCCCTTTAAAGTTGATATTCAGTTTGGTTTTGTTGTTACATTTTTAAAAGTAGAGAAAAATCTGGGGGAGCGAGTTCTAGATTATGGAGGATGGTTGAATAGAGAGCAGAGACGGAGATGTTACGAGGGCCTGAGGTTATGCAGTGGCTTGTGAAAGTATTCACCTCCCTTGGCACTTTTCTTGTTTAGCTACCTCACAACCTGAAATTTTTAATTTTTTTTTTACGGTTTGCATCAGTTCATGTAAAGAACATATGTACAACTGTGAACATTTGGTTTTATTTTAATTGTGATGAAAACAACAAATAGGACAAAATAACTGAATACTTCAGTGTGCATAACTATTCACCCCCCTAAACTCAGTACTTTGTAGAGCCTCCTTTTGCGGCAATTACAGCTGCAAGTCGCTTTTGATAAGTCTCTCTGAGCTTTCCAAATCTGGCCACTGGGATTTTTGCCCATTCCTCACGACAAAACTGCTCCTTCAAGTTTGCTGAAGGAAACTATTAGTGATGATGAGTGAGCATGTTCTGTTAACCCTTTCGGCAAGCATGCTTGGGTGCTCGCCGAGTGTCTTCAGCGTGCTCGGGTGTTATGTTTTCGTCACTCCGTGCTCATGATTTGCGACTGTTTGACAGCTTTAATACATGTGAGGAATGCCTAAGAAATAGCTCATCACTAGAAACTATCTTCAAGTCTGACCACAGATTCTCAATTGGATCAAGGTCTGGGCTTTGACTAGGCCACTCCAAAACATTTACACATTTCCACTTAAACCACTAGGGTTTTGCTTTAACAGTATGCTTTGGGTCATTGTCTTGGTGGAAGGTGAACCTTCGTCCCAGTCTCAAATGAATGACAAACAGTTTTTTTGCACCATCCATCTTCCTTTCGACTTGGACCATTTTCCCGGTCCCTGCTGCCGAAAAACATCCCCACAGCATGATGCCACCATCATGTTTTACTGTGGGGATGGTGTTCTTGGGGTGAAGAACTGTTTTTGTTTGGCACCAAAAAGTTACATTTTGGTCTCATCTGACCATGTCACCTTCCTCCATGCATTCGAGGAGTCTCCCACATGTCTTTTGGCAAACTCAAAACAAGCCTTAAAATTTTGTGTGTGGAAGTAAAGGCTTTTTTTCTGCCCATTCTTCCATAAAGGCCACCTTTATGGAGTGTACTGCTTATTGTGGTCATATGGACAAATGCTCCAGTGTCTGCTTGGGAACTCTGCAGCTACTTCAGGGTTAATCTTTGGTCTCTCTGCTGCCTCTCTGATTTATGCCCTCCTTGCCCGTGCTGAGCGTTTTGGTGGGCGGCCCTCTCTTGGCAGGTTTGTTGTGGTGCCATTTTCTTTCTATTTCATGATAATGGATTTGATGGTGCTCCGGGAAATAATCAGAGATTGGGTGGGATATACACTACCGTTCAAAAGTTTAGGGTCATTTAGAAATTTCATTATTTTTGAAAGAAAAGCACATTTTTTTTCAATGACGCTAACATTAAATGAATCAGAAATACACTCTATACATTGTTAATGTGGTAAATGACTATTCTAGCTGCAAACGTCTTGTTTTTATTGCAATATCTATATAGGTGTATAGAGGCCCATTTCCAACAACCACCACTCCAGTGTTTTAATGGTACATTTTGTTTGCTAACTGTGTAAGAAGGCTAATGGATGTTTAGAAAACCCTAGAAAACCCTTGCACAAGTATGTTAGCCCTGATGAAAATGGTTTGGCTGATTTGAGAAGCTATAAAATTTACCTTCCTTTGAGCTAGTTGAGAATCTGCAGCATTACATTTGTTTGTTCTATGAAACTCTCAAAATGGCAAGAAAAAGAGAACTTTCATGTGAAACTCGACAGTCTATTCTTGTTCTTAGAAATGAAGGCTATTCCATGCGAGAAGTTGCCAAGAAACTGAAGATTTCCTACAACAGTGTGTACTACTCCCTTCAGAGGAGAGCACAAACAGGCTCTAACCAGAGTAGAAAGAAGTGGGAGGCCCCGCTGCACAACTGAGCAACAAGACAAGTACATTAGAGTCTCTCGTTTGAGAAATTGTACAAGGTAAAAGGGATTTTGAATAAGGAAGGCTATCACTCCATTTTGCAATGCCATGCCATACCCTGTGGACAGCGCTTGATTGGAGCCAATTTCACCCTATAACAGGACAATGACCCAAAGCACACCTCCAAATTATATATGAACTATTTAGGGAAGAAGCAGGCAGCTGGTATTCTATCTGTAATGGAGTGGCCAGCGCAGTCACCAGATCTCAACCCCATTGAGCTGTTGTGGGACCAGCTTGACCGTATGTTACGCAAAAAGTGCCCATCAAGCCAATCCAACTTGTGGGAGGGGCTTCAGGAACATGGGGTGAAATTTCTCAAGATTACCTCAGCAAATTAACAGCTAGAATGCCAAAGGTCTGCAATGCTGGAATTGCTGCAAAGGGAGCATTCATTGACGAAAGTAAAGTTTGAAGGAGAAAATTATTCTTTCTAATAAAAATCATTATTTCTAACCTTGTCAATGTCTGGACTATATTTTCTAATCATTTTTGCAACACATTTGATAAATAAAAGTATGAGTTTTCATGGAAAACACAAAATTATCTGGGTGACCCCAAACTTTTGAACGTTATATGTATATATATATATTTATATTTTTATAACCCAACCCTAACTTGTACAAAAATATTTAAACAGGCTGTATGGTAACAAAATAGGTAAAAAGCCAAGGAAGGAGTGAATACTTTCGCAAGCCACAGTATTTGTGGAGGTGCCAAGAGATTAAGCCAGAAATGTACAAAGGCTACAGATTGTGGATGGTCTTGTAAATCATTGTTAGTATTTTGAACAGAATTATCTGGGCAATGGAAAGCCAGGTAAGGGATTAGCAGAGGGGAGAGGAGTAAGAGAGAGGTGGATTCATTGGGCAACAGAGTTGACAATAGATTTGAGGCATGCAAGTTGGAGGCCACAGAGCACTGTGGATATTGCAATAATCTTGCTATGAGATATTGAAAGAATGTTTGAGCATTTTTGTTGCCTTAACATTGAGGAAAAATATGTTCTAGATGATGGCAGGAGAGATGGTGGTAAGGGCGTGGATATGCAATTTGAAATAAAGGGCAAAGTTCAAGGTTACCCCAAGGCAGCAGAACCGTGAGACTGTGGAAAGTGTGTTCAACCAGCTTGAACTTTTCTGAAGAATCTGGCACATTTTAAAACGGTCTAGTCTAAAAGTACAGTCTACAATTGTCCCAATTAATTCAGTTTTCCCCAGGGTAAGTTTTAGAAAGCTGGAGAAGAAGAAAGAGTATATATCTGTATCGCTGAAGAGGTAACTTTGAGAGTCATCATGGTAAAAATGGTACTGAACTTCCCCAGGACAAAGGTGCAGATGCTGTGTGACCTTAGGCAATGAGCCATTAGTCAAGCAGCAGGAATGTTTAGTATGGCTCATGATGAATGGACCAGCCACGGGTCTACTGACCCTAACTTGACAACCTCATAGGCATATACAGTTATGTGCAAAATAATAGCAGTGTGTTTAAAACAACTAAGAAAAAGCTCCATACTCATAATAGCATTTATTTCCATATACACAAAGCTGGAAGCTGTATGCACATTCAATTCCAAATGAAAACATGAACAAAGTATCAATTTTTAAACTGAAAATGAATAAAAAGGAATAATAGACTGCTCAAAAAACAGCAGTGTCTGCATTTTCATTTACAAAATTTCTGTTAATCACTGAACTAATACTGGCACCTGCGGACAGATATCCCTGCTCAAGCTGATTGGCCTACATTCCGCAGTTCTTTTGCATTCTTAGGTTTTGTATCAAAAACAGCATTTTTGATGTCACTTCACAAATTCTCAATCGAATTGAGGTCTGGGGATTGGGGTGGACACTTCATAACATCAGTCTTGTTGGTCTGGAACCAGGATGTTGCCCGCTTGCTGGTGTGTTTGGGGTCGTTGTGCTGCTGTAAGGGTATGTGCACACGATGCAGAAATGAAGCAGAAAATTTCTGCATCTCCCTGGCAGAAAAAACGCATGCAGATTATGCATGCGTTTTTCCTGCAGAATACATGCGGATCCACATGCAGATTCACATGCGTTTCCGCATGCAGATTGACAAGCGCTTTCCAGGCGATTTTAGCATCACCTGGAAAGTGCTTGACAACTAGGTCACACTATATAAATCCATGCAAACAGCATGGATTTATATAGTGTGACCCGAGAGAGTGTATATACTTACCTCTGATGGCCCGCGCTGTCCTGCTTTACAAAGTTCCCGGCTGCCGGCAACTTTGAATTGAAAGACCTGCCGACGTCAGCGTCACGTGACCCGTCACATGACTCTGACGTCACCGCAGGTCCTACAACTCACTGCAAGTGCCGGGAACCAAGCGGGAGCGCTGCGCGGGCCGACAGAAGGTAAGAATACATTTATTTTTTATTTTATTCTTTTTTTACAGCTTTTTTAATGCTACCTCGGTGTAGATGAGACTCTCCTCTCCTCTACACCCGGGTACCATCCGCATATTAGAACGCGCCAATAACGCAAGTACAAATGCTGTCTTGCGGAATTGGCATGTTCTAATGCAAGTCAATGGCGGCGAAATCGCCGCGTTTCCGCAAAATTAATTGACATGCTGCGGATTTTTGACCGCAGCGTTAACGCTGCGGAAAAATCCGCATCATGGGCACAGCACATGCGGATTTCCATTGGGGAACATTGCTTCCCTTCTACCATGCGTTTTTCATGCGTTTCCGCGGCGTTTACGCAACTGCAAAAACGCCGCGGAAACGCATGAAATACGCATCGTGTGAACTCAGCCAAACACTTATTTCAAGGGCATTTCTTCTTCAGTGTAAGGCAACATGATCTCTTCCAGTATTTTCATATATTCAAACTGGTCCATGGTGCGTGGTATGCAATAAACGGGCCAAACTCCATAGTAAAAACATCCTCAAACAATTCTGTTTGCACCTCCATGTTTTACAGTCTTCACAGTGTACTGTGGCTTGAATTCAGTGTTTATGGGTCATCTTACAAACTGTCTGAGGCCTTTAGACCCAATAACAATCTTGTTTTCATCTATCCATAGAATGTTGCGCCACTCCTCTTTAGGCCGGTCCATGTGTTCTTTGGCAAACTATAACCTCTTCAACACATGCCTTTTTCAGAAATGGTACTTTACAAGGATTTCTTGCAAATAGTTTGGATGTCCCCATAGTATCCCCATGGTGTTACAAAGGTCCGGACATTTGTGTTAAAAATCGCTGATTGGTCGCGGGCGCTGCCCGCGACCAATCACCGATTTGGCCGCCAAATTTAAATATCAGCCGCGACCAATCACCGATCTTGGCTCCACATATCAACACCGCTGTACTGATTGGTCACGGACGCTATTTAAATGTGGCGCCCAGCGTCGGCGACCAATCAGCACAGCGGTGTTTAAATGTGGAGCCAAGATCGGTGATTGGTCGCGGCCCATATTTAAATGTGGCGCCCAAATCGGTGATTGGTCGCGGGCAGCGCCCGCGACCAATCAGCGATTTTTAACACAAATGTCCGGACCTTTGGAACACCATGCCGATACTGTGGGGACATCAGCGGCTAGGGTGTGAAGGGAGGACCGGGGAGCAGCGTTGCGGGTCCGGATACTTCTGCTGCGAGTGCCCGCTCATGTCCCGGCTTCTCGGAGCGTAAGTAGCCGTACAGGCAGCGGCGCTGACATCCATGCGGAAGGGAGGACCGGGGAGCGGAGCTGACATCCATGCGGCTAGCGTGTGTAGGGAGGACCGGGGAGCGGCGCTGCGGGTCCGGATACTTCTGCTGCGAGCGCCCGCTCATGTCCCGGCTTCTCGGAGCGGAAGTAGCTGCACAGGCAGCAGCTCCTCGGTCCTCACCAATACGATACGCTGATTGGTCACGCCCTCCTGACGCAACCAATAAGAGATTTGAATGCTGAATTCAAACACACTGTCCGCTGCTTAGGAACACGGCGCGCGACATTTAAAACCTGCTTCTATGATTGGTCGCGGGCAGATTTCCGCGCCAAATTTAAACACGCTCTCCGGCCAATTACCGCAACATTTCAAATATCTACGCCACCTTCGGGATATAGCATGGCTAACTCCGCCCATGTGGTCATGTGACTCACAAAATGCTCATAACGTACTGAGCAGGTTTTCTCAGTCACACTGTGCGAGGGACTTCAGTCAGGCCGTGCGAGGGACTTCAGTCAGGCCGTGCGAGGGACTTCAGTCAGGCCGTGCGAGGGACTTCAGTCAGGCCGTGCGAGGGACTTCAGTCAGGCCGTGCGAGGGACTTCAGTCAGGCCGTGCGAGGGACTTCAGTCAGGCCGTGCGAGGGACTTCAGTCAGGCCGTGCGAGGGACTTCAGCCACGCCGTGCGAGGGACTTCAGCCACGCCGTGCGAGGGACTTCAGCCACGCCGTGCGAGGGACTTCAGCCACACCGTGCGAGGGACTTCAGCCACACCGTGCGAGGGACTTCAGCCACACCGTGCGAGGGACTTCAGCCACACCGTGCGAGGGACTTCTGTCACACCGTGCGAGGGACTTCTGTCACACCGTGCGAGGGACTTCTGTCACACCGTGCGAGGGACTTCTGCCACACCGTGCGAGGGACTTCTGCCACACCGTGCGAGGGACTTCTGCCACACCGTGCGAGGGACTTCTGCCACACCGTGCGAGGGACTTCTGCCACACCGTGCGAGGGATTTCTGCCACACCGTGCGAGGGACTTCTGCCACACTGTGCGAGGGACTTCTGCCACACTGTGCGAGGGACTTCTGCCACACTGTGCGAGGGACTTCTGCCACACTGTGCGAGGGACTTCTGCCACACTGTGCGAGGGACTTCAGTCAGACTGTGCGAGGGACTTCAGTCAGACTGTGCGAGGGACTTCAGTCAGACTGTGCGAGGGAATTCAGTCAGACTGTGCGAGGGACTTCAGTCAGACTGTGCGAGGGACTTCAGTCACACTGTGCGAGGGACTTCTGTCACACTGTGCGAGGGACTTCAGTCACACTGAGCGAGGGCCTTCAGTCACACTGTGCGAGGGACTTCTGTCAGGTTTACTGAACACGTTCTGCCAGTGACAACGCCCAGGATGCGGAAGCTCACCAAAAATGCCGGGAACAGGAGACACCGCAACACACTGCCACCAGACAAGCCCAGGATGCGGAAGCTCAACAAAAACGCTGGGAACAGGAAACACCGCAACAAACTGCTGCAAGACAAGCCCAGGATGCGGAAGCTCAACAAAAACGCCGGGAACAGGAGACACCGCAACACACTGCCGCCAGACAAGCTCAGGATGCCTAATCTCACAAAAAACGCCGGGAACAGGAGACACCACATCACACTGCCGCCAGACAAGCCCAGGATGCCGAATCTCAACAAAAATGCCGGGAACAGGAGACACCGCAACACACTGCCGCAAGACAAGCCCAGGATGCGGAAGTTCAAAAAAACCGCCGGGAACAGGAGACACCGAAACACACTGCCGCCAGACAAGCCCAGGATGCGGAAGCTCACCAAAAACGCCGGGAACAGGAGACACCGCAACACACTGTCGCCAGACAAGCCCAGGATGCGGAATCTCACAGACAACATCGGAAACAGGAGACACCGCAACACACTGTCGCCAGACAAGCCCAGGATGCGGAATCTCACAGACAACATCGGAAACAGGAGACACCACAACACACTGTCGCCAGACAAGCCCAGGATGCGGAATCTCACAGACAACGTCGGAAACAGGAGACACCACAAGACACTGCCGCCAGACAAACACAGGATGCGGAATCTCACAGACAACGTCGGGAACATGAAACACCGCAACACACTGCGGCTAGACACGAACACGATGCAGAATCCCATAGACAATGTCGTCTGAATGAATCTCCAGAATCCAGGACAAACCGAGAACAACACGATCCACAAATATATCAAAAAAGAATGCTCTACCAACTAAGGCAAACCCAGCAGAACATTCAACAACTTGCACGTTACGTAACAGACAATGAAACTATCATTATTCAACACTACTGTGGGAAGATGAATGTAGTTTGTTCAAAATGCGAATCTATGAATTTTATCGAGGAAAAACCATCTGACAATCAGTTTACTCAATGCTGCCAAAAAGGAAAAGTGATGCTACCAAGATGTCACTACTCAGATCTGTTTGAGCAGTTAATGAAAGGAACGCATGAACACAGTAGAAATTTTATGGAAAATATCAGAAGTATCAACAGTTCTCATGCGTTTGCTTCATTTGGTGCCAAAATTGCACCGCCCCCTGGATTCGGACCGTATTGTTTTAAAATTCATGGCCAGATCTACCACCGTACTGGAACACTTCACCCAGAACTAGGACAACCACCAACATTTGCACAATTATACATCTTTGATCCAAATGAGGCTACAGAACAAAGGATGAACCGAAAAGAAAATGAAAAGTGTAATGCAGAACTGATGAACCTAATTGCCGTACATTTACAAACAATCAGCCCATTTGCTGCCGCATATCGCATGCTAAAAGACGTTGAAGCTGAGGAGGAACAGAGAGCTATACAAAATGGGACGGAAATGCCTTCTATTATCATGGCCATTAAACAAGAACGTCAACAAGATCCCCAATGTTACAACAAACCACGTGTAAGTGAGGTCGCAGTTGTTTTTCAAAACGATGATGGAGAGCCTCCTTTTCAAAGAGATATATTAGTCCATCTTTAGCCAGACAAAAACAACCCTTTCGTTCCTAAAACACAACGGATTAGCATTTTGCACAGCAACCTTGATGCTCTCCTGTATCCGCTATTCTTTCCAAGCGGTGATCAAGGGTGGCATGAAAACCTACACCAGCAAGGAACTTCAAGAAGAATTATACAACTACAGTACTACAGTTTTCTTCTGTCTGTGCGAAATTACTTCAATCCTATTTTAAACGGTGGGAAACTGACACAACAGTACTTAGTAGACGCATACGTTAAAATTGAAGCAAATCTGCTCAATTTCATACGAAGGAATCAAAAACAACTTAAAGTTGAAGACTACTGCGTTCTTCAAGAACATTTGCAAAAACAATCCATTCAAAAAGGAATTCCAATTGGAAAAACAGTAATTCTCCCGTCGTCCTTTGAAGGTAGCCCCCGCAACATGCAACAGCATTATCAAGATGCAATGGCAATAGTAACAAAGTATGGAAGACCTGACATTTTTTTTAACAATGACCTGTAATCCTAAATGGCCGGAAATTACAGAAAATCTACAACCCTGGCAGCAAGTTGAACACAGGCCGGACTTAGTTGCATGCGTACTTCGACTAAAACTCAGCAGCCTTTTTGAAGACATCAAAAAAGGCCTTTTTGGAACAGTCGTAGCAATGGTACACGTCATAGTTTCAGAAACGATGTCTCCCACATGCGCATATACTAATTATTTTAGACGCGGATTCCAAGTTTCGCACGGAGGATGAAATTGACAACATAGTGTGGGCTGAAATTCCTAACCAAGAAAAGTATCCTGAACTGTATAATATTGTAATCTGTAATATGGTTCATGGCCCATGCGGTGTAGCAAATCCAAAAAGTCCATGCATGGAAAACGGAAAGTGTACAAAAGGGTTTCCAAAGCAGTTGAAACAGCACACTGTTAAAGATTTGGACGGCTACCCATCCTACCGGAGACAACTGATTGATAACATTGTACACAACAAAAAGATTATAAATAACTCATGGATAGTTCCATACAACCCGTACTTATTAAAACGCTACAACTGTCACATCAACGTTGAAATCTGCGCTTCAATAAAACGTGTTAAATATCTTTTCAAGTACATCTACAAGGGGCATGACAAAGCTAACGTCGAAATCCAACAAAAAACAGTCAATCACGATGAATCATCACGGTTTGTTGACTCAAGATATGTCAGTGCTCCAGAAGCTGCTTGGAGAATATTTGCATTTCCAATGCATTCACAGTCCCATGCCATTATACGTTTTGCTATTCATTTACCAAATCAACAGCAGCTTTATTTCTTTGAAAATGCTCAAGTTGAAGATGTCTCCAAAACTTTAAGCACAACGTCAACATTAATGGAATGGTTTTTGCTGAACCAACGTGACGAAAACGCAAGACAGTATTTGTATCGAGAGATTCCAGAGCATTACGTTTGGAATAAAACTTGGAAGCCAAGACAACGAGGACTTAGCAGAATAATTGGACGCATGTATACTGTTAGTGTCAAGGATCAAGAAAGATATTGCCTTCGGCTGTTACTACTGCATGTCAAAGGAGCTAGAAGTTACAAAGATTTGAAAACAGTTAATGGAGTATTGCACGATACATTTAAAGCTGCAGCTTTGGCTTTAGGACTTCTATTGAATGATACTATGTGGACACTTACTTTAGAAGACGCAGTTACTCTACATATGCCTAAGAAACTTCGTGAATTGTTTGCCTACATTTGTGTCTTTGGACCGCCTACAAATCCGGCTCAACTTTGGACAAATTTCAAAGAACATATAATTGAAGATTACTGCTTACGTCTTCACAACAAAAGTGGAAATTGTCACAATTGCGAATCTTATGCCATGCAAGATGTCCAAAATATCCTACTACTGCATGGAAAAACGTTTTCAGACTTTAATTTGCCACAGCCTGCAAGTCAAGTTGCACAAATTCAAGAGTATGTCGAAGCTTATGAATTATTGTTGGCAACAGAGAAGAAAAACTCCTTAAATCAAGAACAACGGATTGCATATGACACTATTGTGAGCGCTGTAGAAAACCAAGCCGATCCAACGCCAAAATGTTTCTTTATTGACGGTCCTGGAGGCAGCGGTAAAACATACCTCTATGAAGTTTTAATGCATCACGTTAGAGGATTAGGAAAAGTCGTATTGCCATCGGCTACAACAGGTATTGCAGCAAACCTTTTACGAGGAGGTCGCACTATGCATTCACTCTTTGGGATACCAGTTCCGGTCAATGAAATCTCCGTTTCCAGAATCAAACAAGACACATTTGCAGGAAAACAGTTGAACAGTGCAAATCTTTTGATACTTGATGAGTGCACCATGGCGCCCAAATGTGCTTTGAGCTTAATTGACCGACTTCTGCGTGAAGTTATGACTACAAATATTGCTGAAAAAAATGAAATTCCTTTTGGAGGTAAAGTTTTTGTCCTTGGCGGAGATTTTAGGCAATGCCTTCCAGTTGTACCGAATGGAACAAGAACAAATATTATCGAGTCAACCTTAAAAATGTCAGACCTTTGGAAAGAGTTTAATAAACTACAACTAATTAACAACATGCGATCTTCTGACCCAGAGTACAGCAACTGGCTTCTTAAACTTGGTAATGGTGAACTGAGCAATGAATATAACCTTGGAGAAGACATTATTGAAATACCAGAAGACATGGTGTGCACTGACTGCATCGTAAGTGATGTTTTTGGACAACGCGTTGAAATAGATGTAAACGACCAAAGCAGTGTTGAGAGGGCCTCTTCCTATGCAATTCTCTGTCCCAAGAACGATGACGTAGCTCTGCTAAATTCCCGTGTGATGGATAGAATGCCTGGAGAGTATAAATTATACAAAAGTGATGATTCGGTGGATGTCGACAATGAAGATGAACGAGAGCATTATCCAGTTGAATTTTTAAATAGTGTTACGCCATCAGGAATGCCATCCCACAGACTACAACTTAAAGTTGGAGCAATCGTAATGTTGCTTCGGAATCTAAACACAAGAAATGGTCTATGTAATGGAACTCGCCTTATTGTTACTGGACTCCATTCCCACATAATTCAAGCAACAGTGATCACTGGATCTGCAAAAGGAGACGAAGTGTTCATTCCACGCATTGATTTATGTCCTTCAGACACCGGTCGTCCATTTAGGCTTCGACGTCGACAGTTTCCAGTAAAACCAGCATTTGCCATGACAATAAACAAGTCACAAGGTCAAACTCTACAACGTGTTGGCATATATTTACCGGAGCCCGTTTTTGGACATGGACAACTCTATGTTGCATTTTCAAGAGTTAAAATGAGATCCAATGTCAAGGTGCAAGTTTTGGATACCCATTTACAAGGAAAGTTGCTTCCAGATAGTCCAAAAGTATTCACCAAAAATGTCGTGTACAAAAATATTTTAGGCTGATATTGTTAATAAATAAATTCTAGGGTTGTACTTCTTTTGTCCGATGATTTATTGTAAAATATTGTTACATATTCATGGAATAGTTTATATATTTTGATCATCTGTTTAATAATTTTGTTCCGTTGTATTAAGTTCTATAACCAATAATAGTTAATAAAGTATTATTCTGTGTATTCATTGTATTATTGTTAAATCTTCATAGCGGCATCTGCAGCATGTGCTACTAAAGTGAATGCAGATTTGTGCCTCTCCACGCACTTAGTCCCGGCGTGGAAAGCAGCGAATCTACAGACAGCAGCTAATCACAGCAGTATCTGAGAGCGCGTGCTGTGCCTCACATCCTGCGAGGAGCTGCTGAAAACAGGACAGACAGCGCTAGAGCAGAGAAAGGAAACAAGGGGAGGATTAGGGTTTAGTTTTTGAACTGTGCTGTAGAAATGGGGGAATGAGTAGGTCATACAAAACCAGGATAAGGAGGCCATACAAGCTAAGATGAGGAAGGCGTACAATCCAAAATAAGTCAGCCATACAAACCAGGATTAGAGGAATGACGCAGCCATACAAACCACATTGACTGACCGCGCTGTGGATGCTGGATGTGACACGATGTGGGATAACCCCTCCCACAGCCCGTCATTCACTGTGGTACACGGAACAGCAGACCCCTGGCTGCAGCCGCAAATAGTCGTGATGTAAACGGAAGCAACATACGGCTGCAGGCGGGAGAATTACGTGCTGGCTGTGCGTCGTCAGCGATGTTGTCACAAGCAGGATTGACAACATGACGTAATGACTAGTGTTGAGCCACCCCCGTAGTGTTCGAGTTCGGTTCGGTTCGTCGAACACCCGTGTGTTCGCCGAACTGTTCGTCGAACACCTTCGAACACCGTTAAAACCAATGGCAGGCAAACAAAAACACATAGAAACACATAGAAAACACCTTCAAAGGTGTCCAAAAGCTGACAAACTGCTCAGAAGACACAACTAACACATGGAAAAGTGACAAGTACATATAGTCATGCGAAAAGAAAAGAGGTGGAGGAGTAAAAGGAGGGGGAGACACAGATATAGGCATGTCATGCCCTTCTAAAATCCAAAAAGTGAGAAGCCGAGATGGCCAGTCCGCTCCTGCCCGTGCCACCTCCGTGTCGCCGGGTTTGTGCCAGAGCCGCGGTGAACCCTGACGGCCAGCCCCCCTCTCCCAATACTGGTGCCTGTCCGCTGGTGGGTCGAGAGAGCCCCCCTGTGGTGGAGGCAGCTCTAAGCTTTTTAATTTAAATTGTCCCTCTAATTTAAATGAATACACTTTAAATCCATTTACAAGGATCTATTGGAGGGCAAGTCTCATGCCAGCAGCCGCGTAATTCCAGCTCCAGTAGCGTCCACTAAAGCTGCTGCAGTTAAAAAGCTTTTATAAGGATCGAGCTCGGCTGTCCACCGCAAGGCATCCTAGTGCCAGTCCCAGCCCCTATGCCTTGGGGTGCCTCCTGATGCTCTTCACTAAGTATCCCGTGGTCCCGAAGCATTTCCTTTGAAAAAATTAAGTGTCCAAACTACAGGTGGTGTAGCTTGCTTAACAGCCGGGATAATCCGCTGACTAGCAGACACTGCTACTAGGCACAAAGTATTTCCTGGGCTAGATGCAGTTAAAAATTTGTAAGTAGATACTCTCGTTGGATGCTGAGAAAGCATTCCATAGAGTCTCCTGGCACGCCATATATGATTCTCTTAAAAAGCTTGGGGTAGGGGTCTAGGGGACCCTTTTATAGCCAAAATCACGGCCCTGTATCACAATACGTCACCTAGGCTGAAGATAAATGGAACTGTAGCACCGAGGGCTCGGTTGCTACAGACGTATTGCACCTCACCCAGAGGTGTGATATCTCACTCTCAGATAAGGATGGAGTGTGGATCAGGACCCGACACCTGCATGCATTACACCACATTGCCGTGGGGCAGGGCGACCAATATGCCCCTGAGATGGGCACGACAGTCCCTGTCCCTGGCTGGAGTGGGGGGAGGGAACACTGAGGAAGGGGAACCCTGCAGTGCAGGAGCAGGGAGGAAGCAGTTCCTGGGTGCATTGAGAAGGGAGTATAAAAGGTGGGCACCATCTTAGTTCAGTGCAGAGAAGTCTGAGCAGAAGTGGCAGGGAGCAGGGGCTCTGCATGAGCTCTGCTCCGGAGGCGGGCCTAGTAACAGAGGCCCAGGCCTGCAAGAGGGAGAAGGAAGGAAGAGGAGCGGAGAAGGCTCCAGGAACGAGGAATGAAGGGATCCCAGGGGTGCGGACGGGCGAGTCGCCACCGCACGCCCGAATCCACCTGCGTGGAGGGGTCAGGCCAAAGGGGGAGACCAGTCCCCGAACTAGTGGAGGCAGGAAACGACCCTCAGCTAGAAACCGGAGGCTCTGACATTTTATGTGGCGCAGCCCCTTGCTCCACCCGCTAGGAAGGCACCACATAGGGTCAGGGAAACTGGCGCCAAGTTTACCAAGAGGAGGCCCGAGGCAGCCGGACAGAAGTGTTGGTAAGAAAGGCCAGACAAAGGACACACAAAGGGGGTCCTGTGAAGCGCTCCAAAGTTATCTGGGAGTTGTCTGAGCCCCTCACCTGGTGAGCACAGTACGACGTGGGCAGCCGTTACCTGCAGACGTGGTCTGGATAATAAGAACTGTGAGTAAAGGCCCTGAACTGCATCACTGACTCCGTGTCGTTACTGCTGCTGCCCTGCACCATCACCCCCATCCTCCGCATACACTGCCCTGAGGCTATACTCCTCCCGTGGGGAGTTATGCTACGCTCTGCTGCACCCACAACACCAGCCTTAGCGGTCTGCCCTGTAGCGGCGGTTCACTCTGACCGCAATCCACGGGTGGCGTAGTCAGACATTTAAACATCAAAACCACATAAATAGTTCCGCCACTGGTTTGACCGCCCTGAGCCACGGAACCGGATCGCCGCCACGAAGACTACAACCACCAGCATCCACCAAAAAGGGTCCGGCTCCGGGTGTCCCAAGGCCCAGGGGGTGCGTCAGAACATTTTCATCACCTTTCACAATCACCAATGGGACAAGGCAGGGATGTCCTCTGTCCCCTCTCTTATACATCCTAGTGACGGAGCACCTGCTCTCATCAATTCGCCATAACCCCAATATTAGGTGGATTGAGGTGGGAGGCACCGAGTACAAGTGCTCTCTATTTGCTGATGATGTCCTAGTATATATCACTCAATCACATATATCCATCCCTGCTGTTATGGCTGAAATAGATCACTTTGTTACATGGTAAAATTTTAAAATCAATGCAGCGAAGTCTGAGGCCCTCGATGTCTCCCTCCCTAAATCCATATAGGATTCCATCCAGTCCAACTTTCCCTTTGCCTGGCCCTCACAGGGTATCAAATACTTAGGAATTCCTATTCATAGAGACCTCTCCCATCTATGTTATCTTAATTTTGGGCCCTTTATTGAACAATTCCATACAGACCACGGTTGGCAAGTTAGAACTGTAAGATTCACTACGTGAACCACTGGTGTTTTGTGGAAAAGCACATGTACACCGCGTTCCAAATTATTATGCAAAAAGTGTTTAGGAGTGATAAGGGAAGAATTTGTTTGTTTGTCAGTTAAACTCATTGATGGTGATGTGTGTCAGGGCTCTTTATATCACTGTAAGCAATTGCAGACACCTGTGCTAATTAGTTTGGCAGGTGTGTCCAATGAAAGGCAAGACTACTTAAGAAGGCTCTCTCACATTATTAAGCAGCCTACATTTTCTGCCAAAATGGGAAAGAAAAAGGATGTGTCGGCTGCTGAGAAGCAACAAATTGTGGAGTGTTTAGGTCAAGGCATGACTACAATCAACATTGTGCGATGATCAGGATGAAGTGTCTTGGCAATCAAGAAGTATGTAGCTGATTCACAGTACACACGTGTGCGTGCTGATAAGGGCAAATTGAGGACTCTTTCCTACAGGCAATTACGTCAGGTTGAAACAGCAGCGGCAAAAAAGCCTTGTCATAGCAGCAGACAAGTTTTTGAAGCTGCTTGTGCCTCCAACGTCCCCCGAACAACAAGATGCAGGGTCCTTCAGAGGTTTGCAGCTGTGCATATGCCATCCTGTCGACCTCCTCTATCCACTTCACACAAGCAGAAACGGCTCCAGTGGGCCAAACATTACATGAAGACTGATTTCAAAACTGTTTTGTTCACGGATGAGTGCCGTGCAGCGCTCGATGGTCCAGATGAATGGAGTGGAGGATGGCTGGTTGATGGACACCCCACGCAAACACGGCTACAGCGCCAACAAGGAGGAGGTGGAGTAATGTTTTGGGCTGGAATCATGGGGAGAGAGATTGTCGGCCCCTTTAGGATCCCTGAAGGCGCTAAAGATGAACTCCATAATGTATGTGGATTTTCTCAAACAGCACTTCCTGCCATGGTTCAAGAAGAAGAACCGTGTATTTCACAGCAAGATCATTTTTCTGCATGATAATGCACCATCTCATGCTGCACATAAAACATCTGCATCTCTGGCTGATATGGGCATAAAAGGGGACAAACTTATGGTGTGACCCCCATGCTCCCCTGACCTCTACCCCATTCAGAACCTTTGGAGCATCATTAAAAGGAGTGTCTATGATGGCGGGAGGCAGTTCACATCTAAGCAACAGCTCTGGGAGGGTATTCTGTCCTCATGCAAAACAATTGAAGCAGAAACCATCCAAAACCTGACAAATTCAATGGACGAGAGAGTTCAGAAGCTCCTTTCGAACAAGGGGTCCTATGTGAAAATGTAACATCACCTAGAATAAAGTTTTGAGTTGAAAACTGTTTGATTTCAGTTTCTAACAACCTGCTAATGCTTATAATTTCAAAAATGACCATTTTTTTGGTCTTTATTAAAATGAAAAGGTTGATCGAAAAGTTTGGGGGATCTAAGAGTGTGGCAACCCAGTAGTCATGATTACTTCGAATTCTGACAATATGAGGGTCATGCTGCAGGTAGTGCAGCAAGATGGCACTTATGTGTCTTGCGCATCTCGGAGCCCCAAAATTATTTTCCGGGCTAGATGCAGCTAAAAATTATTTTTAATTTTAAATCTGGTGAAGCTTTAGTATAGATGGCCTAATAGGATCAGTGCTGCACACTGCTACAAAGCCCAAATTATTTTCCAGTCAAGATACAGATAAACATGATTAGTAATTTTAAATCTGGTGGAGCTTATTATAGATGGCCTAATAGGATCAGTGCTGCACACTGCTACAAAGCCCAAATTATTTTCCAGTCAAGATACAGATAAACATGATTAGTAATTTGAAAGCTTAAAACGGTTGGTAGGGTGATTTTAACCAATCATCAAGCTTTTACTCTCCCCAGGATGACACAGGGATAGAAAAGTCGTTTCGGATCCATGATTTGTTCATCTTTATGAACGTGAGTCTGTCTACATTATCAGTGGAGAGCCGCGTGCGCTTATCTGTCAGCACACCACCAGCAGCGCTGAACACACGTTCAGACAGAACGCTGGCTGCGGGGCATGACAAGATCTCCAAGGCGTAAGTGGCTAGCTCCGGCCATTTATCCAGATTGGAAGCCCAAAAAGAGCAAGGGTCCAGTGACACAGTCGTGGCTTCAATGTTTACTTGGAGATACTCCTGTACCATCGTCTCTAGGCGTTGACTATGTGTCAGACTTCTTGTCTCCTGTGGCCTTGCAAAGGATGGGCTAAAAAAGTGGTGAAATGATTCCGCAAAATTGATGTTACCAGCAGATACTGTGGTTCTGTTACGGTTTGAGTGCTGAACACTTGACGGTCCCACGGTTGGCAAGTTGGAACTGTGAGATTCACTACGTGCACCACTGGTATTTTGTGGAAAAGCACATGTAAGATTCTGCAACAGTCTCTGCTGATACTCCTGCATGCGTGCATCCCTTTCTATGGCAGGAATAATTTCTGCAAATTTACTTTTGTACCGGGGATCTAACAGTGTGGCAACCCAGTAGTCAGGATTATTTCTAATTCTCACAATTCGAGGGTCATGTTGCAGGTAGTGCAGCAAGAAGGCACTCATGTGTGTTGCGCATCCAGGAGCACCAAGTCCCTGTTGTGTTGGTGGCGAGGTAGCAATCATGCTTCCTTCCTCTGTCCTCTCCCCCCAACCTCGCACAACAGAAATGTGATCAAGGTCTCCCTCATCTGATGAGTCTTCCATCAGTTCGTCCTCCACTTCTTCCTGGGCTCCTGCACCTTCCTCACTAGTTTGGCTGCTACCATGCGCCCTGGTAAAATCATCTCCCCCACCCTCACATGCCTGCCGCCTTGGTGCTGCCGACCGTCTGGACCTTGCAGATGTTAGCCCTTCCGCATACAACTCCTCCTCCTCTACTTCCTCCACCTCCTCTTGTGCCACCACCTGACTCCGAATTCTGTTTAACATGTGCTCCAGCATGTAAATCACCGGAATAGTCATGCTGATAATGGCATCGTCAGCACTAAACATCTTCGTCGCCATTTCAAAACTGTGCAGAAGGGTGCATAGGTCCCTGATCTGAGACCACTCCTCCAGCGTGATTTGCCCCACCTCTGAATCTCGTTGGCCCAGGCTATACGTCAGAACGTATTGCACCAGGGCTTGTCGGTGCTGCCACAGTCGCTGCAACATGTGCAGAGTTGAATTCCACCGGGTAGGCACATCGCATTTTAGCCGGTGAAGTGGCAGGCCCAACGACTTCTGTAGAGATGTAAGTCGCTGAGCTGCGGGATGCGAACGGCGGAAGTGAGCACACAGCGACCGTGCCCTCTGCAGAAGGCCATCTAGTCTGGGATAGTGGGCTAAAAATTGCTGGACAACCAGGTTCAACACGTGAGCCATACAAGGCACGTGTGTGACATTGCCCCGGCGAAGGGCCGCACCCAGGTTTGCAGCATTGTCGCACACGGCCTTCCCTGGTTTCAGGTCCAGTGGAGACAACCATTCATGAAATTGGTTCTCCAGAGCTGACCACAACTCCTCAGCTGTGTGACTCACATTTCCCAGACATTTCAATGTAAAAACCGCCTGATGACGTTGAGCCCTACTGCCAGCATAGTAAGGAGGTGTGCAGGATCCCTTCTGCGCAGTTAGAAAGCTTGTGGCATGACCAGACAGGCTTTGGGTGCAGGTGGAAGACCGAGAGGAGGTTGAGGAGGCAGAAGCAGTGGAGGAAAAATGACATAAAGAGGATTGACGCACAACTCGTGGGGACGGCAAGACTTGGACAGCAGCCCCTTGTCCTGCTGTCACCATAGTTACCCAGTGCCCAGTCAGCGACATGTAACGCCCCTGTCCATGCCTACTCGTCCAAGTGTCTGTGGTGAAATGCACCCTGTCACACACAGAGTTTCTCAAAGAAGCGGTGATGTTGTGTGCGACATGCTGGTGGAGCGCAGGCACACCTTTCTTTGAGAAGTAGTGCCGACTGGGCATCTGGTACTGGGGCACTGCGACGGACATAAGGTCTCGAAAATCCTCTGTGTCCACCAGGCGGAAAGGCAGCATTTCTGTAGCCAAGAGCTTGCAGATGGTGAAATTCAACCTCTTAGCTTTCTCATGGCTAGGAGGAAATGGTCTTTTACTTGTCCACATCTGAGGGACCGAGGGCTGGCTATTGTGCTTAGACGGGGTTGATAAGGGTGTCCCCGGCAAACTGCCGGTCTGTGAGGAAGATGCAGGCGGACATGTTAGGTTGCCTTGATCCAAAGGTGGTGCTATCGATGTCGGACAGCGCTCAAGACCAGCTGGTGTTACCACCTCCAAAGAAAATGATGACCTGCCAATCACGCTGGCTGTTGCGGGTAAAGAGGTGGCAGGTCTGCGCCCCAAAACAGGTGTGACTGCTGTCCCCCCAGTCACAGATGATGAAGAGGCCGCGGATGCACAAGATATGGCAGATGGTGGTTGGCCCGGCCGGCTAGACCGCATTGTAGCACACAGCTTCCCACTGCAACTTATGCTTCATGTCCATGTGCCGGTTCATGCATGAAGTACTCAAACTATGTATTTTTTGGCCTCTACTTAGCTTTTGCTGACAAATGTTACAGATAACACGAGTTGGGTCATCTTTATCGATCTGAAAAAATGCCCAGGCTATGCAAGGCTTAGCACCCATGCGACCTGAAGAGCCACCACGACTTGTGGTGAGAGGCAGAGTTGTGTTTGAGGATGCAGTTGTTGACGTGCTTCCAGTACTACGTCTCTGTCCAGGAAGGCGCAACCTGACCTCGTCGTCACTAGCATCTTCCTCCACCTCCTCTGCTGACCTCATCTCTTGGCTGACTGTGGGTTGACAATAAGTGGGATCTCCGACCTCATCATCATCACCCTGTGCGTTATCACACCCGTCGTCCTCAGAGCCAACCTGTTCCTGCCCTGACAAAAAACTAAAGTTGTCGCTCCAATCAGGTATTTGAGTCTTATCATCGTCTTCCTCATTGTCTCCACCAACAGGAGTTACAGTTTGGGAATGAGGGTCTACATTATGGTCAGAACCTTCTGCGTCTGGTCCTGGATCCGACTCATAAAGATTCTGGGCATCAGTGCAGATCATTTCCTCGCCTGGATTCACAGAAGCGCTGGAGTCGACCTCTGATTCCCAGGCTATAGTATGAGTAAACAGCTCTGCAGACTCAACCATCTGTTCTACCTCATACTCAGACGGGCAGCTGGAGATTTGGGAGCTGTGAGGAAGCAAGTGCGATTTGGGTGACACCTTTGAGGACTGGAGTATTTGTGATGTTGAAGTTGATGTGGAGGAGAGCCCACTTAAAGGAGCACTTGATATCCGTTGAAGCACCTGCTGTTTTTGTGCCTCATCTGGAATTTGTAGCGATTGGCGTGGCCGTAAGAAAGGGATCTTATCACATTGTCCGCTAAAAAAGTAGACATTTTAGTTTGGCTGGAAGATGGTCTTTCTTCTGCACCTACCCCACGGACACAACCTTTTTTCCCCTTCCCAACACGCCTATTCCCCTTTCCACCAGCAGCAGGCCTTTTTCCACTCATTTTGGTGGTTAACTAATTCACAACTCTGGAGTTGTTTGCACAAAAAAACAATGGATGGTAACCGAGCAGAGCTGAGTGGCCAAACTGTGGTATTAGGCCAAAACTATTGGCTGGGTTAGATGCAGAAAAAAATTATTTTTAATTTGCAACCTGATGGAGGTCAGTATAGATGGACTAATAGACCAAGTCCCACACACCGCTAGAAGCCCAAATATTTTTTCAGAGCTAGATGCAGAAAATTTTTTTATTCAATTTGCAACCTGATGGAGGTCAGTATAGATGGACTAATAGACCAAGTCCCACACACTGCTAGAAGCCCAAATATTTTTTCAGAGCTAGATGCAGAAAAAAATTATTTTTAATTTGCAACCTGATGGAGGTCAGTATAGATGGACTAATAGACCAAGTCCCACACACCGCTAGAAGCCCAAATATTTTTTCAGAGCTAGATGCAGAAAATTTTTTTATTCAATTTGCAACCTGATGGAGGTCAGTATAGATGGACTAATAGACCAAGTCCCACACACTGCTAGAAGCCCAAATATTTTTTCAGAGCTAGATGCAGAAAAAAATTATTTTTAATTTGCAACCTGATGGAGGTCAGTATAGATGGACTAATAGAACAAGTCCCACACGCTGCTAGAAGCCCAAATATTTTTTCAGAGATAAATGAAGAAAAAAATTATTTTTAATTTGCAACCTGATGGAGGTCAGTATAGATGGACTAATAGACCAAGTCCCACACACTGCTAGAAGCCCAAATATTTTTTCAGAGCTAGATGCAGAAAAAAATTATTTTTAATTTGCAACCTGATGGAGGTCAGTATAGATGGACTAATAGACCAAGTCCCACACACCGCTAGAAGCCCAAATATTTTTTCAGAGCTAGATGCAGAAAATTCTTTTATTCAATTTGCAACCTGATGGAGGTCAGTATAGATGGACTAATAGACCAAGTCCCACACACTGCTAGAAGCCCAAATATTTTTTCAGAGCTAGATGCAGAAAAAAATTATTTTTAATTTGCAACCTGATGGAGGTCAGTATAGATGGACTAATAGAACAAGTCCCACACGCTGCTAGAAGCCCAAATATTTTTTCAGAGATAAATGAAGAAAAAAATTATTTTTAATTTGCAACCTGATGGAGGTCAGTATAGATGGACTAATAGACCAAGTCCCACACACTGCTAGAAGCCCAAATATTTTTTCAGAGCTAGATGCAGAAAAAAATTATATTCAATTTGCAACCTGCTGGAGGTCAGTATAGAAGGACTAATAGAACAAGTCCCACACACTGCTAGAAGCCCAAATATTTTTTCAGAGCTAAATGAAGAAAAAAATTATTTTTAATTTGCAACCTGATGGAGGTCAGTATAGATGGACTAATAGACCAAGTCCCACACACTGCTAGAAGCCCAAATATTTTTTCAGAGCTAGATGCAGAAAAAAATTATATTCAGTTTGCAACCTGATGGAGGTCAGTATAGATGGACTAATAGAATGATGCTATGCCCAAAAGATTTTACTTCACTAGGTGCAGTAAAAAAATTGGTATTCTATACACAGGTGGTATATCTTGCAACACAGATAGGCTACTCCACTGACTAACACACTCTGCAATAGGCCAAAAAGGATTAGCTTTGCTAGATTCAGCCAAATGCTGTGAAAAAAACTTGCACAGCACTGGCACAGACCTGCCTGGCAAAAACTGATAGGAACTGATGTAACCTAGTCCTGAAAAGGACTCCAATTACAATTAGTCTTTACTCCCACAATCTATCTATTTAAGAGCACAGACCTGCCTGATAAAAGTCGTAGGAAATGCTGTAACCTAGTCCTTAAAAGGACTGCAATCACAACTATTCCCTACTCCCAAGCTATCTGTATATTTGTGCGAAAATTGGCTTGAAATTAACAAGGTATAGCGCACACAGCAACAGCGGTGCCGTCTAACACGCAGCTGCAGCAGTGAGAAAATGGTGGCGACGGGGAAAATGGCTTGGTCTTATAGGGCAAGGACATGTGACATACACTGCCAATGACACATGCCCTTGCTTGTGTGAAAAAAAGCACTTCGCTCCGTGTGTGCGCTGCTGATAGGCTGACAGATTGCACCTCCCCACTGCAAATGCGGGAAAGAGAAAAAAAAATGGAGATCTTCATTGTTCCTGCAGAGATCCATCCCCTGCCCCTCCCCCCGCCCCGCTGTACACTCAAACTGCGTATTAACATTAATTTTCATCATTACTGAGAAAAAATCCAGTTATGATTTTGGTGCACGAACAGTTATCGAACATAACCTCGAACAGCCGAATTTTTCTCAAATTGTTCGTGTTCGCCGATCGGCTCGAACACCGCCCAAAACAGCTCGAATTTGAGATTGGCGAACAGTTCGAGTAGAACAACGCTCATCTCTAGTAATGACAAAATTCATTAGGGGCACCGAGGGGATACATTGTGAAGTTAATTAAAAGTAGTGCACAACCCATTTAAACACTGCTTCGCTGCTTAGTGGCGCCCGGTCAGCCGCATGCATATTTTAGATTACCCGATGCATTAGAATCGGGCCACCATCTAGTAAGAGTATAAATACCTAAGACAACTGTGAGAACAAGGTTAAAATGTTTCCAGCTGTCATGTCTCATTGATTTAGGGCTTGATGGGTCTAATATGTTTCTATTAATATTTTCCTTGATCACTGTAAGAAAGACTTTCAATGGGTAGACTGGCTGAAGGAGACGCCAGTGTGATCAAGAGGGACAGTGAAAGACTTCATTATATACCTTGAAAGGCAAGAAGTACCCACGATATGTTTGAGTATTGGAGCATATATCAGCATATCAATACCTCAGAGTTGTCAAGATCACTTATAATTAGATAATTATGCAGCCGTAATGGAAGATTGGCATACTGTAGTTCACAAGCAGCTTTTGGAAAATAATTTGAAGACGTTTCACATTAGTGTAAGTAATAAATTAAATTAGAATATTAAAGTAAAATACATTAGTAATTTCATTGACTAGATAAAAGACCACTAATATGGAGAATGAACGAGAGCTCGGCTTCATTGTTCTCTGTGACACCCACTAAATTTCTAATTCTGTATCTGGGAGAAGACGTCTGAGGAGTCTGTAAATAGCTCTTCAGAAGGAAGAACACTGGGCCCGATTCATCGCGGTGTGTTCTCCAATCTTGATGCATGGTCCGCTGGAGAAGGATGCGTCAAACTCAAAGAGCCTCATAATGAATTCTGCACATCTTCCAGATGTTGTGCTCCAGAGTCAGAAACGTACATTTCTGGTATACTTTACGCTACTTCTGTGGCTCGGCCATGGCCCCTTTCCCTAAGCTCTGGCAAATTTTTAAAAAGTTGGAGAGGTGGAGTAGAAACCTTAAAAAATACAAGGTTTTTGCACGACTATGTGTTCCGCTAATAATTGGAAACATCACTAACAGTTTATGGCACAAATTGTTTATTGAATCGGGGCCAAAGTCTCTTAAAGGATTGTCCACTTCTCAGACAACCCCTTCTCAATTACTATATTCCCCCACATAAAGTAAAAACTTTGTAAAAAAAAAAAAGCCTGTACTTACCTCCAGTGTCAGGCTATGTGCCCACGATGCAGAAATGCTCAGGATTTTTTCCTGAGCGTTTCTGCATCTCCCTGGCAGAAAAAAAAGCATGCGGATTGTACATGCGGATTGTACATGCGGATTCTACATTCGTTTTCCTGCCAGGGACATGCGGAAATGAAGCGGTTACCCACTGACATGTGGATTGACAAGCGCTTTCCAAGCGATTAGCATCACTTGGAAAGTGCTTGTGACAACTAGGTCACACTATATAAATCCATGCAAACAGCATGGATTTATATAGTGTGACCCGAGAGAGTGGTAAAAATAAAAAAATAAATGTATACTTACCCTCCGATGGCCCCCGGTGTCCCGCTCACTCCGTTCCCCCTTGCCGGCAACAGTGAATTGAAAGACCTGCCGACGTCAGCGTCACGTGACCCGTGACATGACTCTGACGTCAGCGCAGGTCCTTCAACTCACTGCAAAGTGCCAGGAACCAAGCAGGAGCGCTGCGTGGGCCGACAGAAGGTAAGTATACATTTATTTTTTATTTTATTCTTGTTTTTTACAGCTTTTTTAATGGTACCTGGGTGTGGATGAGAGTCTCCTCTTCTCCACACTCGGGTACCATCCGCACATTAGAACGCGCCAATAACGCAAGTACAGATGCAGTCTTGCGGAATTGGCGCATTCTAATGCAAGTCAATGGCAGCGAAAACGCAGCGCTTCCGCAAAATTAATGGACATGCTGCAGATTTTTGAGCGCAGCATAAACGCTGCGGAAAAATCCGCAGCATGGGCATTGAAAGTGCGGAATTGCATAGGGGACCATGGCAGAAGGCTTATCATGCGTTTACGCTGCGGAAATTTCCGCACCAAAAACGCATGAAATACGCATTGTGGGCACACAGCCTCAGTGCCGTTCCAGCGATATCAGTGCCGATGCTCCCGTGACATTATGTCACATGACCCCTGCAGCCAACCAATGACCACTGCAACCTCACTTCCTTGAGACGAAACTGAAGTCAGAAAGGTTGCTGCGCTCTGACTTGATCTGAATATCAATTTTGTTTGAAGGAAGTAAGAGTGAAGCAGCCATGTGACGTAACAATAGCATGTGAGCCCCGGCGCCAGCACCAGAGGAGAGTATAAGATGTTTATATTTTACAAGGGGGAATATAGTAATAGCGCACCACTCCGTCTTTCTGCTTGCTGGGGAAGGTGGTGCTCTCCTGATGGGACAGTTTGGACTAGCAGCATGGTCATGACGCTGCTCTCTACTATGTGCCCCCCATGGAGCTAGCTGAGGCAACTTTGCCTCTGCAGCATCGGAGGAGCGCAGTGGGTCTGAAGCTAATGGGGTCGAGCCAGTTTCAGAGCAGGGTTTGCAAGCTCTAGAGCAGTATTTCCAAAACTCCAGTCCTCATGCTCCACACCCCAAAAGATCATGTTTTCAGGATTTGCTTAGCTATGCTTAACTGAGAGCACCTGGGAAAATTCTGATGCCTCAATAAAAATTCCATCACATGTGTAATACTAAAAAAATCCTGAAAACATGATCTGTTGGGTGGGGGGCCGTGAGCACGAGAGTTTTGGAAAAACACCTCTGATAGACTACAGACAAGGCTGGTAACTAGGTAACGAGCAGTAAACTATACAACTTAGAATCCCCCCACTCTTGAAAACAGAGAGGATTCTTTATAAATAAATGTAATTTCTGAAGGAAGTTGCTCGTTTTTACAAGTACTTTGCATTTTTTCCTATTTAGCAAGATGAGACAACCCCTTTTAAAGAGGCATTTCCCACCTTCAGGGGAATGGTGATTACTTGAAGGGAAACTATCATCAGAAAATGACCGAATTAACTTTTAGTGATGCTCATTATCATCAGTGTCAGGATTAGAATTATAGGTAACACCTAGATGCAGATAAAATAGGACTTATGAAAATTACAAGATTTAATATAGAGATATGGAAAATTGAAAAAAGGAAATTATTTTTAAAAATGTACATTTAACATAAAACCAAAAGCTGCCACTAGAGGGAGTTTGCTTCATAAATGTTATGATAGAGATGAATGTAGAAGCAGCAGACAGTCAGCTCCCTCTAGTGGTGGTTGCAGATAACCATAATGTTATCTTTCAGTTCTCTCTACAGGAATTATGCCCATTATGAAGATGTTTTAAGAAAAAAATCAATCAGAAAAAAAAAAATTACAAAATGAAGTAGTTAAAAAAATAAAGAAATTAAACAAAATGGTATTGAAAGAAAGAACATTGGCGTAGAACTGTTTTAATGAGCTGTAACTTATGTAATCTCGATGTAACAGTAATATAAAAAATATATATATTAAAAAATATAGTGTTTACATCAAATCCTGCGATAAAGGCTTCATAGGTTGAATTTGTTTTGTTTACCAGTTTTAAAAAGGGAGGTGAAAAGTGGGCGGAAATAATCTGGAGGGGCCTGTCCACCAATCTTCTAACATATTCATCATTAGTAAAGTGCAAATTTTCAAGCTTTTGGGGGATTTTTGGGGAACTCATAATGAATTTGATTAGTTTACAGTCCTTTTGCTCATCTCTTGTATTTAGTCTTCACCTCGCCAGCCGGACAGCTTGTACTGAGCAGTGAGATCTCAAGCAGCAGCAGGGAGTAAGTTAACTAATGAACTGTCAATCAGGTGAGATGGTTGGAGATTAAGTTAAACTATCATAGTCATTCTGACATGCATTATAAATGTAAGTATAGCAGTCTTATCAGGCCTAACCTATTTATTAATGTATGCAGTTTGAATTATGGAATTTAGAAACAAAACTGCTTTAAAATGAGAAGCTTTGCAGAAATGCATAGTGTTTCTGCACTGAGGACTTCACCAGGACTTTGCCACCAAATTTCTTTTTATTTATTTCTTTCAATCTTTAATTTTTTTTTACAGCCTTTAATTTCTGATTGTTTCAATGTATGTAATGAAAAGACACCAACTAAACCCCATTTTCTATATGCAAGAAAATAGGAGTCTACATACAAACACTACAGTACCTAAGGAGACTTTTAAGAGGTTCCCTGCAGCATGACTGAAGGTGCAATTCAAGACAGAAAAGTAGGCACTAGAGAACAGCAAATAAATTTGAGTAGAATGCAAAAAAGGGAGATTTTTGTGTACTCACCGTAAAATCTCTTTCTCTTAGCCCCTAATTGGGGGACACAGGACCATGGGTGTTATGCTGCTGTCCACTAGGAGGCGACACTATGCATAATCTGAAAAAGATTAACTGTGGCTCCTGGACGCCCCTGGACGGCATCAGCCTTCTCCAGTTTTGTGCAAAAGCATTAGGAGGAACCTAACATGGATAACATAACCATGTCTATAAGAAGGCAACTATGTACAAGCTTAAAAAACAAAACAAAATGAGAACTCAACATAATAACGGCCCGGAATGGGAAACAGGGTGGGAGCTGTGTCCCCCAATTAGAGGCTAAGAGAAAGAGATTTTATGGTGAGTACACAAAAATCTTCTTTACTCTGTTGCCTCATTGGGGGACACAGGACCATGGGACGTCCCAAAGCAGTCCCTGGGTGGGAAGCAATGGACGAATATTGTGTAGACGGGCCCCTACAATTGGGGTACCCCTGCCTGCAGAACACATCTACCCAGGCTCACGTCTGCTGAGGACTGGGTATGAACCCTGTAGTGTTTGGTAAACGTGCGTAGGCTAGTCCAGGTGGCTGCCTTACACACTTGTGGTGCCTAATGGCCCAGGAGGCCCCTACCGCACGTGTAGAGTGTGCCATAATACCTGCTGGAAGAGGAGAATTTTTGAGGCGGTAGGCCTCTTGTATGGTGGATTTGATCCACCTGGCAAGGGTAGCTTTGGAAGCTGGCAGACCCTTGCGGCCGCCTTCCAGAAGGAAAAGAGAATCAGACTTCCGGAAGGGCGCAGTCCTAGACACATAGATACGCAATGCCCTGACAAGGTCAAGCGTATGCAGAGCCTTCTCCACTCTATGAACCGGGACCGGACCGAGGGATGGCAGTGAAATTTCCTCATTGAGGTGGAAGTTGGACACAACCTTCGGAAGGAAGGATGGGACCAAACGGAGAACTACCTTGTCCTGGTAAAAAGCCAGGAAGGGCAGTCTGCAGGAGAGTGCTGTCAGTTCAGACACCCTGCGTAGCGAGGTGATTGCCACCAGGAAAACCACTTTCTGGGATAGAAGGCGGAGTGGGACTTCCCTAAGGGGTTCAAAGGGTGTTTACTGCAATGCTGTCAGCACCAGGTTGCGGTCCCACGTTTCTAGTGGTTGTCTGTAGGGGGGAACCAATCGGGAAACCCCCTGAAGAAATGTCCTTACTTGCGGCTTATTAGCAATGCACCTCTGAAAAAGCACTGAGAGAGCGGACACCTGGCTCTTAAGGGAGGCCAGGGACAGTCTGGCCTCCAGACCCGATTGGAGAAACCCAAGTACCCTGGGGAGAGAATAAGGGAATGGGGTCTGGCCACGAGATTTGCACCAGGTAAAGAAGGCTTTCCAGGTACGGTAATAAATCTTAGCAGAGGTTGGCTTCCGTGCCCTGATCATGGTTCCAATGACGTCCGGCGAGAACCCTGACTGGGTTAAAACCCAGGTTTCAATGGCCACGCCGTCAAATTGAGGGCCCCTGAGTTCTGGTGGTAGAACGGGCCTTGTGACAAAAGATCCGGGCGGTCGGGGAGACGCCAGGGGATGTCTGCTGTGAGCTGTACGATGTCGGCGTACCATGTACGTCTGGGCCAGTCCGGTGCGATTAGGATGGTTGGAACTCCCTCTTGCTTGATCTTCCTCACCACTCTGGATATCAGGGGGAGAGGTGGAAATATGTACAGGAGCTGGAACTGGGTCCAGTCCTGAACCAGGGCATCCGCTCCTAGCGCCCGCGGATCGTGAGTTCTGGCCATGAAGTTGGAGACCTTGGCATTGAAGTGGGATGCCATTAGGTCCACGTCCAGAGTCCCCCAGCGATCGCAGATCTGTCGAAAAACTTCGGGATGGAGAGACCACTCTCCCGAGTCCATTCCTTGCCGGCTGAGGAAGTCTGCTTCCCAGTTGTCCACACCCGGAAGTGACGGAAGGCTCTCAATGCCAGGAGGATGGCATGAATCTCCAAGATGTTGATGGGCATGGTCGCTTCCGATGGGGACCACTTGCCCTGTGCTCTGTGGTGTAGGTGCACCGCACCCCAACCCGTCAGGCTCGCGTCGGTGGTCAGAACCTTCCATTGACCCGTGAGAAAGGATTTCCCCTTTGTTAGTGAGGTTGGCTTGAGCCACCAGTGCAGGGACCTCCTGGTTGACGTCAGCTGGAACTCCCTGTCGAGAGAAAAAGGGTTCCTGTCCCATGACTTGAGGATGGCTAGTTGGAGAGGCCTGAGGTGAAGCTGGGCAAATGGGACCGCTTCTATTGCCGCCACCATCCTGCCGAGGACTCTCATGGCAAACCGGAGAGATCGAGGGAATTTGCTGAGGCGAGTGCGAACTCCTAGACGGAGAGGCAGTGCCTTGTCCTTGGGAAGGAGCACTAGACCCCTGAAGGTGTTGAATAGCATTCCCAGGAAGGTCAGAGACTGACTCGGGTTGGCGATGACTTTTGTCGGTCGACTAACCAACCCAGGAGACTCAGAGTGTCGATTGTGATTGAGACGCTGAGCTCGCAGTCCTTGAAGGTGGGAGCCTTGATAAGGAGATCGTCCAGGTATGGAACGACTACTATGCCTCTGGAGTGCAGGACGTCCATGGTGGCTGCCATGACTTTGGTAAACACTCTGGGAGCCGTGGCGAGTCTGAACGGGAGAGCCACGAACTGGTAGTGGTCCTGGTCAATTGCGAACCTGAGAAATCTCTGATGGGCGGGTGCAATTCGTATATGCAGGTATGCGTCTTGTATGCCTATGGAGGCGAGAAATTCTCCCTTTTCCATGGACGCAATGACGGACCGAAGGGACTCCATACGGAAGTGACATACCCGTACATATTTGTTGAGCTGTTTTAGGTCCAGTATGGGCCTACGCCGCCTCCTTTCTTGGGGACTACGAATAAATTGGAGTAGAACCCTCGGAAGTGCTCGGCCGCGGGGACCGGTACTATGACTCCTGCTTAAAGAAGCGAGAAGACCATTTGGCGGAAGTCATAAGCCTTGGCTGGCGGTTTTGGGGGAACAGAAAGTAAGTCTGTTTGGTGGGTTGGAAGTGAACTCTATCTTGTATCCTGAATACACTAGTTCCCTGACCCACCTGTCTTCTGTAATAGGCAGCCAGACTTGATGAAAGAGCAAAAGTCGGCCGCCTACAGGTGGGGTGTCTTCCAGAGTCCGTGAGTCATGATGAAGAGGAAGTCTGAGATTTTCCTCCTTTGAACTTTGACTGGCCTGCTTTTGACTGCCAGGTCTTGTCCGACTTTTGCGTCGACCGCGAGTTGTCCCTGCGTAGGGAGCGGTTGCTATTTTGTGCTGGCTGCGAGAAGGACCAGCCCGAAGAGTTCCGAAAGGATCGGAATCGAGTTTGGTTACGCTTCTTGCAAGTGCGTTTGGGTTTCAGTTGGGGGAGAGAGGTACTCTTACCCCCGGTGGTGCTGGATATCATCGTGTCCAACTGTTCACCAAAAAGTCGACCACTGAGGTACAGGAGGTGCGTGAGGGACTTCTTTGAGGCTGCTTCTGCTTTCCATTCCCGCAGCCAGAGGATACGCCGAATCGTGATGGCGTTTGATGCTATCCCCGCTGCACCCCTTGCAGAATCCAGAGCTGCATGAAGCATGTAATCTGCTACAACTGCTATTTGAACCGCTTGGTCCGACAGCTCAGGAGCAGATACTTGGAGGCCAGCTTGTAAAGTTTGGGCCCAAGCCAGGATGGCCTTGGCAGCTCAAACTGAAGCGAACGCGGGAGCCAGGGAGGCCCATGCAGCCTCGAAAATTGAACGAGCCATAATAATAATAATAATTTTTATTTATATAGCGCCAACATATTCCGCAGCACTTTACAATTAAGTGGAGACATGTACAGACAATAAATTCAATACAAGGTGAGACAGTTTAACAGTTACATCAGGAGTGAGGTCCCTGCTCGCAAGCTTACAATCTACAAGGAAATGGGGGGACACAATAGGTGGAAAGTGCTTGTTATTTCAGGTCAGGCAATTATAATAAGTCGGGATTATCATATAAAGCTGTATGATCCGGTCATCAGCCTGTATGTTCAAGTGCAATACTCAATTACCGAGTGCAGTTATCGTGTGCATGGAGGGTGTAGAGACAGATGAACAGTAGGGGGCAGATTCTGAATAGTATTTAGGAGGGAACAGGGGAAAGTTAGTTTACTGGGTATTTGAGGTGGTAGGCTTGTTTAAAGAGATGGGTTTTTAAAGCGCACTTGAAGACATCGGGGCTAGGCATCAATCGGATCGTCTGGGGTAGAGCATTCCAGAGAACTGGCGCAGCACGAGAGAAGTCTTGGAGACGGAGGTGCGAGGTTCGGATTATGGGGGATGTTAGTCTTAGGTCATTTGTGGAACGGAGGGCACATGTAGGATGATAGACTGAGATGAGAGAGGAGATATAAGGTGGTGCAGAACTGTGGAGGGCTTTGTGGGTGAGAGCAATGAGTTTATATTGGACCCTTTAGCGAATGGGTAACCAGTGTAATGACTGGCACAAGGTGGAGGCATCGGTGAAGTGGCTGGACAGAAATACGACCCTGGCTGCCGCATTCAGGACAGATTGGAGAGGGGAAATTTTGTTAAGAGGGAGACCGATCAGAAGAGAGTTGCAGTAGTCCAGACGAGAGTGAATAAGAGCGACCGTAAGAGTTTTAGCAGTTTCAAAAGTGAGAAAAGTTCGGATTCTGGAGATGTTTTTAAGATGCAGGTGACAGGAGCGAGTGAGTGATCGGATATAGGGAGTAAAGGAAAGGTTAGTGTCGAATATAACCCCAAGGCAGCGGGCGTGCTGCTTGGGAGTTATGGTTGAACCCTCCAAGGTAATTTTGATGTTAGGTAGAGTTAGGTTAGTAGAGGGGGGAAACACAAGAAGTTCAGTTTTGGAGAGATTCAGTTTAAGATAGAGGGAGGACATGATGCTAGACACAGCAGACAAACAATCCTTGGTATTTTGTATTAGGGTAGGGGTGATGTCAGGGGAAGAAGTGTATAATTGGGTGTCGTCAGCATAGAGATGATACTGGAACCCAAATCTGCTGATTGTTTGTCCAATAGGGGCAGTGTATAGAGAGAAGAGGAGGGGGCCTAGGACTGAGCCCTGTGGAACCCCGATAGTAAGGGATGAGGAGGGGAAGAGGAGCCGGCAAAAGATACAGTGAAGGAGCGGTCAGAGAGGTAGGAGGAGAACCAGGAGAGAACGGTTTCCTTGAGGTCTACAGAGCAGAGCATAGTGAGGGGGAGCTGGTGATCCACAGTGTCAAATGCTGCAGAGAGATCCAGGAGAATCAGCAGGGAGCAGTGACCTTTGGATTTGGCTGTTAGTAGATCATTAGAGACTTTAGTGAGGGCAGTTTCAGTGGAGTGTAAGGAGCGGAAACCAGATTGTAGAGGGTCGAGGAGAGAGTTATCTGAGAGATAGCGGATTAGATGGGAGTGGACCAAGCGTTCCAGGAGTTTAGAGATGAAAGGAAGATTAGAGACAGGTCTGTAGTTAGCAGCGCAGTTCGGGTCCAGGGATGGCTTTTTAAGTAAAGGGGTTATGATGGCATGTTTAAATGAGGAGGGAAAGATACCTGAAGAAAGAGAGAGGTTAAATATTTTAGTCAGGTGAGTGGTGACCACCGGTGAGAGGGACTGCAGGAGATGTGAAGGAATGGGGTCACTGTTGCAGGTTGTAGGCCGAGAAGAAGCGAGGAGCTGGGTAACTTCTTCTTCTGTGACAGGCTCAAAGATGGCAAGTGAGTTTGAAGTGCGGCAGAGAAGGGGATCCAGGCACTGAGGAGATTGGGCTGAGATGTTGCTAGAGAATATGACTCTGTTCACACTTATCAGACAGCACACAAACAGATGGATGAATTAAATACCATGGAAAAATGTTGCTAGAGAATATGACTCTGTTCACACTTATCAGACAGCACACAAACGGATGGATGAATTAAATACCTGTGTGAAGAAGAAGAAGAGAGGAGAGTGGATTATCAGCTTCCGGCCATGTATAACTGTACTTTTAACTATTGCACTTAAAATCTATTGCCCAGCATGCGTGCTATCCCGAGCCAGAGCTGAATATATATGCCATGCCATGTGTTCTACCTGCCGGTCTGCTGTGTCCCTGAGGGTTGAGCTATCTGGTAGTGAAAGGAGTGACTGTGCTGCTAGCCTAGAGACTGGGGGATCCACTTCGGGTGGATCTGTCCATTCCTAGGTGGTCTCCTGTGGGAAGGGGTACCGCGCCTCCGGATATTTGCGATTGGTAAACTTCTTCTCAGGCTGTGAGAACTGCTTTTTAAGGATCGACTTAAACTCTGGGTGGTCAAAGAAGACCTTAGGCGGCTTCAGAAGTCCTTCAAAGGAAATCTTGTGTTGTGGTGCCTCCGGGAGCGGATCAGAAATGTCCAGCACCCGATGGATGGACGATATTACGTCCTCAACTAGCGCTGTATTGCTAGGGGGGATTGGGATCAGAGACTCTTCAGTTTCCTTGTCTGAGTCGGAATCACAGATGCCTTCCGAATCCTGTGTATCGCTTAGGCGTCTCCTGCTGGATGAACCAGGGTGGAGGCCTTCTTTGGTCGGGGATCGCTGCGGAGAACTGCATTGTCTGTCCCTGGTAGGGGACGGTCTAGATGACCTGGAACTACGGTGTCTCTTCCTAGAAGGGGATGACCGTGTGCTATGGGATGACGCAGATGAACGTGAACTGTGGGTCCGCTTGCGTCCTGACCTAGACGTGGATGTGCCCGGGTCGTCATGTCCCTGAGTCGAGCCTTCCCTTTGCTGGGTAGCGTTCATAGCCGAGGCATTACTCTGCAGAGCCTGAAGCAATGTGGAGGTTAGGTTATCTATAGACTGCGTCATAGATTGCGACATCTGAGTGACCCATTCCGGCTTGGCATTAGACACCGAAGCATTGGCAGGGGCTTCTTGGGGCTCTGGCACAATAGTCTGGATGCAGTCCTGGCAGTGCGGGTATGTGCTGCCACTTGGGAGAGTATTGCTGCAGGCTGTACAGAGTGCATAATAGCAGTCCTGCCTGGTTCTCTTGGACCTTGAGCCCGGCATAGTGCACTGGGGTGGCTATGCAGAGGGCCCTACAGGGGTGGCTATGCAGAGGAGCCTGGACTCACAGCCGAGGAAGAACTCCAGCTGTGATCTTATCCCACCGGTGTGGCCCTAGGTCCAGCGCCGAAGAACCACGGTCCTGTGCCCCTCGGAGACTGGCTGGTCTTCCCTTATCCTGCAGCAGATAATGGCCGCTGAAGTAAAGTTAAGAAAGAAGGGGGGGCGGAGAGCTGAAAAGGGCAGCAGAACTGTGTGAAATCACGCCCTTTCAGTCTCGATCCGTCCCCTCTATGACACTGTAGTGTCATATTTGTCATCCGGGGGGCGGGCCGGGGAGAGGAGGTTGTGGCTTCGGCTAGGCTGAAGTCGCGGCCTAAATTAGATGCCTGATGCCCAAAGGGACTGCAGGCCGACGTGGAAGTCCGGGAGGGGGGCCGGATCTGAACTGGACCGCCCCGGATTTAAAGGCAGGATAGCTGTGGGGTATAAGCGGAAGGGGGGGGGCCCTGTGAAGAGTCCCCCTGAGGCACTGTAGAGCAGGTGCTGCCGCAGAAACAGGGCACAGGGAGGCCTGTGCCTCTGTTGTGTTCTGCCTGTGCTCCCCCGGTCCCGACAGGAGCCCGCAGCAGGGCTGGGGGCCCTGGATTCAGCCGTAGTGTGCTGGCTGCTGGGAGCTGCTGCCTGTAGAGGCCCTACCTGAGGCGTTTCAACCTAATACCCCCAGGGGGGATTAGGGAGGTGCTGTTGTCACCGTCAAGGGGCTATATCCTCGCCTCGACCTCAACCCAGAAACCAATAGGAATTGGGGACGGAGGGGGGTCTAGACTTCGAACCAGCACCCGAGGGGCTGGGGAAGGAGCAACATGGGGAATAGACATCTCAACTTCAACCGTGCACCCCATAATAAGGGGCCGAGGAAGGAGCCATGTCGGGAGTCTCGCAGTAGACCCACTTTTCTTCATCTGTAATCCCGTCGGTGAAAAACGGAGTAAAAGTTTTAGGTGTGCCTCCTATGCGACACTAAGCAAAAACTGGAGAAGGCTGATGCCATCCCGGGGTGTATACTGCAGAGGAGGAGCCATGGTTAATCTTTTTCAGATTATGCATAGTGTCGCCTCCTAGTGGACAGCAGCATAACACCCATGGTCCTGTGTCCCCCAATGAGGCGACAGAGTAATGCTTATTTTTTTAAAAATTTCCTTCAGCATAGCTTCAGCGAAATGGCGGCCGCTGTTTTTCTGGACCATGAGTGGTCAATAAAAGGTTAAAATAAATATAAAAATCCTTCTTTACACCTTACCGCTCATCTTGTTGACCCGTCCACTACTCACCGCCACATCATCTGTTCCCCGCCGCTTGTGCTCAAGGGTTATGCATATGCGCGCAGAAGGACACGGTGCACGTCATGATGCAGTGACCTTCCGCGTGCTTGCGCAGAGCCCTCTTGGGCACTATGACAGCCGAAAGTCCCGATTCAGCATCAGAGGCCTGGGGATTCCAGTTTGAGTGGTGGGAGAGCAGAAGATGCGATGAGGATTGGATGGATGGCGGTGAGTAGTGGAGGGCAGAGGAGAGGTGGAGTAAGGTTAGTATAGGGATTTTTTCTTACATATTACATTTGCTATGCTCTGGGGTCTGGAGAGACCCCAAAGGCATAATAATGTACATTTAATTCGTGGAGAATAATTACTCTTTGAATCGAATTTCCCGGGAAAAACACGTGAACAGGAGACTCTGAATTTTGCCTGATCCGCACATCTCTAGTAGACACTCATATAAGGATTTTTAACAAATAAATGCAGGCACTTAAATTCTCTTTATGGTTTTAAAAACACCCTATTAAAGGGCTGTCCACTACACTTAATTAATTTAAAAATGAGCAAATGGTGGTCCTAAAATAAATAAAAAAACAAACAAACAAAAAAAAAAAACAACACACGCTCACCTAACGGACCCCTGATGCACCTTACTGCTGCTGGTTTTCCCCATGGTTTTCTGGCTTCCTCTTCCAACAGCACTCACTGATTGGCTGCAGTGGTCACATTCTGTCTGAGCTAGAAAAAAGCCTTAGTTACTTACCGTTAACGGGATTTTTCGGAGCCCATGACAGCACCACGAGAGAGAGGATCCGCCCATCAAGGACAGGAAACCTACAGGTTAAAAAGGGCGGCCCTCTCTTCCCGCTTCAGTTTAGTTAACAGAGCATGAGAGTACCGCCAAGGTTAGTTATAACAAAACATAATCACATTAAGTACATAACTTTTCATCAATTTCCCGCAAGGGTGCACAAAAAGAAATCAACTCTACGGGAGTGCACAACACCAGTGAAGGGAGGGAATATAAAGGTGCTGTCATGGGTTCCGAAAAATCCCATTACCGGTAAGTAACTAAGGCTTTATTCGGTCTCCCATGACAGCACCACGAGAGAATTACAGAGACGAAGGAAATTAGGGAGGGACCACAGCTTGAAGCACCCTTCTCCCGAAAGTAAGATCTGCAGAGCCACCCAGATCCAATCTATAGTGCCTATAGAAAGTAGAGGGAGAAGACCCAAGTGGCAGCCTTACAAATTTCCTCAATGGAAAGCCCTGTCTTCTCCGCCCAGGAGGTTGATACCGCTCTGGTAGAATGCGCCCTCAACCCCTCTGGTATCTCTTTATCCCCCGAGGAGTATGCGAGGGAAATGGCCTCCTTGATCCATCTAGCGATTGTAGCCTTTGAGGCCTTACAACCCTTTCTAGCCCCCCGATAGCATATAAATAGGGACTTATCCTTTCTAAACCCACGTGATACATCTAAGTACTTTAGTACGCACCTCCTAACGTCCAAAGTGTGAAGCCCCTCCTCCTTTTGATTTTTGGGCGGGAAGCAAAAAGTCGGGAGAACTATCTCCTGGGTTCTATGGAATAGAGTGGCCACTTTAGGAAGAAAGGCTGGATCAGGTTTTAATATAATCCTATCGTCCAGAATTTGCGTGAATGGAGGGCATATTGAAAGGGCCTGTAGGTCACTGACTCTCCTGGCTGAAGTTAGGGCTACTAACAGGACCGTCTTTAGGAAAATAATATTGGAGGAGACCAAATCTAGTGGCTCAAAAGGAGGGCTGGTCAAGGCATCCAAGACCAAATTCAAATCCCAGGGAGACATCTTTACTTTGGTAATGGGTCTACACCTAAAGGAAGCTTTTATAAAACGGGCTATCCAATAGTTATCTGCAATATTGGAAGAAAATAAAGCTCCCAACGCCGACACCTGTACTTTCAAGGTACTGGTAGTGAGACCCAATTCCAAGCCCCGCTGCAGAAATTCCAGAATTTTCCCAATAGGGGGCGCCTCCTCCACCTTAACTTCTGCAAAGGACAGAAACTTTCTCCAGGTCCTGGCATAAATACGGGTGGTAACAGGTTTTCTGCTAGCCAGGAGAGTATTCACTACATTTGCGGGGAATCCTTTGTTGGTCAATAACACCCTCTCAAATTCCACGCCGTCAAATGTAGACTCAAGGCTGGAGGATGGGAAAGTGGCCCTTGAGTGAGGAGGTCCGGAATCTCCGGAAGAACCCAGGGATCCGATATGGACATCTTCCGGAGATAAGGGAACCACGGTCTTTTGGGCCAAAAGGGGCATATAAGTATCACTCTGGCCCGGTCTGCCCTGATCTTTCTTATCACTGCTGGGAGCAGGATCATGGGAGGGAAGGCATATGCCAGAGGAAATCTCCAGGGAACCATGAAGGCGTCCACTGCCAGGGGTCCCTCTCTGGGGTCTAAGGAACAAAAATTTACCACTTTCCGATTGGCCTTTGTTGCGAATAAGTCACAGTCGGAAGGCCCCACATTTCTACGATTCTGGAGAATATTTGCGTATTTAGGGACCACTCTCCCTCTTTTACAGAAGTACGGCTGAGGAAATCCGCTGTGATGTTTTCCTTCCCTTTTAGATGAGTAGCCAAAAGAGAGGAACAATGATCTTCGGCTTTCTGCAGAAGTGTGTTCGCTACCCTCATCAAGTCTCTTGAGTGGGTTCCCCCTTGGTGGTTTATGTAAGCTACCGTGACTTGATTGTCCGAGAGTATACGGACATGCTGGCCCTGTAAATATATAAGGAACTCGTTGAACGCATACTGCACCGCCAGAAGCTCCTTAGCATTTGATGACAACTGTCGCTCACTGCTTGACCAGGTTCCCTGCACTAATTTCCCTTCGAAGTGAGCTCCCCAACCTGCAGCACTTGCATCAGTGGACAAGACTGCAGTTGGACTACATTCCCAGGGAACCCCTCTAGCAAGATTGTCTTGTCGTAACCACCAACGAAGGGACCATATGGCACGAGGACCTAGAGAAAACTCACGGTCTAGATGCCCCTCTAAAGCTGCGTTATTGTACAACACATCCCACTGAAAAGCTCTTGAATGTAATTGTGACCAACGAACCGCAGGAAAAGCGGAGGTGAAGGTTCCCAATAGTGACATGGCCTTACAGAGTGACATAGAAGGTTTACGTATACACTGTGCTACCAACCCCCGGATTCTATCAATTTTTTCTTCTGGAAGATAACATAGCTGTTTCCTAGAATCTAATATGACCCCCAGATATTGTTGTACCTTGAGTGGAGACAGTCTAGACTTTTCTAAATTTAGAAACCACCCCAAGCTCTTTAAGACAGACATGGCCTCCCGCAGGTGGGTCTCGCACTGAACCAACGAGTTCCCCACTATCAGGAGATCATCCAGGTAAGGGATAATTAGAATGTCCCTTTCTCTTACATGGGCCATAACTTCCGCCATTACTTTAGTAAAAACTCGCGGGGCTATAGCTAAACCAAAGGGGAGTGCAGTGTATTGAAAGTGTTTAACCACCCCGTCAATTTCAATGGCCAGCCTCAAGTATTTCTGATAGTCACTATGAATTGGGATATGGTAATACGCATCTTTGAGATTGAGCACTACCATATAACAGTGGGGAAAAAGTAACTTTATTACGAATTTTAAAGACTCCATTTTAAAGGTGTGTATTTTAAGGAAATTATTCAGGGATTTCAGATTTATGATTGTTCTGAGACTTCCATCCGGTTTCGGAACCAAGAAGAGCGGGGAGTAGAAACCGAGACCCTTTTCAGCCTCCGGAACCTCAATCAGGACGTGTTTTCTTATTAGGGCTTGTATTTCCGAAACGAGGGCAGCCTGGCGTTCTGGGGAAGAACTGGAGGGAACAACCATGAATCTTTTGTGAGGCAATGCTTTAAATTGAAATTTAAGACCATACTTAATCAGGCTTAAAATCCAATTGCTATGAGAAATCTGTTCCCAAGCTGGGACAAATAATGACAATCTCCCTCCCACCTGGGCTGATTGTGTATCTCCTGGCTTCTGCTCAATTTCTGGAGACGGACCAAAGAGTAGACCTCTACCTTTTCGACCCCTTTCGTCAGACTGGTCTTGCTCCCTGAAATATCTTTTCCGGAAAAATTTCCTCTTCCGGAACGATCTCTTAAAGGAGGGTAGAGGTACTGATGGGGACCCTAAGAGGGGGTTTCCAGCTTTCTCCAATAAGTCATCCATGGTCTGACCAAAGAGGTATTCTCCTTCGCACGGGATTGTGCACAGTCTGGATTTAGTCTGTAAATCCCCTGGCCAGCATTTAATCCACAAGGCCCGCCGAGCCGCATTTGACAGTGCTGCTGATTTTGCTGCCAACCTTACTGAGTCCGCAGATGCATCAGCAAGAAAGGCTGCCGCCCCCTGAACCAGTGGAAGGGAAGAAATAATGTCTTTCCTAGAAGCCCCATCCTTCAACTGAGTGTTCAATCCAAACCATCAGGGCTCTGGACGAGCAGGTAGCTGCTACTGTTGGCCTCAGTGCTCCCGCAGCTGTCTCCCATGCCCTTTTCAAGAAAGTATCAGCCCGTCTGTCCAGGGGGTCTCTCAATGCACCCATATCATCGAACGGGAGGGAAGTTCTTCTCGCTGCTTTCGTAACCGCAACATCCAGTTTGGGTGCTTTTAACCAGGAGGAACATATAGCATCCTCAAATGGATATCTTCTTTTAAAGGATGGAGGAACACTACCCTTCTTGTCAGGCTTTCTCCACTCCTTATCAATGAGGTCTTTCACCTTTTAATTTACTGGAAAGACCCTTCTCTTCTTTAGCCCCAGACCACCAAACATAACATCCTCAGCTGACTTCTCTACCCTCGTGTCCACTATCCCCATTGTAGATCGGACAGCTTTTACTAGGGCATCGACCTCCTTCAGGGGAAAGCACTGTCTATCTGGCTCACTGTCAGAAGAAGAGAAGGCGGAGGAGGAGGCGACCGATAGTTCTGAACCCGGCTGGGTTTCTTGAGGAATATGCCCAGACTCTGAACCCTGCAATGCTTTGCCTATTTCTTCCCTTATTAAAGTTCTTAGGCCTAGGGAAAAATCTGGGGTCTCCTCCGACATCACCTTGCTAAAACAAAGCTGGCATAACTTCTTGGTATATGAATCAGGGAGTGGACAGCTACATAAGGCACATTCTCTGTGTTTGGATTTTGAGGAACATTTCTTGCTCTAAAAGAAAGTTATAGATAGAAAGAAGGAGGAAACATTAGTAGAACTTTCACGAAGATTCCACTCACCCCACAGAACCTTCGGTACCGTAGAAGCAGAAGAATCCAACATGCTTGGCGGGGAATCACACCGCACCGGACCGTCCTTCCTGCTCTTAGTGGTAGCTTTTCTAGCTGAACGACCAGACCCTAGCCGGGAATGACGCTGCGCCACTAGTTGTGAGGGCTCCCCAGAGGGCTGCTGCTGCAGCAGATGTTGTTGCCTAGGTGACCGCTCTTGTGAATCTCCCATAGCTTGCACTGTAATAATGGGCTGGGAAGCACCTCTGTATGTTACCAGACCCTTTATATACTGGCCATACCGGTACCATGTGTGGGTGTGTGTTTCCTTTTTTTTTTTAACCCAAGAGGGCGTTAACTGCTCCTTGGTCTTCCACCCCAAGTGGCCTCAACCCGCCAGGTGGGTTCATCGCCCCAGGTGGGCTCCTCGCCGCCAGGTCCTTTACTCACCCGGCGTTCTGCTGCTCGCGCGCACTTCCTGGATGCGCGCGAGCTCCGGCCCCTTCCGGTGACGTCACAGGGACTTCCTGCCCGGCGCACCGGAAGTCACGTCACTAGGCAGCGCCTGTCACGTGCCCCGCCGGCGCGACCTGGATCTCCTGCGATTGTAGCGGGGGAAGGAAACCCGCTAGCGGCCCCACACCTGGCGGACATCTACCTCCCCGTGAGGCGATGTCGCGCCCGCCGCAACACTCACGGAGGCGCCCCCATGAGCCCTGCCGTGGCGTCTCCAGAGGACCGGGATGGACCGGCTCCAACCACATGCTGTGGCCCTCTCTGGGACAGGAGTCCAACTTCTGCAGGTAAACCTGCGAGGTCTCCCATCATGGACAGGAAACCTAAACTGAGGCAGGAAGAGAGGGCCGCCCTTTTTAACCTGTAGGTTTCCTGTCCTTGATGGGCGGATCCTCTCTCTCGTGGTGCTGTCATGGGAGACCGAATAAAAACCTGTTTCTTTCAGCTCAGAGGAACTGTCACTACTGCGTTGATGTAGAATTGTAGTTCTAATGATGACTCATGCAGGGAAAGGAGACTTCCTGTTCCTACATAGAGCTTAGCATGATTCAGCTAGTCTGTTTATAATCACATGATGTCATAGATCTAATGGAAAACAGAAGAATTAACTGGGTAGAAAGGCATAACATGAGCAATTGTAAGTACACAGAGCTATATAATATGAGGACTGCAATATATTAAGTTAACAAACAAAGCAGCTCTCTGCAACGCTAAGTATGCAAACATGAAATATATGAAATTTGAATAGCATTACTGCTGTAGAAAAATAGAAATAAATGAAAAATCTTAGCGCATAAATTGGCCAATTCAATTTATTTGATTTCTCATTTATTTCTATTTTTCTACAGCAGTAATGCTATTCAAATTTCATATATTTCACGTTTGCATACTTAGCGTTGCAGAGTGCGGCTTTGTTTGTTAATTGTATATGGGGGTAGCTGCTCCTAGTAAGCACCTGTTCACACCTATTTCTTGTTTTGGAAGTGCTGGCCAGTTTTTTCTATTGCAATATATTAAAAGGATAAAAACTTTGACGGGAGGAGGAGGAATGCTTTACATGTAGAGGACAACCCCTTCAAGGTTTTCTGATTTAACAGAGAATGATGGTCCTCCCTGATTAAAACAATTGTGTAATGATTAATTTCCCCTGTGGTGGCGCTGCAGGAAAATGCAAAGGTTCTGTGTGTTCAGCCTGATGTCAAGGAAATCTTCAAGCCAAAAGGGATTATCTAAAACCGATCACCCCACACTGCAGGAGGGCTTGTGCCAGTGACAACCTCCGGCATCAAAATTAAAATGATATTTTAGACTCAGGACTACATGCGCACCTTGAAGAATCAAGATGTTTCCAACAAAACATTGATCTGAAATGTAAGCACGGTATAATTTTTATGAAGGAATATAGGGGAATCTATGTGCGACATACTCTGAAAATACATACGCTTCTGCCAGTCTTAAGAAAAAAAAGACAAACATCATTCTTAATTGATTGAAATTTACTTAAAAATGCAATCAGAAAATATCCACATCAATAGCAGATTCTGCAAATAAATACTTTCGCCCCTCACCAAATAAGAGAAGAGCAAAAATACCTTAATTTAAAAAAAAAATATTTTACAAAAATACTGATTGAAAATACCAGCAATTTATAGCATTGTCCCCAAGCGATCCAAAGGCTAATCAAAGCACCATTACTACGGAGTTATTCTACGGGAGCAGTGCAAGACGCAGGGGAGATCGGGCAACCGGTGGCTCCTCAGCTCTCGGCCATTCCTCCGGAGAGCCACCTTGAGCAAGATGAAGCGTCTCGCACAGAGAAGTCTGCACCGTGCTTCACGGATCAATTACTCCATTGTGCTTACAGGGCATGTAATGAGGGCGTTGAAATCGGAAACCCAGTATCCAGTTTGAGGGCCGAACAAAGGATTTTAACCCGCTCCCACAATTGCTCGACAGCCTTACACCCTTAAAGCTTATTCCCATCCAGTTTCCAGCATTTGTATATACACAACCAATGCCGTTATAAATAGAGAAATCAAAATTTACAGTGATCGTTCCTTCAATTCATAGTGTTCTGCGTCTGCGACGTGGAATCTGTACCGTTATTATACATTAGAGGAGTCTTTAAAAGTCTTCTGCAGAAAAGGGATCCTGTTTCTTAATAATACAGGGGATCGGACATAAGAGGAGCTGTGTTACAGCCATGCACTTGTTTGGATTTGGTCCCAACAAAAAAAAAATAAAAAACCTGAGGCTGCTTCCAATGAAAAAGAAAAAATAACGTTCTCCTGTGAAGAGTTCATTGGGTCTTCATTGAGAGGAGTAGTGAAGGGTAATCCCTGACAGCCGGGCCGGGCTCAGTTACCGGAGGCCGGCATCCTTCTTCCAGACCCTGACTTGCACTTTGGAATATAACATTAAGGTCTTGTGTGCAGTCGTACACTTATAAGTGACTTGGGAAATCAGTGTCTTTTTTTCTGCTTTGGTTAGACATCACCTTTTCTGCTCCCAAATTTCACTCATATTTAGGTCCAATTCTTTAAGACCCTTCAGAGCTTGGACGTTTCCAGTGTAAAAGGCGATATCTGCAGCCACCATTCTGAAAAAAAAAAAAAGCTATTTAAAATGATGAAATCGTTTCATTCACCAAAATACTAGGAACAGTTTATTATATGAACTTCTTTCTGCAGAAGATAGAGCGATCCAATAATAATGGCACATTTCTTACAATCACCCTTTAGGATCTGTTAGCAGAATACTGACAATGGTTATGGCAGCCTGTATTCTCCAAACACCAGCAAAACAGGGCAGCCTGTCCTCTGCACTGAACCAAGTAATTCTGCCAAAAGTTCATGCAAGTTGGGGTATTTTACAATCATAAAACTGCACTTCTGCTTTTGATATTTTTCTGGAGTATTTCACTTGCCTGTTTTTCCAGCATTCCTCACATGTATTAAAGCTGTCAAACAGTCGCAAATCATGTCCGTGGAGCACAAAAACTTAACCCCCGAGCACCCTGAAGATAATAGGTGCTCGCCCGAGCATGCTCGCAAATCTCGAGCAACGAGCATGATCGCTCATCACTAATTAAGAGACGTAGGGAACCAAGCCACACGGGAGACTTATCAATCAGCCCAGTCCTTCTCCGCACCCACTGCCTTGAAGTGACAGGTCTATCCCTGCGTGTGTGTATAGGGCGAGACCTATCAATACAGGGGAGTAGACGGGGAGAAGTCCTGTCCAACTGGTCTCCAGCGCAGCTTAGTACCCGGCGGTTACTAAACTATGTTTTTCTCTGAAACACCGCACAGTTTCAGAGTTAAACATATATGGCTGACATTGTGCAGCCAGAGTCTGATATATGCTGCCTGTGGATCGGGGAGCATGCATCAGCTGTCAATTTCCCTTTAATGAAATGGGACCTATAAATGTAGCATTTATATATATATTAGTGAGCATTAAGAGCGGATACTCACCCATGCTGTGGACCTCCGTCATTTGTGACATTTAGGTGACACAACTGACTTTTTAAGTGCCGCCTGCAGCTCGTATTTATTCGAAGGAACAGACTCTGCATAGAAGGCAAGAAAATAATTTCAGTACTCTGTTGAAACAGAGGAAGAAACGGAAGACAGAGCAAATGAAGGGACAAGCAACTGTAGAAACTGTAAACAGATAAAAATTGGAATAACCATTGTTGGATAGGGCTCTGTTCATATGTCGCTTTGTCACCAGTTTGTAACATATGCGATATTAAAAAAAAAAACTACTGGATTTGTTAAACAAGCATGGGTGCAGAGTTTGTTTTGCATCAGTGTTTGATCTGTTTTTAGCAGATCCATTTCTACAGTATGTGCCTCTGGACACCTCTAGTGTTCTGCGCATGCAAACTCCTTAAACAAATATATTTACTAATGGATGTAATACTAGACCATCTGTTATGATCGGTTTCCCATAGACTTAAATGTAAAAAAAAAAATATATAAATAATTGACCACACAAAAAAAGTTGTGCAGGCTACATATTTTGATCCAGCCAGAAATCAGATAGCTGATGGATTGCAGTAAAACAGAAGTGATTTTAGGACATTTCTGTCCCCTTTTATATAAACAAATCCTGTACTTGATCATTTTATTACCAGACTCATCATAAAAAAATGGAAATAACTACAGGACATGTGAGCATTATAGGACTTAAAGGCTACTGACAGCTGCGACATGGAAAAATGATTTTTAGATATGTTTCCAACAACTTTGAGTTAAACAAGTTACACTAAGTTTCAGGCTGTGATCTTTATCCCTTTATTAATTTTTAGCCCTTCTGATATTCAGTTTGCAACCTGCTGTTAGTTTCAGACTTTTCTCATGTGAACATGTCTCTCCCAGTAATAAAAGCTGGATGTGATCTCTGTGTACACAGGAAGCTGCTATCTTCACTAGCTCTCATGTGCCAACACAGCTTCATTCCTGGACTAATTTCTTCTTCAACAACCAATGAGGGATCTCTTCTCCCTTGTGCTGACAGACAATGATGCTGCTATCTCTAAGGCCTCCTTCACATGTCCGTGCTTTTCACAGACACCACATTATACCCTTTATAACCGATGCTGCTGTGCACAAGTCCGTATTTTTACACGAACCATGTGTCCATCTAAACCACATGGAGACAAGTCCGTTTTTTACCAGCAGCATGGATGAGAAGGGCCAAAACAAGCCTGTGGATCCGTGTAAAACACGTACAGCACACGGATGTCATCAGTGTGCTGTACGTGGTTAACTTTGCAGCGTAAAGGAGAAGCTTTGTCTTTTCTTTTGCCATTCTGGAAAAATACTGATGGCACACTGATCCAAAACACTGACGACACCGGTACAGTTTTTTCCAGTTCCGGTTTTATATGGACGTGTGAAGGAGACCTAACACTTGTCATAAACCAAGTCTCAAATTTAGGTAATAATAATAATCTTTTTATTTATAACTCGCCAACATATTCCACAGCGCTTTACAATTCAGACAATTTACATACATTATCAGGTAAAATCACCCTTTTATTTTAATCAGTATGATACTTTTTATTTTACTCATGGATGTCGGAAACTTTGGAAAAAAAATAATTCATAAAGAACCTACTTGCGTTTGTCCCTCAGGTAGAAGATCATAAATAGCTTCATGCATCTTTGCCATCTGCTTGCAGATATTTCTAAAGCACATTGACGGAACAGGAGCTTTGACCTCATACTGCAAGAGAGAAACACGGAAAATTATTTTAGATGTAGCATCATGTTCGCCAATAGAAATCATCACACGTGTGATCCTATAGATCCGCTGCGCTGTACAGGAGCCGTGTGACGCCAGTCATACAAATAACATTAATAATTCTATGAACATAAGAACGTGTTGTCAGTTGTGGCATACATCACATACTGATGTATTCATGACAGTCTAGGCACATGCAGGTACGCATACACTTCATTTTGGAAACTGCCAGGAAAACTAGAGGGATCATTTCTTGGGCACCCAAACTTCTGACTTTAAAGGGGTTGTCCGAAAATGAAATATTAACATAGATCATATAAAACGCAAATGGAACCAGTTAGTTTATGTATCTGCGCATTACTGCTGCCCACTTGTTATGGCGCCCGCTGGTGTTCTGCTAATTCCCGCCTCTGACTGTTCTTCTAACGTGTCCAGTTCTGGAGGTAACAGATCAGGTGCCCGGTACCCAAGTCCTACTGACCGGGTGGTATGGTGATTCCTGCTTATAATATAACCAGTTAATATGGTTCAGAGCACTAAAAGCTGCTGAACAAGTTATTGAGACATTCTGATAGAAAATTAAAAAAGAACACCTCGGGTCTCATAACAAGTATGCAGCAGTAATAGCTAGATACATGGGCATTTGTTTTAATTAATCCACTAAAAACTGTTCTGTTTTGCATAAAATAAATAGAGAAATGTAGTATTTAATTCTGGAACAACCTTCTTAACTATCCAGATTCTGAAGTTTAGAATGTGGAGTCAGAAGTTTCCAATAATGGGACATTATAAAATAATTAAAGAGATATATCATCTCGTAGATGTAGGATGTTTACAGTTTATGCCATGAATGTATATAGATGTGGGTCCTAACAATGGGATATACATGTATCCTGAGCACGAGACCCTGGCAGTGGACAGATGGTTGGAATTCCCATTTATTTGTATGTGAAATTTGACCAACTCCCCACTGAATGCAGTGCGTGATGGGGGGATGTTCATGGGTTCCCAGAGCTGTGGTAAGAAGACATCTCCCAGACTTTTTTTTTATCATTTCCAGTACCTTGGATAGAAGTTTCTCAAATAAAGAATCCATTATGGACACCAACTTGGCAGAAATTTCTGCTATGTGGTCACTGTAGTCCTGTTAAATAAGAAAAAAATAAAATAAATGATCTATATACGTTGTAGGTTAGTAAGATAACACGCCAAGTTTTCAGTTCAAGTTATACAAAAATCACATTATATCCTCATTTTTTTGGTATAGGGGGGTGTCTTGTTCCCTTTACTTCTTGTGTGAACTGGCTCTTGTGCTCCCCCTCCCCTCTCACAGCACACAGTCTCAGAAAAAGACTAAGACAAACTGCAGCTGCATCCCCCTCCTTCGTGTCTACTATTTACAATAATACTCTAGAGGAGGGGTGGGCAATTCATTTTCCAGAGGGGCCACATGAAAGACCGTAATTGTTGTGGAGGGCCGAACCAATAGGCTGAAATTAATTCTGCTCAATATTAAATTATAATTGTTTTATATTAATTCAATCACAGTATCAGCCCTCACATAGTCCCTATATACAGTTTGAGCCCTCACATAGCCCCCTACATACGGTATGAGCCCCCACAGAGCCCCCTATACACAGTATGAGCCAGGGGCGTACATAGGAATCATGGGGCCCCATAGCAGAAGTTCTATTGAGTGTCACATGACGCTCCCTCCTCCATCATTGATTTCACCCAGGGCCGGCTCCAGGTTTTCGTGGGCCCCGGGCGAAAGAGTCTCAGTGGCCCCTTTAACGCATACATTCATGATGCACAGATATGGCAGAGAAATATAGGTATTCAACACAGGGCCTAGGATGTCCCCTCATCCTTCACATATGCAAAAATGCACACACACACAGTACGCATGCATCCACACATGCACATGGTACACAGATATGCACACATACACAAACAGATACAAAGATACGTACACATTCTTAACACATAAAACAGACATAAAATAAATTATATACATACACACACACACACACACACACACACTGACACACTGACATACACACGACACATTAGAAATATATTTAATATGGGGATTGGGGAATCTGACGTGAAGCCTCACTTACTTGCCCCTTGGCCTGTGTCTGGCCCAGCTGTGCAGGGCCGCCGGCTTGTCTGATGGCCATTACAGGCTCTGGACCATCAGAGGGGCCCACTCGCTGTCGGGGCCCAGACCGCTCCCCCAGCATCTCCGCAGAAGGACCTCCGGCGGTGTTTGATTACCGGCACTTCATCAAGGCCCCCGTCCTGCATCCCCCCCTTCAGCAGGACCCTCCTTCTGCACCCCCACCTTCAGCAGGGCCCTCCTTCTGCACCCCCCCCTTCAGCAGGGCCCTCCTTCTGCACCCCCCCCCCTTCAGCAGGGCCCTCCTTCTGCACCCCCCCCCCTTCAGCAGGGCCCTCCTTCTGCACCCCCCCCTTCAGCAGGGCCCTCCTTCTGCACCCCCCCCCCTTCAGCAGGGCCCTCCTTCTGCACCCCCCCCCTTCAGCAGGGCCCTCCTTCTGCACCCCCCCCCCTTCAGCAGGGCCCTCCTTCTGCACCCCTCCCCTTCAGCAGGGCCCTCCTTCTGCACCCCTCCCCTTCAGCAGGGCCCTCCTTCTGCACCCCTCCCCTTCAGCAGGGCCCTCCTTCTGCACCCCCCCCCTTCAGCAGGGCCCTCCTTCTGCACCCACCCCCCTTCAGCAGGGCCCTCCTTCTGCACCCACCCCCCTTCAGCAGGGCCCTCCTTCTGCACCCACCCCCCTTCAGCAGGGCCCTCCTTCTGCACCCACCCCCCTTCAGCAGGGCCCTCCTTCTGCACCCACCCCCCTTCAGCAGGGCCCTCCTTCTGCACCCACCCCCCTTCAGTAGGGCCCTCCTTCTGCACCCCCTCCCTCTGCTGCTTGATTTACGCCGCCGGCCGGTGCTTCAGGCATGGCCGCACGTTGTGCGGCTGTGTCTTGTAGTAATGATGCGGCAGGGGAGACACAAGCACAATTAAAGGTGCAGTGTCGCCCCTGCCGTCATTACTACAAGACACGGGCCCCATAGGAGTCGCATGGCCTGCTGCCATTGGCGGTACGCCACTGGCATGAGCCTTAACATAAGGCATAACACCCTATACGTGATATGAGCCCTCATATAGCACCCTATACACAGTATGAGCCCTCATATAGCACCCTATCCACAGTATGAGCCCTCATATAGCACCCTATCCACAGTATGAGCCCTCATATAGCCACCTACATACAGGCATACATTCCATATACATAAAAAACACAAAAAAACAACACATACTCACCTCACGCCCGTTCCACCGGTACCCTGCTACGGTCTCACGTGCACTGACTCTCCGCACAGCAGATGCAATGTAGTGATGTCATCACGTCTGCTGTCTCAGTCGCTGAGTGGTGGAAAAGGGAGCTGGCAGCTCTGTCCTCCACCAATGGATTCACCGCTGTCTGCATCCTGAGTATGCAGATAGCGATGATATTGGGAAGAAGGCAGCAGAGGGCATGGTGCGGCCTGTGGGCCAGTTTTCAGCCCTTCGATGGTCTTGGTCCGTGGGCCAGGCTGGAACAGCCAGAGGGTCGGATGTGACCTGCTGGCTGCACTTTGCCCGGGTCTACTCTAGAGAGATTTTTTTGAGAACTTAAAACATTTCCAATTTACAGAAAACCTTCTGGCAGGTAAATAGGGAGACAAATTTTTTGTGCACTGTACCAAGGAATAATTACCTTAGTGATGTGGTCAAATTGGCGAAGCATGCTGTATTGCTTTGGCTGCATTCGAGCCTCAAAATGTGCCCTTATGACAGGAATGTAATGCACAATGAGCTGCAGGCACCGCGAGGACAATGCTGGAAAACAACCATTATAACATCATTGCTATCAATATATATGTGTATTCTATACAAAAAATTAAAGGTGAAATACGTGATCATTATTATACCCCATATATTCTTAAATCGTCACTGCTGAAAACTTTGCCACAGTAAAGACATCCTTTAAGGAAAATCTGTCACTTGCCATAAATAAGTAATTTTTAACATTTTGTAAATGCTGCTGTTCTCCCAAATCTGGCGTTGTTTTACTTTAGTTCCTGCGCCTCTCCATTCCTGAGATACGGCCCTCTCTTCCCTGTATGTAAAGCTAGTCTTCTTAGCCAAGGAGGTGTGGCCCACAGAAGAGCTGAGGACCACACCTTGGATAACAAGACTAAACTTATATACATGGAAGAGGAGGCTTTATCTCAGGAATGGAGAGGAGCAGAAACAAAAGAAAAACATCTCCAGATTCAGGAGAACAGTGGCATTTATAGAAGTTAAAAATGACATTTTGATGGGAAAGTGATGATATGTAGCTACAATGTCTCAGCCATGTTCTGTTGAAGGTGTAATTTTGGCGAACATATGTGGCATATGTCAGCTATAGGCTCCAATGCTAAAAGTGTACAGTACATATATGTTTTTCCACAGGTTGTCTTGGGTAAAGGAAATTGTTGAGTACTATCCTACACTGTACAAAAAAGGTATAGGGTGCACAGCCAAGACCGACAAATACTGAAGTAGTGAACTACAAACATAGGGCTCCAAAGTGACATGACCAGATTCTAATTTAGTTAATTTCTCCTCTAGATAAATAAAATCTACAATTTTTCATGATTTTACACAACTTGACCATTAGTAGGGAATGTTTTAAAATGAAGAAATTGCTATTACTTTTCTGTAAAGCCCCCGCTGCTGATAGTCCTCATGTGTCATACATTATTAATATGACCGCTGCTGCCAATCACTGGTCTCAGCAGTACCATATATGGCACATGACCACTGATGCAAATGATTGGCTGCAGTGGTCATGTGAATCCATAAAATCCATGAAAATTTACTGGTTCTGGGTAACATGCCAAATTAGTCTGATCAAGAAACTACAGAAAGGGTCAGTGATAAATGTATACTTTAACGCTAAAGATGATGCAATAGGTTAATCTGCAGTCCTATGTAAAACAGCAGTACATATGTGAGCAAGTTTATTGAATTTTATATAAGGGAAAATTACCAAGATTTTTTGTGGTTATTGTCTTCAATCCAACAACTTGAAGAGCCCCGGCTCCCAGAACCAGCTGACAACTACGTGAGTTGAAGTACTAGGCAACAAAAAATAAAAATAAAGACAATCAGCTCAACTGTCATCATAGATCTCCGCAGAGTCTTGTAGATTCTCATCACAATTTATTATTTATATTTGGAGCCTTGATACTATATAGACAAAATGACACAAACACAAAAGACATAAAAAAGTTGATGTAAAAGGAACTAGTGGGGACTACGGAGGTGGCAAAAAGTCCAAAATAGAGATCCTGGATCCAGTTGGATGAACAAGTAAGTGGACTGCGCTGCTGGAGTAATAAATTCTTCAGAGATGATGATGATGAAAAGGTTTTTTATTCAACATTTCAGCACCGTATCGGCGTCTTTTTCAAGTGAAAGAACAAAAGGTACAAAACATGACAATGGATGGGTTTTTAAAGGCCCAAAATGGATAGCAATTACATAGGGAACACACACAGGAACACTTAAACCAATGGGGAAGTTAAGAAGGGGAGGGAAGTTCAACTGGCAATTTCAAATGGATTAAAGTTAAAAAAAAAAATGAATAAATAAAAATCAAATAAAAAGAGAGAGGGTTAAAAAGGGGGACGAAAAATGGGGATAATAGTTTTCATAAATACAAAATCATGAACAAGAATAATAAAACAATAAGCAGTGAATAGTTTAAAATAAAGAAAATTAAAAAGGAACTTTCAAGAATCGATAAATTGGATCCAAGATATAGAATTAAAAATGGGGATATTAATGGAAATGAATATTAAAATAACAATCAGAAGGGTATTAAAAAACCTAAGAAAACGGATCTGTGACCCTATGCAGCGACTGTACAGAGATAAAATAGAATAAAATAAATAAATTAAATAGAAACACAAATCTATTATACATATATACACACAGACATATGGTATATATTGTACATACACACATGACTGAGGCTAAAGCTTTACAGGTTTATTTGAAGGAAAGTGATAAGTTTATAGGTGTGTGATCTACTTCATGACTTGCTCCCAAAATCTTTAATAACCCCAAGTTCATTTCAGAAAGTAAAACAGGATGGCAGGTTCACTTAAAAATACAATAATAAAAATGTATATCTTTGAAGTTTTACTAAAAGTAAATTTTCAGACAGCTGAAAAAACAAACCGACTAAAAAAGGAGTGCCAGCCAAAGAGCATGGTAGGTCCAGACAGGGAGTTTAAGGATTGAAGCCCCACTTACTTCGCAGGAGGGAGGAAGATTCCTATACCCCCTTCCTTCCAGGTCAGCCTCTCCTGAAAGGCTGACCTAGAAGGAAGGGGGATAGGAATCTTCCTCCCCCTACGTAGTAAGTGGAGCTTCAATCCTCAACTCCCCATGTGGACAGACCGTGCACTTTGGCTGGCACTCCTTTTTAAGTTTGTTTTTTCAGCTGTCTTAGAATACAGCACCTGATTCGGAAATCAGGACATGGTAGCAGCAGGCTGATTGAGCTGTAACAAAGTTATCCACATTTAAGATATCTATCTAGTGTAAGTGTTTTATTGTTTTTTCTTCCCCTCCTCCCTCCTCAGAAGCCTTTTTTCTTGCTTTTTTACAAGTAATTTTCAGTCTTCTGGCAGCTAATGCTAAAAACACAGAGGGTATGAAATGATCACCTTCAATAGCTCAGACAGACGGGTGAGCATGTCTGTGGTTATGGAAGGGATGTCGTCCACACAGCTGCAATACTCCAGAATTATTCTGATTAAAATCAGGACGGTGCTGCAAAAAAAACCCCAAAAAAACAGAAATACATGAGTATCTGGGGAAAAGATCACAAAGAACCAAATCTCATTCATGTCAATGGAACAAGCGGCATACCCAACTACAGCGTACTTCTGTCCGTCAACTCTAAGAAAGTCAGAAGGTTTCCGTTCTTCTAAGCCTAAAAATTAAATTAAGAATAAAAATTGGTTCATTTTTACCACACTATAAAATAACTGAGCTGCATGGGAAAAAGGAGGCTTGGGGTCTACATATTGAGACTAGGTGGGCTTCCATATTGACATATCCCATGTCTCTCCATGCTTGGGATTAACTAAGCGCGACCAGACTGTCTGACAAATAGACATAGAATTAAAAGGCTATTCCCATCTCCAAGATCCTATCCCAATATGTTGTAGGCGTAATAATAATAATATTAGCAAATACCTCCAATTAGAAATGCAGTACAGTTCTCCTGATAATCTATGTCACTTACCTCATGTGCAGGCCATTGCAGTAGCTGAGGTATCCATAGTTTCGACCACTCATATAGTGACAGTTAGTTATCAGTGGTCGTAACCATGGATACCTAAGCTACTGCTATGCTCTGCACATGGGGTAAGCGACATAGGTTATCAGGAGAACTATACAATATTTCTAATTGGAAGTATTTGCTATTATTATATCTACTACATATTGGGATGGCATCTTCAAGATGGGAATATGCCTTTAAGCACCTGAACTACCAATGAAAGAATTACTTAAAAAGAAGGACAGCACATAACTATTGGGGAGAGAATCTGAGCTGGACTGACATTTCTGGGCAGTATTAAATTGGGGATATTACTTTATTTGCAAGGATGAATACAATTTGCTTTTTACTATTATTTGACTCCTGTGCGCTGCTGTTATTATCACTAAACAGTAGAGGAACTTTCAGAAAGGAGTGGCAATGTCGGCAGCGCACAGCAGTACAGTAGGAAGACAGGTGCCTGCAGCCGGGGGAGACGTTGCGAGCTTAGGAGAACTGTAATTAGGAGGTCACGTGGTATCGGCATCAGGACTATCCAGTTTGCAGACTACAGAATGCAGCAAAGGGTGAGAAAAGACACTGAAATACAGGCAAATAAAGATCACAGTAAGCTGATTTTTGCTGGGGCCAGTCTATGTATGCTAGTTTTAAGGCTACAAAAAAAACTAAATTGTGGGATAAGCCCAACGGGACTGTCTCCAACTGCTACTTTACTAGTATGGGAGCAGATTTCTTTATTCTTACAAGGCATTTTTTGTACCATAATGGACTATTAATCCTTCAGAGTAGCATAGGTAAGGAGTCAGGACTGATCCTAGGAGGTGTCTCTTCCAATGGACTAGTCCTGCCTCAGATCTTCTAATCAGGCCTTCCTGGGCATGGTTGGCAGATTGCATAACTGTCCCACTATTTATTATTATTATTTTACTCACTTATATAGCGCCATTAAATCCACAGCGCTTTACAGACATCATCATCACTGTCCCCATTGGGGCTCACAATCTAGATTCCCTATCAGTATGTCTTTGAAGTGTGGGAGGAAACCAGAGAACCTGGAGGAAACCCACACAAACTCCTTGCAGATGTTGTCCTGGGGGGGGCATTTGAACCCAGGACCCCAGCACTGCAAGGCAGTAGTGCTAACCACTGACCCACCATGCTGCCCATATTTGGGAATTGTTTGGAGCCTGTCAATCATGCCCAGAGAGGCGTGGCTAGAAGATCCAAGCCAGTACTAGTCTGTTGGAAAAAAAGATGCCCCCTCCAGATTAGTCCTGCCTCGTTAGCATGTGTGAAACTCTATAGGATCAAAGTTCATTCTTCAAATTTTTCAAAGTTAGTAGTGCACCTAAAACATCTTTTAGAATAAAGAAATCGGCACCCATACTCTTTAAGTAGCTGTTGGGAACAGTCAGAGGACCGGGCAAGTTCCCTTTGAACAGATCTAATATAAAAATGTATTTACCAATCGCCCTATTTTCTGGTTTCCAGCACCGCTCCAGTCCACTTCTGGCCCACACGACTGTTCCTCAGCTTACCCAGCTCCCACTGAGCAGGGAAGTGTTTCTTTTCCAATAAAAGTCTGAAAGAACCGAAGCTCCAGACTTACACTGGGAAAGAGACTTCTGCTCCACATACAAGACCCAACTAGTCTGATTTCAGGCCACGTGGGCCAGAAGAGCAGGGGAGCTGCACTGGGAACAGGAGAAGACTGCGATCTGTAAATATTTTTTAATACAACTACACTACACAACATACATATATGTAAGAAGGATTAGAGAATTTATTTTTTGCAGAGACATCTTCTCTTATCTGCAAAGAATTTTGGGCCAATTCAGATTAAAGAAAAGTTGCACAACAGCACTACATTCACATTTTACAGTGAATTATTAACCATGATATTGTTCTGTACGACTCACATAAATATGAGAAACAAAGCGCTAATTACTAGCCTCAGTGAAGTAATCTATGCCTGTCCGCAGGAGCTCCTATACAAATATTACCAGTTGCTCGGAGCTTGCTGTGTGCGGATTGTATGGCACACATTAAATTATTAAATAACTCACATCCAGACTTCCTCTCAGGTAACATTATTTTGCCATCTGTTATGGAATCAACCAAGTCCTGAAATTCAGCGGGGACATCGGCCTGTTTCCAGCGCTCATTATCCAGCAGAAGGCTATGGAGAAGAGAGTACATTTTTGGAAATATTATCTGATGAATCACGGCTGCATGCTCTCTATTCTCAGTGCAAGAAAAATGTAATTTCTTTTGGATACATCAGATTGAGATGAAACAAACCAGGTTCAGCATAACAGTAAAAGGCTCAGTTTACATAACGTTCCACAACATATATCTTGGAGGAATACAGGCGGGGTATTCCCTAAGGTAACCCTCCAATGTATGCCCCCGAATAGCCACCCACTGACATATGTCAGCCATTATCCTAAAAAAGTATGCTTACACATACCACCCCTCCAGAAGCCAAAAGGACACACTTTCAGCCTCCAATAGGAAAATGTGGCCCTACTGCTATGAAAATGGTGACTTGGGGTGATGTGAGCATAGCCTAAAACAGAATTAGAAACAAGATTAGGACTTTTCTATTTTTCAATTACTTAAAGGAGTTGTCCACCTTTTGGGACAATTTATTTCGTTTTCTTACTTAAATTAATGTATTTTTTGCCCTTTTGGGCTTCATTAAGAATTTTGCACCGCTTGCCTTCTAAAGCCTCTGCGCTGCACTGTCTATTGTTGGCTGGAGAATGAGTTAACTAAAAATCCACCAGTCAGCCCATTATGGCGATCTGATAGGGAATTTGTAACTCTTATCTGTCTTTTTCAGAGTTCTTCTCAGATGATTAATGACCACAGACCACATCAAAGTTGAATGTGCAGGAAACAAAGAGCCTGTAAAAGCCAAACGGTGCAAAATGTTCAATGAAGGCAAATTGTAAAAATGATTTTTAGCTCAAAAAATACGTTAATTTTAAAAAAAAAAAAAAGAAGATTGTCAAACTCCAATTAATCTGATATTGACGATCTGTACGAAGGAGAAGTCATCAATATCTTAGTTGTGGACTACTCCTTTAGTGGTTAATTCACACAGGATGGTTCTTATGTAGATTTTTTTAGGGAAGGGTTAGACGTGCAGTAGAATCTGAGAACATTTTTCATGGGGAAAATGATCAGTATGTGGATTATTATTAAATCTGCAGAAAATCAATTTACGTCATAGATTTATTTCAGATTTTTTTTCTATCTACTTTAAATAGGAAAGGGAAAAATCGGCAACAAACCAAAGTGAAATATTTTCTGGCAGATTTTCCTCTGTGGATTTCCACAGCAAATCCGACCAGTGGGTATTTTACAATGATGCAAGTAACATCCGACATGCTAAACTATACCTGAGTTTTGTTTTCCTTTCATCATGGAAGCGGTTTACAAACTTGTTGGCCTGGCTCTGTAGCGCCCCTCGGAGAGACATGCTTCTCCTACCACAGATTTTCTCTGTATCCTGGACAAACACTTCAACTGATCGGGACAAGGACACAAACTCTGAGGAGTTCAGCTTCTCGAGAAAGCCATCCTAGAAAAGTGGAGCGGAAACACTATATAATTGACTGATCAGAACTAGCCGTGTTCACTGACACAGAGCAGCAAAGCTTCTGCTGTAATTCACACGGTAATGCAATTCTCATTGCCTGCTGCAGTCACAAAGGAAGACACAGGTGCCTGCTGGAGAGGGATTAATGGAAGGTGTATAAATTATTATGTCGTTAGCTCCCCTTGTAATATCAGCAGACAGCATCTCTATGGCTGTGCTTGGAAAAGTAGGAGATTTGGAGCTTTGCATAAGAAAAAATACATTTTGACCTATTTGAATAATAAAAGGAAAATGTGCCCCTGGGAAACAGCAATTTCTCAAAGTGCAGTGCTTACTTCCTACACACTACCTGCATGGAAAGCTGCTGGAAATTCGCTCCGCCGTGTGTGAAGAATGACAAGTCACAAGTGAGTCAGACGCTCATTACACCCATGGTTGTTCCCGAATAGTGCCCACAAGTCACACAGTCGCTCAACGTGACTTAGTTGGGTCAAGTGCATTACTCAGTCACCTATTCTTTTACATTTTTTCCGACAGGGTGAATTTTTGTTTTGAACTTCCGTTTTTTTTTCCTTGCCATCCTCCTTCAATTTTTCCACTCTTATTGCAATTTCTCCATCAACACAGCTATATATTTTTTATATCTTAATGTATGTAAACTTTTGACTTTGCAGTAAGTAATAAAAATGCCTTAAAACATTATCTCTCTCATTATTCAGGCATCTGGCAAATATTAAAAATGATGGTAATCCTAATTTACCTAAAAAGGGAACGGTTTATTCTGATTTCATGAGAGATATAAAACACGCATGTGTGTCTTTTTATATAGTGTATGTAAACTTCTGGCTTCAACTGTATCTGTTGATATAAATAATATAAATAATGGAAAATAGAACAGCACATTTAAAAATTGCAATGTGGGTGCAAAAGCCTCCCCAACAAAATATTAAAAATTTGTAAGAGTATATAAAAATGAAAAAAGGTAGGCAGCACTCCAATAGTTACCAAAACAAGAGGAGTTTATTAGCCCATGTGATGTTTCAGTTCAAATGAAGACCAGCACCACAAAAATAAAAAATTAAAGTATATCTGTCTATCTATTGATATATATACTTTTTTTACTGGCCGAGTTTCATAGAATTAGGATGGCAGCCATGGGGGCCTTCATCAGGAACTCTTCTTCCATGGCAACCCATTGGCACCTCGTGGGAAAGGGCACAACTGAATCCGGTGCTTGCGTGGCAATCTAACCAATTAAATATCGCGGCACGTCATTGACCGCGCCATTTAAGTGGTTAAACAGCATAGATCGGCATCTGCTGGGTATGATGCGGTCTCAGCTCCTGAGCCTGCTCCATATACTGACAACCGACATGTGATGTACATGTAATAAGTAGGAAAGGTGTTAAATGCACTATACCCAGAAATGTCACTTTTTCTCTTCTAAACTCACCATTTTCCTTGATCCTATATTGATTCATATTAGATTTGGAACTTAGAAATATAAAGACATCTTCTGTCTCAGGAGCTCAGCCCTGTCCTGAGTGCAACAGGAGCCTCCCTCCTTCGCGCCGTCTTGTAGGATTATGCAGAAAATGCTGAAGACTAATCATCAGCGAGGGGAACGTAACCCTTTTCATTTGTAGGTTTCTCATTCCTTCAATACACAATGTGATATGTGCTACTTTATCCTAAATGGGTTGTATCATGAAGAGACATTTATGCCATAATCACAGGCACTAGATATAACAAATGTCTGAGAGATGAGGGTCTCACAGCTAAGACCCACACTTAGGTCCAAATCCGAGGTCCCCCAATCTGCTGGCATCCGACCACTAGAGAGCGGAGAGATGTATGGGACATTTTATGGTCAGGATATAATTTCCACAAAATGTATTTTTGGCCCATCAGCAACTTTTTAACAAAAAAAATAAATAAAAAATGAGCCCATTATTTCCTTGCTGGTAGATAATGTTAGAAATGCATCACGTACCTTGCTTCTCGCCAGCAGGAACTTGACGCAGCGGTCGTGACAGATGTCAGAGGCGTTGTACAGAAGCTCCTGTATATTGTTTGCAATTTTCCCAAGTTCCAGGTCTGTTAATTTTAGATCCTCAGTCATCCTTTAAAAAAAAAAAAAAGAGGCAGGATATATGAACAAGGATTAACTCAGTTCTTCTGTCTTTACAGCCAGAAAAGGGTAAAAAGTCACAATATTACATAAGGCAGCAATGACATTAATGCAAATAACCCTCTTTAATAATGAATGAAAACGATACTGTGCTGAAAATAGCAGAGAGACAGACCGCTGCGGAGACATCTAGAATCGCCCCATTAATGATTTAGGAATCCTGAAATGATCCATCGTCACTAAGATAAGGATCATTTTGGAAAGCCGATGCCTGTTGTGAAAGCTGTGAAATTCTTTATATAAAATTGTGGTGATATAGATTACAATGAATGCAGAAAGTCGCATTTACACATGTAGAATGTAGATTGTGAGCCCCAATGGGGACAGCGCCCATAATGTCTGTAAATTGTTCGAATTGTAAAGCGCTGCGGAATATGTTGGCGCTATATAAATAAAAAGATTATTAAAAAAGATTATTGTACTAGTGACAGGCAGAAAACACTATCACAGGCCCTCTTGTAGGACTAATAAATGTTGAAAAAAAAAAAAATCATCATTCAATGAAGTGGTATGAAAAAAAATTCTGAGAGATGAAAATAAAATTCAAAAATCCTTACAAAATGCCTTTTTTATGAAGACAAAATAGAAAAATCCGCACAATTAGCATCCCCACATAATATACCATTATATACACTGCTCAAAAAAATAAAGGGAACACTTAAACAACAGAATATAACTCCAAGTAAATCAAACTTCTGTGAAATCAAACTGTCCACTTAGGAAGCCACACTGATTGACAATCAATTTCACATGCTGTTGTGCAAATGGAATAGACAATAGATGGAAATTATTGGCAATTATCAAGACACCCTCAATAAAGGAGTGGTTCTGCAGGTGGGGACCACAGACCACATCTCAGTACCAATGCTTTCTGGCTAATGTTTTGGTCACTTTTGAATGTTGGTTGTGCTTTCACACTCGTGGTAGCACGAGACGGACTCTACAACCCACAGAAGTTGCTCAGGTAGTGTAGCTCATCCAGGATGGCACATCAATGTGAGCTGTGGCAAGAACGTTTGCTGTGTCTGTCCAGAGGCTGGAGGCGCTACCAGGAGACAGGCCAGTACACCAGGAGACGTGGAGGGGGCCATAGGAGGGCAACAACCCAGCAGCAGGACCGCTACCTTCGCCTTTGTGCAAGAAGGAACAGGAGGAGCACTGCCAGAGCCCTGCAAAATGACCTCCAGCAGGCCACAAATGTGCATGTGTCTGCACAAACGGTTAGAAACCGACTCCATGAGGGTGGTATGAGGGCCCGACGTTCACAGATGGTGTGTGGTGGCATTTCTTTGGAGGGCCGCACAGCCCTCCATGTGCTCGCCAGAGGTAGCCTGACTGCCATTAGGTACCGAGATGAGATCCTCAGACCCCTTGTGAGACCATATGCTGGTGTGGTTGGCCCTGGGTTCCTCCTAATGCAGGACAATGCCAGACCTCATGTGGCTGGAGTGTGTCAGCAGTTCCTGCAAGATGAAGGCATTGAAGCTATGGACTGGCCCGCCCGTTCCCCAGACCTGAATCCGATTGAGCACATCTGGGACATCATGTCTCGCTCCATCCACCAGCGTCACGTTGCACCACAGACTGTCCAGGAGTTGGCGGATGCTTTAGTCCAGGTCTGGGAGGAGATCCCACAGGAGACCATCCGCAACCTCATCAGGAGCATGCCCAGGCGTTGTAGGGAGGTCATACAGGCACGTGGAGGCCACACACAATACTGAGCCTCATTTTGACTTGTTTTAAGGACATTACATCAAAGTTGGATCAGCCTGTAGTGTGTTTTTCCACTTTAATTTTGGGGTTGACGCCAAATCCAGACCTCCATTGGTTAATACATGTGATTTCCATTGATGGTTTTTGTGTGATTTTGTTGTCAGCACATTCAACTTTGTACAGAACAAAGTATTTAATGAGAATATTTCATTCATTCAGATCTAGGATGTGTTATTTGAGTGTTCCCTTTATTTTTTTGATCAGTGTATTTGGAGGTCTAATATATATGGAAGTGATTATCAAAAGTAGCTAAAACAAGAGAAATTCCAGCAGAGTAGCTGACCCAGCGATGCTCTGCCGTGCTGCTCACGCAGGAGTTTGGTTTTCCTAATTTCATAAAAATTATGCATTTCCGCCTCCGAGCCTCAAGATGGAACAAGAAAACATGAATGCATTGAGCTGTTTGCAAATCTCATCAGTGTGCCGATCTAGTGACACATTGGAGATATTTTCTTCTTAAATCACCTCTTGATGAGATTTTGCTCGATCTCCTGCTTTCTTGAAGAAGGAGCCCATTTGAAACGCAGTGCCATTAGACTTTAATAAAATCTTTAGAAACTTTAAAGGGAATCTGTCAACAGGGTTTTGCTACCCCATCTGAGAGTAGCATGATGTAGGGGCAGAGACCCTGATTCCAGCAATGTGTCACATATTGGGCTCCTTGCTACAGTTTTGATAAAATCACTGTTTTATCTGCTGCAGATCTACCAGTCCTCTAAATGCTGAGCTCTGTATAGCCCCACCCACACCACTGATTGGATGCTTTCTGTGTGCACTGTGCATAAGCAGAAAGCTGCCATTCAGTGGTGGGGGCGGGGTTGGACTACCTGGCAGCAGGTTTATTAGTCCTTTAATGGTATTTTCCTGCTGAGAAAACAGTGATTCTATCAAAACTGCAGCAAGCAGCCTAGTAAGTGATACATCGCTGTAATCAGGGTCTCTGTTTCTACATTATGCTGCTCTCAGAATAGGTGGCAAAATCCTGGCGACTGATTCCCCAAGCCTCACTTTTCCCTTCATTTTGGAAGCAGCACTGGTGATGGTCCAGGTTTTCTCTAACTTCTTTCAGATATTTTTGCTGTATCCTGGTGAAACCACTGGCCCAGGACAGACTAGTGGCAGCAGCTTCTACATGGACACTTGCTTACTTGTGAGGGTCAAAGTTATGCTGATGTGATGGGCTGGGAGCACTTGTTTTATTTTGGCAACTGTGACTTTGATTATTCTCATGTGTACATTTAGGTCAACAAAGATGCCACATGTATTCGGCAACGGAGAAGTCTGCGTAACTGAATATACTCTAAAAATGTAGAGTGTCCACCCAGCATGCAGATATTAGAGGGTATAAGACCTAATGTGACACATGTAGGGGGTGTATTTGCAGAAGTCACTTTTGTAGCCACTAAAAAGCTACTGAAGTTATTATAAAAAAGTGTCTTGGTTTTGAAATACTCTGTAAAAACAAACAAACAAAAAAAAAGAACTTATGTACATACACCCTAAAGGAATACCCACTGACTCAAAGTGTCCGGTTAATGGGATTTTCAAAGAATAGGAACTTACCGCACAGTTCTCATGATTACTGGGGGTCCAGGAGGTGGGACTTCCAGTGACATTAAACAATTATCAACTACTCAGTCGTTAGGCGATGTGTTTTCACGGAGGCAAAACTTCTTTATATGAATGCAGTAAATAACAGAAATTAAGCAAAAAGGTTCGCTGGAGCGTGGTCCAGTGGCCAGGTCTGAAGTTCGCGGTTGCTGGACCAGAGCCCTGAAAACTTTCTACCTGCCAGGATCCATGACACCTCTTCTGATTTGTAGACCCAAAGAGACATCATGTGTCGCGTCACAAGTTGTGACATTACACCAGAAGAGAACTCAGGATGGTGGCAGGTAGGACGAAGTTTGCAGGGCTCTGATCCGGGGGGCATAGGCTACCAATGTGACCACCAGAACAGGGTCTGAGAATCTTTTGGCTTATCTCCAGCATACATTAAAAAAAAAAAAAAAAGTATAATTTTTATTTAGAGCTCAGATGTGCCAGTCATGATAAATCCAGCCAAGAAGCCATATGCATAGCAGGCTGGTAATGCACTGGGGAAGTGTCGGTGCACTTGGAAAAAGCAGTCCTAGTACATAGACCCACCCCCAGTGCCCTTCCAGCCTGACTTGCATATGGCTTCTTGGCTGGATTTCTTACGACTAGCACATCCGTGCTCTATAAAAAAAAAAACAAAAAAAAAAAACGTTTTATTAGTGAACAAGCACCTATATGGCCAGATCACTACTTCCATATATAAAAATTTGCTGACAGCTTCCCTTTTGCAAGTGCAATTTCCTTTCGTCATACACATGACCAGTTCTACAGTACACACAATACATGTATGTGCATTAAATGTGCAAAATACAGAAGGGGACATATGAGCCTGAGAGGACTCCAGGCATAAGACGCTCCTTCCTGAACAATGCTTTTGGTTATGATCGTCAGGTCTCGTTTCACAAGGCAGAAAGTTCAACAAAAGTTTAATGTTACTCACATGATTTCTACTCCCCCTGGGGAAACTGAAGGCAGTGTGTGATCTTTGCTGGATGAGGAGTCCGTAGTGCATTCGGGGTCAGACATAGAATCGCTGACGGAGGGCTCGCTGCTGCTGGGCGATGCGTCCCTCTGAAAGTTAGTGCTGGTAGGAGCGGGGGGAATCTCACCTTCACCGAATGCATCGCTGATAAACAAGCCTTCGTGAGTCAGGTAGGCCAGATCGTTGTCCACATTGCTTTCGCTGCTCAAACTTTTCTGAGCTGCCATTACCTCCATTTCTCTGATCCGCTGATTCTTATCCAAGACCATGAGCACAACACTGCGGATAACGTTTATTGTGGCCTGTGAGGAAACAGAATTAAATATAAAGAATAAATGGTGAATATTCAATCTAATTCAAGACTATAATGTCACCTTCTGTGAACGTCGAACTGATCCAGCATCCGGTGTGGTCCCTCCGTGGCAGCCGGCCTTCACTTCTGCGCCCGGCATCCTAGAAGCTTCTGGCACAAATTAGTCCCTACGACATCAAGACAAGCTGGGCGCCAAAAATGAAGACCTGCTGCTATGGAGGATCAGACTGGTTGGGGGCAGCGCAGATCGAATTGCTGATCTCAACTGGGAATAAGACTATTTCACCAAAATAGTTTTTATTTCCAGTTTTATTACGTGTTAACTTATTTTTAGGAAATATTACACTCCGCTTAATATCCACATGAGTCTCTAAGGTGTTACTCAATATGAACAAATCAATAATATGAGGCGAGTGCATACAGTAGAGGAAACACGAGATGGAAGACAACAAGTCCAGGAAACGGATGCCAGCCGTCAGGTGGAGGCACACGGCTTTGGTCAGGGTTTGCATCTCAAGGACATATGCCCCATTATTGGTAGCTAAATATCAAAGACTGATCGTCACTTCCAGACAGAAAAACAAGTGTGAACAGGTGCAAGCTAGGAGAGCCACTTCCACATGTAAGTAACAAATTAAAGTTGCACTTTGTAACATTATAGTATGCAATTATTGCATATAGGAAATTGGAAATGCATTGCTGCTGTAGAAATTTTTTTTTACAATGAAGATACTTCGTGCACAAATTGGCCAATTCATGTGTGCCCAACAGCCATCGACAAGGCGACCTTGTGCTGGGAACATAGCCTACAGTTATAGGACAGGTATCATATTAGGTTAGGTTCCCAGCAAAGAAGATCACCTTGTCGTTGGCTGTTGTGCACACATGAATGGGCCAATTTATGCGCTAAGTTTCTTCATTTTAATTTTATTTCTAGAGCAGCAATGCAATTCCAATTTCATATATTCCATGAATACTACAGCATTACATAGTGCAACTTTAATTTAATTATTGGTAGCTAAGGAGTAGACTTCGTAAGACTTTCCCTTTGAAGTGGTTGTGTAAGCACTAACATTGGATATGGCATCAGTGTAGATTCAGCATCTGTGACCCCCGCCGATCACTAGAATGAATTGGCAGCATCTTGCCGCTTCATTTTCACTATGGTTTTCCCCTCAAAGACCATACCGGAAGGAGACGAAAGTGCAATGCTTTTTCTTTGCGTTGCCACTTTATTCTGACAATAAGTGGAGGCCATTGAGGTTGAGAAGGAAGTTGACAGCTTACGTTAACAATATGCCATATGGACATGGACAACTTATTTTTTTGTTTACTCTTATTTGTCTGACTTTTCTGATCTCCTTGCAGTAGGTTTATGACCATATCAAAGATCAGCTCAACTTTGATGTGGTCTGTGGTCATATATCAGCACAGAGGAGTTCAGTAAGAGACAAATTAAAGGTTAAAAATGCTAGCCAGAAAGAGCTAACTGACAGATTCACAGTTAACTCATTCTGTAGCTAGCAATGTGCAGAGGATTAAGGGTCATGTAAAGACAAAATAAAGCAAAATGAAATCCAAATTACATTATTTTTATACCACAATACACACATTTAAGTTGAAAAAAACAAATTCAAAAGGTGTCCAAATCCTATACGTATACCAATGATTAAGTATCTGATGATAAACTACAGAGATGCTGTGGGGAATATGATTTTGCTCCTTTATTATTGTTGCTATGTAATAATGCCAGCAGAGGCAAATTTCACTTGGTGACAAAACAGATGTTTATGTCTTTTTACTTGCTTTTCTTTTCATGTTTTTTGATCAATTGAAACTGTAAAATGGGGAAAAATCCCAATATCAAAAAAGTAGGTAAGAGTGTTTCTGCAGATACAGAGGCAGCTTTCATATTAAAAAGGAAGAATTTGGTACCAAACATTCTCTGATGCGAGTTCCCTTCATAGAAAATATATACGGTATAACTATTTCCCTTGCCTAGCTGTATTGTTCCTCATATTGTAAAGCATTTTTATTAAAATAAAATGGCAAAAGATTATGTCCAGCTTTCTTACCTTGACTCTCCGAAGGAAAATTGTAAATTTAGCAAAAATGTTTTGCAGCAAATCCAGCCACTGTGAAAGATTCATCATTCGCATCTGATCGGCGAGCCTGCAGCAACGAAACTACAGTGAATATACATGCAAGACTACAGAGGTAGAAAAGTATGGATTCTGCTTAAAACAAACTAAAACACATATGAACTTAGAAGTAATAGTAGAGTTCATGTCAGGGAAACCCGCTCAGAGGCCTAAAAGTAACAATCATAAAAAAAGATTAAAAAAATTTGACATGCCATATAGGTAGATGTAAGTAGTTTTGATCGGTAGGGGGTCAGAGTGATGAGATCCCCACCGATCTAGGTGCTCTGAGGCATATTCTGCTCTCCTGATTACCGCTTCTGATCCGTACATTCTAGCACCCGGACTAAAAATTTCTCTATGTCAAAACTTTTCAATGAACAGTCAAAACTTTTTTGAATAACCCACTTACATTTTTCCCGACTGATGCTATTCTAACCTCCCAAATAAGCTGAGCCAAATATGTACAGCAGTCTGATCTGCCCCAACGTCCTACGTCAAACTAAACAGGGGGTATCCGCCATATTCATAGTCAGATATGAAGCCCTCACAATAACATCACCTTCAATAATCTCTAATGCAATGGCATTATGTAAATCTAACCAATCTACAGTAATAAGAAAAGTGAGAACTGTTGTCCGATGCTTGTCCAGACTTTTTTTTCTTTTTTATTTATTGCAAACCATTACCAGAAAATCACCAACTTAAAAGGGATAGTACCATCTCCAAGATCCTATCCCAATATGTAGTAGGTGTAATAATTATAATATTCGAAAATACTTCCAATTTGAAATGCAGTATAGTTCTTCTGATTTGCTACGTCACTTACCCTATATTTGCAGGGCATTGCAGTAGCTTAGGTATCCATGGTTATGACCACTGACAACTAACTGTCACTATATGAGTGGTCGTAACCATGGATACCTAAGCTACTGCAATGCCCTGGGTAAGCGACATAGCGAATCAGAAGAACTATACAACATTTATAAATAAAGGTATTTGCTAATATTATCTGAGATCTTAGAGATGGGAATACCCCTTTAACTGTTGCAAGAAATCTACGACTGCAGGAAAGCTAACTGCTCGGGACTTCAGGTGAACACTACAGTAACGCTGCAGTTATTATTCCCATGTTAAGATTTACCTGCAGTGTTTGGTAAGACTGGTGACATATACTTACTTAGTGATCAGCTCAGAATCTATCTCATCAATTTTTGAGACTGTGCTAACCACGCACTGAGGAGAGAAAAAAAGTAATTATTAACTGAGATATTAAAGAAAACAAACAGATTAGTCCCAGAAAATCCACAAGCAGATATCGCACCATGAATAGGGTTTTCAAACAGATGTTTCAAGGACAAATCCCCCATATTTAATAATTTAGGACATAGTACAACTCATGTTACCTATGTACTTATTACTCTGTAAAAAATCATGCAGGTAGGTATAAAAACAAAAATCTAAAAAACACTCTACTACTTTTAAAATACCTACTCTCCCATGTAAAATAAAAACACCATATAGTCACCTCCCAGACCGACGGTGTTCCAGCAATGTCGGCGCCAGGTCTACCAAGGCAGATGTGATACTATTATGCCATGTGAGCCCTCTAGCCAATCAGCAGCTGCTATTAAGCTCTCATTTTCCTTGGACAAGTGAAAGTAGTGAACACGTAGCAGCCGAACAGTGGCCGAAGATTGATGGGAGACCCAGATCCGACATCTTTGTAATGGCTACAGTGCAGGAGGCAGGCATCTGTGTTTTTTTTTTTTGTTGTTTTACAAAAGGGACATCATTTAAACATGGGTTGTCCATGTAGTGTAAGTTTGTCCCATGGTATGTACTCCATTATTCTGGTGCCTTTTGAATAGTGAAACTCCCCTTATGTCCAAATTGATACATTCTAGAGAAATTGTTGATTTTATTAAATGGGTTATCCGGGGACATAGAAAAAAAAAAGTCCTATTGTCCTCCAATAACATTAAAGTGGATCATAAAATGCTTCCCAGGCTTGCCCCCATACATTTTATTCATAACTCATGATGGCGGGACTTAATCTTTCTGCATACAGTGAAAGCCTTCATATTCCATAATCCTCCTGCCTCTTCTGTGTCTCCTGCCCATTCTGTCTGAGCCGATCATGTGACTGCAATGGGCTGCCAATAGTACCCTGATCATTCCCTTGCAGTGAGAATGCTGATGACACAATCAGGGGTTAAATGATCATTAAAGGGACATATACTAGGGAGCTTCCGATGTCATGTGACACTGGACCTCAGCGGAGCAGGGAGGCAGCTTCAGACTGCAAATTACTTTACTAAGTTGCTGCACATAGGGACCCTGTGGAGCATTATATACAGAAAAAAAAACAACCCTCTTTTATATATATTATATTTATCTGAATAACCCATTAAATCAGTTTTGTAAACCTTATTAACCCTAGAATGCATGACCATAAAAATCTACATTTTCACATACCTGGGGCCTTTTAGGCCTGTGTGCAAATAATAAATAAATGACCAACTGGAAATGACAAACCACTATATACCTGAGGAATACCTAGAGTTTCAAAATTCTAACTAAAGAAATCTTGCAGAAAATAGAAAACAATTAACAGGGCGGGCCTGCGAGGCCCCACGTATGCGTTCTAGGGTTAAAAAGCATAAAGTAAATTTAAAAAAAGGAGAACGTCACAAAATGACAAATATAAATTTTTTTTATTGAAAACTGAATACAATAATGAAACTTTAAAGAGATGTTCCCATCTCCAAGATCCTATCCCAATATGTAGTAGATGTAATAATAATAATAATATTAGCAAAGACCTCCAATTAAAAATATAGTACAGTTCTTCAGATTCACTATGTCGCTTACCTCATGTATGTCATTGCAGTAGCTTAGGTATCCATGGTTACAACCTCTAAGAGCTGTCTAACTAACGGTCACTATATGAGTGGTTGAAACCATGGATACCTAAGCTACTGCAATGCCCTGCACATGGGGTAAGCGACATAGCGAATCTGAAGAACTTTACTATATTTCTAATTGGAGGTATTTGCTAATATTATTAATATTACACCTACTACACATTGGGATAGGATCTTGGAGATGGGAATACCCCTATACACTAAAATTCTGTCTCATGATAAGAGCGCAGAGTTCCAGTCACAGACGCCCTCAGACCCAGGAATCTGTGGTCAGTACCTGCTTGATGATGTTTTTTGCGGTAGCCATCATTTCATCAGCGTAAATCTCGAAAAAATCTAGCTTCCTCTGCTTTAACAGCCCAAAGACCAATGACACCAATCTCTCCTGTGGACAAAAAGCGGTATTGGAGTTATCAGGTAACTAAAACTGTTGTATCCTAAATGGTGTTAAAGTAAAGTAGTAAATCAATGTATTATGTACTATAGCAGAGCCAGGTAGGACAGGGTTAAGTCCCAGCTCTGCAGGATTTGATTAGATACATCTACCTAGCTTTATACTAGAACTAGGGCCTGTGATCACTAGGTATGTCAGTATGGAATGGAGCAGAGCCGAGTGTGCTGCTGGTGAGCGACCAGCCAAAATGTGAGCTGTAGCTGGGAGAGAGAGAGATGTGCCGGAGTCTCTCTATGAATTCAGACTGTACGGGTCAGCTAGTAAAGGTGAGCATTCTGTGTGCTGGTTGTGATACCCTTGTGCTCAGAGTTTGGTTTTGAATCCCTTGGGAGTTTTATGAAAGCAATAAAACTGCACCTGTTTGGACCAAACCGCATTGCACAAGCCTCATACATAAAGGAAAACTGTACTGGTGTCATTACAATGAAATGGCTGAAATGTACTCGGAACTCTTCCCGCACCTCCTCTATCACTTGGCAGTCCTCCTCTAATGATCTGTTCAGGTCTGTGCGAGCATATGAGGTGAATTCAGCAATGATCATTTTATCAATCAGCTTTTCCAGTTCACAAAGTTGGGATCCAAGATGTCTGCAAAGAAAAAACAAAAAAACCCTTAATTGCTTCACTTATTTTCCTTGTGATCGCAGGCCATTTTTCAGAACCCCAAATCCACTGTATACAGTACTCATACACAGGAAGCTCCCGTTCTGATATCTGCGCAGGGGGTTCGGATTTCTGTATCTTAAAAATTGAAGCTGAACTGATATCAGGAATCCATTAGCACAGAATCTTGGATGCAAAACAATGATAAAAAGTGGGAATGTACTTTAATGACACCGACATTTTTAGGTGGTCCAGTATTTGACTCAAACACTGCTCCGTAGGGCTGAAACTTTCATCCATACTGTGCCTCGTTGCCAGCTTTAAGACCTCTTCTTTCGGGCCTCATAGGGGTTGAGCTAGGTGGGGAATGATACAGGGGATTGGGGCGGGAGTTGGCCATTGTCCCGCCATTATTGCACTTTCAGCCTCGTTTACATAAAACTCAAAGTTGGTATTCTCAGTAAAGAAATACACTTGTGCTCAGGAAGATATGTTTGTGCTTTTCTTTAACTACACTACCCAGCAATGTAATTAGTTTGGTGATCCAAAATCCCTTACTGGCTCACTTGTACTTTGTGGACCGTCAATAAAAACACAGGACTCTTGGACAATGCCCATTTTAAAATGATTTTCTGTGAAACCAAGATGCAGGTGATTGTGAACAAAATTATTATTTTACAGTTCACAACAAACACTGATAAATACTTTATTTTTAGTGGTTATAGTGTATACAGACTTTTCAGAATTTGCCAGCAAAAAAAAAAAAAAAATGCAGCTAAATGCTGCGTGAATCCAGCCTCAAAGGGGCTTTCAGTCACAGAAAGTGGTGGCAGATCGCTAGAATTTAGTTGAACTGTCTCACATAAAAGGACATATATTAAAAAAACATCACAGAAAAGAAACCAGCTTTACCAACACCAGGTCAGATTACCAATACACTGCAGGATGCAGGAGACCTCCATGATAAAGGCGGGGGCCGCACAGGTGCAAAATAGTGATACAACAGCCAGTCACTACCTACCAATTCATGGAGGGGATGGCTGTGTAGTATTACAAATGCACACAGATGGGGTTTGCATAGGACGCCAGTCACACAGATACGTGTCATGCACAGTGTCTGGTTTACACCCTATTAATGACGCTCATCATTTTAAATCAAGCGGGCTGCCCAGCACTATATACGTGCACCCAACAAAACAGATGCTCCAATTCACATTGACTGGTGTCCTATGCAAGCCCCATCTGTGTGCATTTGTAATAATACACAGCCACCCACCTCTATGAATTGGTAGGTAGTGAATGGCTGTTGCATCACTATTTTGCACCTGTGCTGCCCCCGCCTTTATCATGGGGGTCTGCTGCATCCTGCTAGTGAATTGGTAATCTGACCTGGTGTTGGTAAGGCTGGTTTCTTTTCTGTGATGTTTTTTGAATTTATGCCCTTTTCTGTGAGACGGTCCAACTAAATCCTAGCGATCTGCCACCACTTTCTGTGATGGAAAGCCCCTTTTGAGGCTGGATTCACTCAGCATTTAGCTGCATTTTTCTGGTTTCTTTTATGTGATTTTTTTGATTTAGTTGGACTGTACTGCAGTTCTTCTCATAGCCAGAGGCCGGGAGCACTGCTGTAAAAAAAATAAATAATAAAAAGAGAAACGTAAAAGGGGCTGCAGCGCTCTATCCAAGGCGTGATCAATACATTCCTAGGATTGAAGGGTCCAGGCAGTAAGACGCTCTCCAATCAGCAAGCAAAATGGGTAGAAACCAGCGATTCGCCACCACCATCTGTGAAAGGAAAACCCCTTGGAATATATATCTGCCGACCAGGAGTATACCCGGATGTCGCCATTTTATTGTACACCCACACCCACACACCTACACCTACACATTCTCTCAATATAGACTTTAATATCCTGAAATGACAGCCGAGGTCTTCACACATTATAGACGTCCATGCAGCACTTTAATTTTCAGTAACATCTCAGACTTGATGACAAGATGTGCAAATGCCAGAAGAGCGTCTCTTTACCAGAAGTGATCTTACAAGCACCGGCGGCTCCATCTTTAAGAGTGAACAGATAATTACAAAGAATACACAGTGGATATATTCAGCCTGTGACACCGCAGATAATAGAGCCGCTATTCAGTGTGATTACAGCACGGCCATCCGATGTAACGAGCTGAAACACAGAAGTGATCCCCGGCCGAGGGGCCCTGACACTGATGATATACACCTCGGGGACACGGCTAACAACTGCTGCTTAGCAATTCAACTTTTCCAATTATTTTGTGACTTTCTACCATATGCTGTATAAGACACTGTTATGTCATTTACTTTACAAGCATTTTAGGACGAGGCCCCCATGGTGATCAGGTGATGGCCCCATCTACTCATCATCATTGACAAAAAGCTGATTTTGCAGAGGAATGCTGCAACCAACGAGGCATTTCAGCAGGATCATAGTATTACAAGGCGGCCATTCACCCCCTGTAACATTATATGGGCTAAGGACATTTTTCACACATTAGAGGGGCTCGCCATCAGATAGCTAATCATTATTAGATCATGTGGGTCCAACACCCGGCTGTCCCGTTTGCTGCTTAGGTAAAGACCAGATGTACATTGAATGAAGCTGCACAATGTGTAGCAGCCGCCACTGAGCACTGCAGATCAGCTCCTAAAGGTACAGTCACACTTAGCAACGCTACAGCGATCCCGACAAAGATAAAACCTGACAGGGATTGTTGCTGTGTCGCTATGTGGTCGCTGGTGAGATGTCAAACAGTCAGATCTTCCCAACGACGCAGCAGCGATGCAGCGACCTGTAGCAACCTGTATAACGATGCACGCCTATGTGTTTCTGTGTCTGAGTCGCAAACTAGGTCGTTGGTAAGGTGTCAAACACACCGATGCATGCTACCCAGCGGGACCTCAACGATCAAACAAACGTCCAGGCCATTCCGACACGACCAGCGATCTCACAGCAGGGGCCTGGTCGCTGCTACGTGTCAAACATAGCGAGATCGCTACTGAGGTCGCTGTTGCGTTACAAAACTTGTGACTCAGCAGCGATCTTGCTAGCGATCTCGCTTAGTGTGACGGGGGCTTAAGTCTGTAGCTGTGCAGTGTAAAGCATGATGCAGAGATAGATCAGAGGAGTCATAGGTCAGGTAGATATTAATTTCAGATTACAGTATTGTAGTCTGGTCATTACAGTGGTTATTGCATCCCTTTTCCCAAGAAGTAAACCCATTTTGGTTCTTTATATAAGATGCCAACATCTCAGTGAGTAGGTCTTAAGGGGGGGCGTTAAACATGGGAGAATTATTTTTATGAACTGGGGAAAAAGTATTGCAGAGGCTGCAGGGGATGTTGGCATATGGGCAACCTACTTTCATGACTGTACAGAGAGAAGGAGAGCGGGAACACAAAAGAGCAAGTGGGGGGGGGGGCACGAGAGAGGGAACACGAGAAAGGGGACACGAGAGAAGACGATTGAGAAAGAAAGGGTGAGACAGATCCACACAGACTGCCCCCTTGTGGCGACATTGATGTGGTACAAGACCTATGATTCTCAGTTTATATATTTGTGTGTTCTGTCACAAGAGAAAATCTTGCATCCTGGCACCCAGAGCGAATAGTAATATGAGACATGACTTACCGGAAACTGTGAATCCCTTGAAGTTCTTGCTGCAGAACCTCTTGAGTTGTTGCTATCAAGTCCAGGGCCCCCACGTATTCGGAGGTTGACAGCAGCAGCTGGACTGTAGGTTGAGTCTGGTGCACGGTTGCCATTAGTTTCAGTTTATTGTAGACTTTAATGCAGTTATTTCTTGTCAGGGCCTGGCGCAGGATACGCAGAGATCCCTCACACATTACTCTGTCTATCTGAGAAATCTTGTCCCGTAGCATCTTTACGGCCTGAGACGTTTTCCTGAGGTAGTCCTGCAGCTCGTGCTGGGAGGTCATAGCGTGGAAAAAGGCTTCAGAGCGTAAGGAAATCTGATGGGCGATGTTCACCTCTACAATGTCCAAATAGTGGCTCAGCTGGAAGAAATGAGAGCGATGTGCACATGTGACTATACATGGGCTGCTTACAGCGAATACACACAAAAATCCATGTATAACACTATACGTAAGATCTGTACACGACAGGTTTTTGCTTTCGACCCATTCACAAAAAGTAAAAAAAAAAAAAACTGTTTTGTTTGGTGGAACTTAAAGGGATTGCTATTTGTCCTCAGGAGCGCATTGCTCCCCAGCTCCCTGCTTGATTGACAGGTCAGACCGGTGGGATCATTGCAACTTTGACCCGAACTGTATCCTCTCCGACAATGCAAGAAGAAGAAGCTTGCCTCTGCAGCATTGGAGAAGAGCAGGACACTGAGCACTTACAAGCTGTATTGAAAAGAGCTTGTAAACACTGAGCTCCTTGCCTAGGAGATTGGACACCGGTAATAGACTGCAACGGTGACTGGCAAACTAGGCAACAAGCAGGAAACTATGAACTTAAAAATCTTGAGAACAGAGGAGATTTTTAATAACGAATAAGTTGCAAATCTGTATTTTTTACAAGCACTTTGCAATATTACAAGTTTTAATATGAGAATAGCCCTTTAAAGAATATCTGTCATCAGGTTTTTGCTGCAAAGGCAACATCAAACTAAGGCAGAAACCCTGATTCTAATACTGGGTCACTTATTGGGCTTCTTGCTGCTTTATTGGCATCAGCTCAGCTAGGTGAGGAGTTCCTGCCATGCAGTCTTCCGTATTCATAAGTCCCGGCTATCCCTGCCCACATTACTGATGGAGAGCTTTCTGCCTACACTGTGCATAGGCAGACAGTAGAGAAGCCTAGTGGTACAAACAGCATTGTTATCAAAACTGCAGCAAGGAGCTCAGTAAGTGTCCAGGCACTGGAATCAGGGTCTCTGTCCATACTGTATGTTGCCCTCATACTGACAAGCATTTACCTGGTGACAGATTACTTTTAAAAGCGATTTTCATTGAAAAAAGATAAAAAATAAAATATTGAATGGTGAAATAGGAAGCGCAACCATTATACCTTTTCCTGCAGCAGTTTAGCTGATGCTGCATCTCTGCTCCCATTGCCGCTCGCACTACTGAAATGGGACCATGGTAAAACTGCATTGAATGTTAAGGAATCATCCAATGCAAAGTCTGGTTTCATGAAGATCTGGAAAGTAATAAAAGAAGAAATATACTTTTCAAGTGACTCTGGATTGTTTTTCATTTCCAGCACGACTCCTACTTTAATCCACATATTATTGCTAACAGCAGAATGGCTTCTCCACTGTTCCCTACGTTCTCAGGTTACTTTGACCATTGCATAACCTCAATAATGTTTACCAATAGGGGGGTAAGAGGGTTGCAGCAATCAGAAAACACTTGTAAATTCTTGAGAATGTTGAGACATTTCCCCATAAGGAAACATTATGTTTGCAGTGACATCTACCGTATTTTTTGGACTATAAGACGCACCGGACCATAAGACGCACCTAGGTTTTAGAGGAGGAAAAAAAAAAAATGTAAGCAAAAAATGTCTTCATGATGCACTTTTAAGGGGGAGGGGGGGGGGGGTCTTCTGCTGACACTGGTATAGGGGTAATATCCCCCAATTCTGACAATATCCCCTATCCTGGTATATATGCCCCCCCCCCCTTCCTTTTATACATGGTCCCCATCCCCATCCTGGTATGCACGGAACCCCTCCATCCTGGTATGCATGGCACCCCTAATCCCTATCCTGTTATGCATGCCCCCCTCAGAGTTACCCTGGTATGTATGGCCCCCTCATCCTTACCCTGGTATGTATGGCCCCCTCATCCTTACCCTGGTATGTATGGCCCCCTCATCCTTACCCTGGTATGTATGGCCCCCTCATCCTTACCCTGGTATGTATGGCCCCCTCATCCTTACCCTGGTATGTATGGCCCCCTCATCCTTACCCTGGTATGTATGGCCCCCTCATCCTTACCCTGGTATGTATGGCCCCCTCATTCTTACCCTGGTATGTATGGCCCCCTCATTCTTACCCTGGTATGTATGGCCCCCTCATCCTTACCCTGGTATGTATGGCCCCCTCATCCTTACCCTGGTATGTATGGCCCCCTCACCCTTACCCTGGTATGTATGGCCCCCTCACCCTTACCCTGGTATGTATGGCCCCCTCACCCTTACCCTGGTATGTATGGCCCCCTCACCCTTACCCTGGTATGTATGGCCCCCTCACCCTTACCCTGGTATGTATGTATGGCCCCCTCACCCTTACCCTGGTATGTATGGCCCCCTCATCCTTACCCTGGTATGTATGGCCCCCTCCTCCTTACCCTGGTATGTATGGCCCCCTCCTCCTTACCCTGGTATGTATGGCCCCCTCATCCTTACCCTGGTATGTATGGCCCCCTCATCCTTACCCTGGTATATATGGCCCCTCATCCTAGTATGCATGGTCCCCCTAATCCCCATCAGACTGCACATAAAAAAAAAAAATAAACACTCCTACTCACCTTTCTTCTCTCATCCAGCGCTGCGTCCTGTCTGCCCGCACTGATCTCTCAATGTGAGTCGCGCATGACGCCACTGCCATGCGCGGCTCACAAGGAGAGATGAGCTCCTGGAAGTCACTGCTCCCCACGCCGGGACTGTGTTACTCGGGGAGCAGTGACTTCACTCTCCTTCATAGTCGGCACACAGCGTAGCAGTGAATATTAATTTTCTTTAGCAGCGGGGACAGTGTAGGCTGCAGTCGGCGGCTGTTGCCTTCTGTGCCCCGCTCCTCCACCGCTACCGCTCTCCCCGCACCCCACATATATATATACACCCACCCCAACATTCGGACTATAAGACGCACCCCCCATTTTCCTCCAAAATTTTGGAGGAAAAAAAGTGCGTCTTATAGTCCGAAAAATACGGTATATGTCCCCTCTACCTAGGAGTCCTGCAACAGTGTATTGCAGCATACTACAGACCCAATACTCATTATTTTCCTAAATTATACCAGTTTTTCCATAGTTTGAATTAGTATTTGATATAAAATAAAACAGAATTTACCTATAAATATATAAAAAGGAAGCCGTCAGTTACACACAACAGCAGTCTTGTAAATGTAACTTTAGGCACCATTAGTGAAATTTGGTATACAGCAGACACTGGTCAAAAGGTTTTCCACATAATAGGGAATAGCTTGCTGATCGCTGGGGGTCTGACTGCTGGGATCACCAGTGATCCTGAGAAAAGGGTTCATACTCAGCCCCTGCTCCACTCATTGTCAAGGAGACTGCCGGAGAAAGACGACTGATTGACTTTGCCTTCTCCAGACGTCTTATAGACAATGAATGGCCGGAAGTGAAACATGTGCACCTCTGGTCTATTGAAGAAGGGCTGTACACAGGTTCATTCCTAGGATTTCGGAGCAAGTTCACAGAATTACTGGAAGTCCCAGCAGTCAGAACACCGGAGATCAGCACGTTATCCCCCATCCTACGTAGAAGGTGATACACTTTTGATTTTGGGAAAACCCCTTTAAATGGTAAAAAAGGCAAAAATAAAAATAAGCAATAAATAGGACAAGAAGAACTGCCCAAATGCACACACACTCCACCTGATTTACCTTAGGTACTTGATCCAGATCTGCCCTTGATTTATTACCTGGGAACATATAAGGAAAAGTAGGAATGTCAGAAACAGTAATTCAATATATAAATCAACAACAAGCACAAAGACTTAGATCCTAGCAGATTATAGCCTTGGGGTTTATTCACATGTCACAGTTCGGTAACCGTTTCTCTCCCTATTTCCAAAAAGCGCAACAAAGTGCTGCAGTTTTGGTGGAATATAAAAAATTGTGGGAAAAAAACCCATGACACTACACATTGTGTGAATAAACCTTTATACATACACATTCATAGCCCAAAGTGTTGGCACCCTTCAAATTGTTCAAGAAAATGAAGTGTTTCTCCCAGAAAATTGTTTAAATTACACATTTATTTCCTATGTGTGTATTGGAACAACACAAAAAAAAAAAGAGAAAAAAGGCAAATTGGACATTATTTCACACAGAACCCCCAAAATAGGCTGGACAAAATTGTTGGTACCTTCCCAAAATTGTGGGTAAACAACTTTGTTTCAAGCATGTGATGCTCGTTCAAACTCACCTGTGGCAAGTAACTGGGTGTGGGCAATATGAAAATTATTATTATTATAGCGCCATTTATTCCATGGCGCTTTACATGTGAAAGGGGTATACATAGCACAAACAATTACAATAAATTTTGAACAATACAAGTCGGCGACTGGTACAGGAGGAGAGAGGACCCTGCCCGCGAGGGCTCACAATCTACAAGAGATGGATGAGGATACAGTAGGTGAGGGTAGAGCTGGTGGTGCAGCGGTATGGTGGAGCGAGGGTTACTGCAGGTTGTAGGCTTGTTGGAAGAGGTGGGTCTTCAGGTTCCTTTTGAAGGTTTCCACGGTAGGTGAGAGTCTGATGTGTCGGGGTAGAGAGTTCCAGAGTAGGGGGGATGCACGGGAAAAATCTTGTATGTGATTATGGGAAGAGGAGATAAGAGGGGAGTAGAGAAGGATATCTTGTGAGGAGCGGAGGTTGCGTGTAGATAAGTACCAGGAGACTAGGTCACAGATGTATGGAGGAGACAGGTTGAGGATGGCTTTGTATGCCATGGTTAAGGTTTTGAACTGGAGTCTCTGGGCAATGGGGAGCCAGTGAAGAGATTGACAGAGAAGAGAGGCCGGAGAATAGCGGGGGGACAGGTGGATTAGTCGGGCAGCAGAGTTTAGGATAGATTGGAGAGGTGCGAGAGTGATAGAAGGAAGACCACACAGCAGGAGGTTGCAGTAGTAGAGGCGGGAGATGATGGGGGCATGCAATAGTGTTTTTGCAGATTCGTGGTTGAGGAATGTGCGGATCCGGGAGATATTTTTGAGTTGAGTTGGCAGGAAGTGGAAAGGGCTTGGATATGTCGTTTGAAGGAGAGATTAGAGTCCAGGGCTACCCCGAGGCAGCGAGCTTGCAGGACTGGTGAAAGTGAGCAGCCATTAACTATGATTGATAGGTCAGATGGGGGGGTTGAATGAGACGGTGGATAATGAATTCAGTTTTATCCATGTTAAGTTTTAGAAATCTGCCAGAGAAGAAGGATGAAATAGCGGACAGACACTGTGGGATTTTGGTTAGTAGGAAGGAGATATTGGGTCCGGAGAGGTAGAAGATCTGTGTGTCATCAGCATAGAGGTGATACTGAAAGTCATGGGACTCTATGAGCTGTCCCAGGCTAAAGGTGTAGATGGAGAAGAGCAGGGGTACTAGGACTGAACCTTGGGGGACACCGACAAATAGGGGGCGATATGAGGAGGTGGTGTGTGAGTGGGAGACACTGAATGTCCGGTCTGTTAAATATGAGGAGATCCAACATAGGGCCAAGTCTTTGATGCCAAGAGATGAGAGAGTCTGTAGTAAGAGTGAATGGTCCACTGTGTCAAAGGCAGATGACAGGTCCAGGAGGAGGAGGACAGCGTAGTGTCGCTTGGATTTGGCAGTTAGTAGGTCGTTGGGGACTTTAGTCAGTGCAGTTTCATTGGTGAGGTGCGGTCGGAAGCCAGATTGTAAGCGGTCAAAGAGGGAGCAGGAGGAGAGGTGGGAGGACAGTTCAGAATGGACATGTTGTTCCAGTAGTTTGGAAAATGAGACCTGAAACCAGATAAAAAGAGAAGTTGACTCAGTCTTTGCAATGTGTGTCTGTGGGTGCCACACTAACTATGGAGAACAGAAAGAGGAGAAGAGAACTGCCTGAGGACTTGAGAAACAAAACTGTTGAACAATATCAACAATCTCAAGGTTACAAGTCTATCTTCAGAGATCTTGATGTTCATTTGTCCACGGTGCCCAACATAATCAAGAAGTTTACAATCTATGGCACTGTAGCTAATTTCCCTAGACGTGAACGGTAGAGAAAAATTGATGAAAGATTGCAAAAGCAGGATAGTCTGGATGGTGGATAAGCAGTCCCATTCAAGTTCCAAAGAAATTCAAGCTGTCCAGTAGGCTCAGGGTGCATTAGTGTCAGCCCGAACTCTCCGTCGACATTTAAATGAAATGTTATGGCAGGAGACCCAGGAGGACCCTACTGCTGACACAGAAACATAAAAAAGCTAGACTGCAGGTTGCAAAAAAGGACGTGAGGAAGCCAATATCCTTATGGGAAAGTGTCTTATGGATAGAGCTTTTTGGTAAAGCACATCACTCTACTGTCTACCAAAATCGGAATGAGGTTTACAGAGAAAAGAACACTGTACCCACCGTCAAATATGGTAGAGGCTCAAAGATGGTTTGGGGTTGACTTTGTACAAGGCATCATGAAATCTGAAAATTACCAAAGGATTTTGGGTCGCAATGTTGTGCCCAGTGTCAGAAAGCTGGGTTTGCGTCATGGGTCTTTCAGCAGTACAATGACCCCCAAACACACTTCAAGAAGCACCCATAAATGGATGGAAACAAAGCGCTGGAGAGTTCTGAAGTGGCCAGCAAGGAGTCTGGATCTAAATCCCATTGAACATCTGTGGAGAGATCTTAAAAATTGCTGTTGGGAGAAGGCGCCTTCAAATAAGAGACCTGGAGAAGTTTGCAAATGAAGAGTGCTCCAAAATTTCAGTTGAGAGGTGTAAGAAGCTCGTTGATGGTTATAGGAAGTGATTGATTGCAGCTATTTATATTAAAGGGTGTGCATCCAAATATTAAGTTGAGGGAGCCAACAATTTTGTTCGGCCCATTTTTGGGGTTGTGTGTGAAATGATGTCAAATTTGCCCTTTTTTCCCCAGTTTTTTTGTGTTGTTCCAATACATACAAAGGAAATAAACCTGTGTATAACAAAACATGTGTAATTGCAGTAATTTTCTGGGATAAATACTTCATTTTTTGTAACAATTTCAAGGGTGCCAACACTTTCAGCCATGATTGTATGAACAGTAGAACTGTGTGGGAATCCAATTTGTCTTATATCATTTTTATGACAATAGGGGGAAGAAATTAACCACTGCAAAGATGGTAACTACATCCAGAACAAAACTTATAGCCAGTGTCCAAAATCAGCATATTAACTAATTAGCCTTAGCCGCATCAACATGTATTTATGTGATTTGACAAGAATGCTGGAAACTCAAAAACTCATTGTCTAGATGTCAGTCTCCGCTCCTTCTCTTCTGGCATTGTCGGTGGGTGATGGCTGTAACCAATTAGTGGCTAATGATTGCCTGCAGCAGTCACATATGGACAACACCAGTAGAGAAGGAGGAGACGGCAGGCGATCTGACAGTGGGACAGAGGAGCAGCAGAGGAAAGGTAGGCGAGTAGGGTCCAGCGATACCTAAAATAAAAGTAAAAGCTGGAAACTGCTTTAATATGCATTTTGTAGAAACTTTGTACCAATTCTAACTTAGTTTACTTTGTATTAATATTTTTTAGACAGATTCTAATTTTCTGCTTAATAAATGTGTCAAAAACACCTGGAGACACTTCCTCACTTGGGCAGAAAATAAGCTTAATTTTGCCACATTCCTATCTTAAAAGTAGTGCAAGGTTTGTGCAAAAAAATTCAATCATGGACCACAAACTGTGTTTGGCAAATTACATAACACCAGATAGGGAACCCCTGATAAGGCGTACAGAGTACGAGAAAAGAAACACCGGAGCTGAATAACAGAAAAGTGGTGTCAATATATTAATATACTGGTACATTTGTCTCACATAAAATGTGATGACCGTCTAGATCAAGAACTCTGGTAAGCCTCATATTTTCATTAATCTATATAGCTTCCAACTATAGGAAAATAAATGTTAAATAAAAAATGCTAAAAAAAAAAAAAAAAGTGTAAAACTTGTGCACGGTGTGATCTCCAGGTGCCACGGTGGTCACGCTGCTCTCAGGTATCTGCTTCCTGCACTACGCTGATGATAAACTATAATGAAGATGGTCACAGTGCAACTCATAAGTAAGAACCCAAACTTGCTGGACGTCTTGTATCTTGTGTCTTGGTAGAACCTGTGACCACGTATGCCCAGCCGCAGTTAGGCTGAATTTATTAAAAGGCGTATTCTGATAACAAGCCCCCTACCAACATCACCAGGATCTGCTGACTAATCTCACAGGTGAAAACAAATCTCTGCAATTCAATGGAAGAAATGCGTAAGGCATAATAATCAGAAGAGACATTCGTCAATAACCAAGGCATACCATGTGAAAATGCCGTCCTGTTATAGTCATCTTTTGGAGGACATATCGACTTCCACCTTTCATGATTTCTTTCTCTCTGAAATGAACAGAAAACAGGCAATTTTTTTACCAATCTAATGTAATTCATGCTGCATCAACCATGATAGTACAGACAGTAGTGGTGAATTCAGAAGCTTACAGGGTTTGTCCAACACTTGATATTGAATGCAAATCCTTAGGATAAATTATCAGATTGGTAGAGGCGTGACACCCAACAGCCCGATCGATCAGCTGTTCTCAGTACTGGCTGGATGTGATCAGTTGCGGACTGGAACTACACAGCTCCAACCAGGGCTGTGGAGTCGGAGTCGGTATAAAATTTACAGACTCCAACTCCTAAAATATATAATAAATTGGGTACAGTAGTTCAATGCAGTTTTTGGGGAATATTTTTTCATAAGAATTTGGGAAAGTTATGAAACGTCCTATAAATGTCTGTCCTATTCCTGATCTAAGGGTCTAGACTTTTAGCTGAGATGAATCTGTGCTGCAGTTTATGTACATGATAAGTAGTGAAGCTCCTCCTCTACAGTTGAGAGAAAAAAAAACAACACACAGGGAAGGAATGCCTGTACTCATCTCAGAACTGCTAGAGTAAACAGGAAAGAAGGATTACTTCTTAAAGCATATCTAACCTTTCAATAAACTGTGCATAATCAATAGTCCAGTATATGTTGTCTCTGTATGCTTGATGTTTTAGTTTGTTTTTCCTCTTAGAACATAAAATATATTTATGAGCTATCTAAATGGCTTTATTATTGAATCATAATAACGATTAAAAGCCTGATGTTACCGTTTTACTAAAATAAATTTATCACTTAAACTTAAACATGAGCCATATATGAGGGAGACGGAGTCATGGAAATTGAGGAGTCAGAGGTTTGACTGTATAGAGGCAGCAGAGCGTTGCTGGAGATCCACCCCTGTTCATTCGAAGAGGCACGAAAGTGCAGTACCGGCCACGGCCACTATACAGTTGATGGAGCTATGCTCTTCAGCTCTTGCTGTCACCAGCAAAGGGAAAAGCTGATAGGTGGTGGGTTCCGGGTGTTGCACCCCCACCGATCTGATATTGATGACTCATTGTAAGGAAAGGCCATTACTATAAAGGATTTGACAACCCCTTCTAAGGATTTTTCATTGACTTTAGATACCGGTTCAACCCCAATAATCCCTGACATTTTACAATCTAATGTTTGTGCATAGAGTTCTCAAATCCCCACATGTAGTGGAAGAAAATCTGTGCAGAGTTCAGGGCACAAGACTTCTCATTAATAACAATACTAACAAGGTATGAAGCAGAATCCCAAATGTGTCACTCTAGTGATATCACTCAATGATATTGTCCAGCTTAACCCCTTTACAGCTGCCATATATTTTTTTATGGCTTCCATTTGGGGACCTTTTGACGCACTGCCGTCAGGTGATGATCACAGCATTATGCCCCCTACAGCCTCCGTTGCTTACAGCCTTGGCATTAGGAACTGACTGGAGACCAATACATTTGGTCTCTGATAGTTTAACCCCCTCAGACGCTGGGCTCAACAGCCTTCGCAGCATCTAAGGTGTTTGACAACTTTCAGAGACCAACTGTGAGCAAGAAGCTGCTGAGGGAATGACCGTGGGAAATAGAGTTTATAAAAATCTTATAAGAAACTGTTCATCTTACTAGGCTAGTTTGCTGGATATAAGATGAAAAGTGTTCCTTATTGATGGGTGGGAGGTAGGATGAGGGTAAGACGTCTACTTCCACAAAGTCCTGTCCCCATGTCTTCGTAAAGAAGTCAGACTCCCGTTTTGCCAGTCGGGGGTCATTTAATGCTGCTGGGAGGTTCACTTTGGAATGATAAATTGTCCATTTGTGCTGATCGGCGACCACAGACGGCTCATCACACAGACTCTTAGAATCACCTATGTAACACAGAGGAAGCACAAACGGAGTTACATGCTACGTACAACTGCACATTACACCGAAAACATGCCTCACGTAATCAACCGCACACAATTCCATAAAGAAAATTCATTGCACTAATATAATTTGGCAATTCATATGGTTTTTATATAATATTATTTCTGTATAAACTAAACAAAAAGTATATCTGAATACATGAAACTTTACAATATATCTTACTAGGGGAGGGTAACATCTTCTGCACAGACCGGCAGCCTGTAGATCCACTTTTTCAGCCTACAGGCTCTCAGTAAAAGGTTGGTGACCTCCTCCAAAATAGGGGTGAATTTTGCTGGTCTGACCTCCATCCAATGTGATTCCATGATTTTCAAACCACATTGTGCGGCTCCAGGGCATCACGGTGTGGCCGAGTTTCGGACGCATGCAGCAAGATACAGCGTGTGTGACCACCCTAACACTGTCTGGTGAACTAGCAAATCCAAGGCAAGGAGGAGGGGGATGCGGCTGCAGTTTTTTCAACAAGTAAACAACATGAAAGAGATGGGGTTGAAGAATTGATAAAGGCTGCATTTACACATCTGTGTGACAAGTCCTAGTGCTGTTTTTTTCCTGAACAGCACACTGACCCATATAGTTTCATTGATCCATACACATATTGGTTGTAAAAATGGGTCAGAGTCTCCGATGCATGAGACTCAGAGCATGTCCTTTTCTCATCCAAAGTCTATGGGGATCAATGAGACGTGGATGAAACTAGGAAGAAATACTTTGTGCTTCAGAGCTCATCGAGTTTCATCCATTTTTAACTGGAACATTGTTAAGAGTCAATGGTAGAAAAAAAAAAAAAGTTGAGAAAAAAAGAAATGAAACAACTTGGATGATAACTGCGAAAAAAAAACCCCAGTCCATTGCTCTCGGATGGTAACACTCACGCAGATGTATGACTGTAGCCTAACTCAGGTTACAAAGTGCAACTTTAAACTGGTGTGGTCTCCTTTAGGATGTCTGCATTTTATATAATTAAGAGCTTATTTTGAGATGCAAATCCCAAATACAAATTTGCAAAAATGTATTTGGTGATCCAGCTGTTTAAAGTGTGTGAAATCTACGGTAAGTTTCTTATTATCAGACCCTTTATTTCTATTCTGAGGGTTATGTGCGTTTTTTATCGTCTGCCCATTTCCAATCTGGGCGACTAATGTCCCATCACAGGCAGAGGAAAGGACCGCTCTTCATGAGATGTGAAAAAACTGCACTTGAGAAATTATACTGCAACATCAAAAAAAGCATTCACGACATAGCTACCTGTTAACCTAGGTGGATGATTGGTGAGAGACGTGTGTGCCGGTCAGTAATAGCCTTTACAATGCCGAAAGCTAGCCGTGCACAATGTGCAGAATACTGTATACCAAACACTTCGGGATTGGGGACACTTACCTGTAGGCTCTTTGGGACAAACATCAGGAAGAGAGCGTACCAGTCCTAACTGCTGGGGCGGATCCAGGCCTTTTCTGTACAGGGCTTTGCTGCTGGATGAGCGAGGCACTATAGAAGAGCTGTGGCTCGACGCCATTACATACATCTAGAGACGCTGTGCAAAAAAAATATGGCAAATTTATACTGGGTGTAATTTATTGTCTCATACTATTAATCTCACAAGCTAAATTGGTATAAAAAGATTTCTGCGCATTTGTGATTGCATCATGCAAAATTTGCATGAATTTACAGCGTCAATGTTCAGCATATTACGTAAGCCCTCAAACCATAAAATGCATCACAGCCAACATTTTCTATAATGGATTTTACATAAGTGTGGATTGGGGTAAGAAGACACTGAGGCTTCCTGCAGCCTAATGCAATGAATGGAGAAGTCATTACAAGGCAGCATGTAACAGTACACCGGGAGCTGAATGATTCATGTGCTGCCAAGTCCTCAGTACACCCGTGTGCAAGGATTATTTTCCACTCACTAAATGGTGAGGGACAGACTTTGAGAAATATATATATACATATATACATACGCAGTACTATGTTAAAAAGAACTATTTTTGAAAGCATTCTTACATTGCAGCAATTAACAAAATTCAAAGCGAATGAACAAAAGAGAAATCAAAATCAAATCAGTATGTGGTGTGACCTTTACCTTCACAAAAAGCATCAGTTCTAGATAAGCTTGCACAAGTTTTTGAAGGAGTCCGGAAATTGATGATGCCTCCCCTACAGAGCCCTGATCTGATCATCACAGAGTCTGTCTGGGTTTACATAAGGAGTCAGAAGGATTTGCGCAAGTGACATCCACAGATCTGTGGTTAAGGCTATGTGCACACGATGCAGAAATGCTCCGGATTTTTCCTGAGCGTTTCTGCATCTCCCTGGCAGAAAAAAAAGCATGCGGATTGTACATGCGTTTTTCCTGCCAGGGACATGCAGAAGTGAAGCGTTCTTCACATGCATTTCCGCATGCGGGTTATAAAGCACTTTTCCAAGCGATTTTAGCATCACTTGGAAAGTGCTTGACAACTTGGTCACACTATATAAATCCATGCAACCGGCATGGATTTTATATAGTGTGACCAATTTAGTTAAAAAAAAAAGAATAAAAATGGTAAAAAATAAAAAAAAACATTATACTCACCTTCAGATGGCCCCCAGTCTCCTTATCCGATGCGTCCGGTCTTCCCGGCAGCTCGTGATGGTCTAAAAGGATCTGCCATGACGTCATTTAGTCATGTGACGGGTCACGCTCCACCGACGTCAGCGGTCACGTGACCCGTCACATGACTACATGACGTCATGGCAGGTCCTTTTAGACCATCACGAGCTGCCGGGAAGCCAGGACGCATCACTATGGAGACCGGGGGCCATCAGAAGGTGAGTATAATGTATATTTTTTTATTTTAATTCTTTTTTTTTTTTTTTTTTTTTTTTTTACAGGTACTATGGTACCCGGGTCTGGAGGAGAGTCTCCTCTTCTCCAGACCCGGGTACCATCCGCACATTGAATCACTTAATATCCACATGTGCACATGAAGTCATGCGGATATTAAGCGATTCAATACAAGTCAATGGCGGCGAACACGCCGCGATTACACAAAATAATTGGTAGTGCTGCGGATTTTTCCGCAATGATAATAAGCAGCGGAAATTTCCGCAGAATGTGCACAGCACATGCGGATTATCATTGGGGAACATTGCAGACCTTCTACCAAGAGTTTTTTTAAGTGTTTCTGCAGCGGAATTGCCACTGTGGAAACGCTTAAAAAACACATAGTGGGCACACAGCCTAATTCTCCAAGATGTTTGGAACAACCTCCCTGCAGAGTTCCTTCAAAAACTGTGTCCCTAGAACAGTGACAGCGAACCTTTTAGAGACTGAGTGCCCAAACTGCAATCCAAAACCCATTTATTTATCTCAAACTGTTAACACGGCAATATAATCTGAATACTGAGGTTTTAGTTTAGAAAAACAACACATACATTAGTGCGCTATAGAGTCTATAGCAAAGAGCTTGTAAGCACTGCACTCCAAGCCCAAGATACTAGCCACCGACTGCAGAGGAGGACTGTTCTTGAGGCTATGTGCCCACAATGCAGAAATGAAGCAGAAAATTTCTGCAGCATTTCTGCATCTTCCTGGCAGAAAAAACGCATGCAGATTGTGCATGCGTTTTTCCTGCAAAATACATGCGGATGCACATGCGTACCCACATGCGTTAACGCATGTGTTTCCGCATGCGGACTGACAAGCACTTTCCAGGCGATAGCATCACTTGGAAAGTGCTTGACAACTAGGTCACACTGTATAAATCCATGCAAACAGCATGGATTTATATAGTGTGACCGTAAAAATAAAAAAATAAAGCTATACTTACCCCCGATCCCCCGCCGCGTGTGCTGTCGTGCTCGTCCTGGCTTCTTCCGGGTTGCCGGCATCTCGCGAGACAGCCTGCGGTCACATGACCGCGACGTCATCTCAGGTCCTGGAAGGAGAAGCGCTGCAGGGGCCGCCGGCCCGGTGAATATAAACTTTATTTATTATTTTATTCTTTTTTTTACAGGTACAATGGTACCCAGGTCTGGATGAGAGTCTTCTCTCCTCCAGAACTTGGATACCATCCGCACATAGAGACGCATATAATCCGCGTGTACAAATGTACATACACGGATTCTATGCGTCTCAATGCAAGTCAATGGCGGCGCTTTTGCTGCGCTTCCGCAAAATTAATGAACATGCTGCGGATTTATGAGCGCTGCAGAAACGCTGCGGAAAAATCCGCAGCATGTGCATTGACATTGCGGAATGCCATTGGGGACCATGGGGTGCGGATTACCATGAGTTTTTGATGCGTTTCCGCTGCGGAAATTCTGCAGCATAAACGCATGAAAAACGCATCGTGTAAGAGAATGGAGAGGATTTAACATCAAAAGTAAAATTGCAAAGTTGTATATTTTCACAACGATGAGAATAACCCTTTAACCCCTTACCGACCCGTGTCACACCGTTTGTGACATGGAAAACAGTTCCTTCCCGACCCATGTCACAGCGTCTGTGACATGGAGGGAAAGAGCCCCTGCAGCGCCTGCGAGCGGGGTCGCTCAGGTTTCACAGTTGCTACTGCAACTGGACATCCTGAAGTCGACCCCCCGGGGGGTGGATTAACCCCCCCCGTGCCTGGGACCCCTCCGATTGGCTGTTTCATTTTCACTTTTAATGAAACTGCCAATCGGTATGAATTAAATATTTCACCAATGAAAATTGGTGTAATATTTAAATCTGGGCATGGCCTGATGCTTACAGCATCAGCCATTGGCTGGGGGGAGTGTCACCTCTGTCCCCCCCTCCCCCCAGATCTGATTGGGGGGCTAGCATCACATGGATACTAGCCCCAATCAGATGTGGAGGGAGTTTTTAATGATGCCGGCCATTGTGGACCCTCTGCTGCTGCCCCCTGTGGACCCTCTGCTGCTGCCCCCCCCCGTGGACCCTCTGCAGCTGCCCCCCCGTGGACCCTCCGATGCTGAGCTCGTGGATCGCTTCTGCCGCCGCTGATCGCCTGCTGCCGCCGCTGATCTGCATCAGGTAGTATTGCCCCCGCTCCCCCCCGACCCCCCCTCCACTCCACCCCCCCTCCACTTTCATACCTGCACCCCGACCTCCGCCTCTGCTCCCTCTCCCACGTCTTCATCCACCGGCTGCTGCTCTCCTTCTGACAGCCGGTGGACTGTGATCACAGCAGCAGCAGGCTCAGTGTAAATGCCCTGCTCCTGTGATCAAGCCCACCATCCCCCAGTCCCAGTGATATCACCCCCCATCTCCCAATAATCACCCCTCCCCCCAGTGTTCACCCCCCCCTCCCCCCAGTGTTCACCCCCCCCTGTCCCCAGTGTTCACCCGCCCAGTGTTCACCCCCCCTGTCCCCAGTGTTCACCCCCCCTGTCCCCAGTGTTCACCCCCCCCTGTCCCCAGTGTTCACCCCCCCCTGTCCCCAGTGTTCACCCCCCCCTGTCCCCAGTGTTCACCCCCACCTGTCTCCAGTGTTCACTCCCCATCCCCAGTGTGCACCCCCCCATCCCAGTGATCACCCCCCTGCTGCTGGCTCCTGCTCCGCTTTCTGCCCCAGTAATCACCCCCCTGATGCTGCCGGCCTCCTACCCCCCTTGCTGCTGCCGGCTCCTGCCCCAGTGATCACCCCCCTTGCTGCTACCGGCTCCTGCCCCAGTGATCACCCTTTATGCTGCTGCCGGCTCCTGCCCCAGTGATCACCCCCCTTGCTGCAGCTGCTGGCTCCTCCATCTCTTCAGCCCCCCCCCCTACGCCTGACAGTCCCCACACGTGACTGCAGAAGGTTACACCAAGCACACACACACTCACACTATAATAAAGTTTCGATTTTTTTTTTTTTTTTTACACACGCACACAGCACACAAAATGTCCGCCCGTCCCACTCATCCCAGTCTAGGGCGTACTCAGCTTAGGAGGCTATGTCAGGTTGGTGTGTGTGTTGTAGTGTGTGTGTGTGTGTGTGGTGTATACACTACAATATATCACACCGCACACCAACACACCGCACACCAACCTGACATACACTACACAATGGTGTCCACTAACAAATTGGAACCATGTTGCGTTTGCTGTGAAAACAAAAAAGTACTTTTTTTTTCACAAAAATTTTCTTTTAGCCTAAATTTCTTAATTTTCACATGGGTAACAGGATAAAATGCATCCTAAAATGTATCTAGATGCACAGTGAGCACTTGGAACCCCCAGGTGCTTCACAAATTGATTCATAAAAATGAAAAAGTGGAAAAAAAAACACTTTTTTATTTTTACGGATTAATTTGTGAAGGACCTGGGGGTTCCAAGTGCTCACTATGCATCTAGATAGGTGCCTTGGGGGGTCTAGTTTCCAAAATGGGGTCACTTGTGGGGGAGCTCCAATGTTTGGCCACACAGCGGCTCTCCAAACGCAACATGGTGTCTTCTAACAATTTGAGCCGACAATTTGTTAGCGGACACCATGTTGCGTTTGGAGAGCCGCTGTGTGGCCAAACATTGGAGCTCCCCCACAAGTGACCCCATTTTGGAAACTAGACCCCCCAAGGCACCTATCTAGATGCACAGTGAGCACTTGGAACCCCCAGGTGCTTCACAAATTGATTCATAAAAATGAAAAAGTGGAAAAAAAAACACTTTTTTATTTTTACGGATTAATTTGTGAAGGACCTGGGGGTTCCAAGTGCTCACTATGCATCTAGATAGATGCCTTGGGGGGTCTAGTTTCCAAAATGGGGTCACTTGTGGGGGAGCTCCAATGTTTGGCCACACAGCGGCTCTCCAAACGCGACATGGTGTCCGCTAACAAATTGAATGGAAAATCGGCTCAAATTGTTAGCGGACACCATGTTGCGTTTGGAGAGCCCCTAATGTGCCTAAACAGTGGAGCTCCCCCACAAGTGACCCCATTTTGGAAACTAGACCCCCCAAGGCACCTATCTAGATGCATAGTGAGCACTTGGAACCCCCAGGTGCTTCACAAAATGATCTGTGAAAACAAAAAAGTACTTTTTTTTTTCACAAAAATTTTCTTTTAGCCTAAATTTTTTAATTTTCACATGGGTAACAGGATAAAATGCATCCTAAAATGTATTGGTCAATTTCTCCTGAGTACACTGATACCTCATATGTGGTCATAAACCACTGTTTGGGCGCATGGCAGGGCTCAGAAGAGAAGGAGCGCAATTTGACTTTTGGAGCTAATTTTCCATTCAAAAAGTAAAATGGCGCTCCTTCCCTTCTGAGCCCTGCCGTGTGCCCAAACAGTGGTTTATGACCACATATGAGGTATCAGTGTACTAAGGAGAAATTGACCAACAAATTTTAGGATGCATTTTATCCTGTTACCCATGTGAAAATTAAAAAATTTAGGCTAAAAGAAAATTTTTGTTAGAAAAATAAAAATGTTCATTTTTTTCTTCCATGTGGCTTTAGTTCCTGTGATGCACCTGAAGGGTTAATAATCTTCTTGAATGTAGTTTTGAGTAGCTTGAGGGGTGCAGTTTTTGGAATGGTGTCACTTTTGGGTGTTTTCTGTCATAAAGACCCCTCAAAGGGACTTCAAAAATGTGATGTGGTCACTAAAAAATGGTTTTGTAAATTTTGCTGGAAAAAAGATAAATTGCTGATGAACTTTGAACCCTTCAAACTTCCTACCAAAATTTTTTTTTTTTTTCCAAAATTGTGCTGATGTAAAGTAGACATGTGGGAAATGTTATTTATTAACTATTTTGTGTCACATCACTCTCTGGTTTAGTAGAATAAAAATTCAAAATTTGAAAATTGCAAAATTTTCAAATTTTTTCCCATATTTTTGATTTTTTCACAAATAAACGCAAATATTATCGACCTAAATTTAATACTAACATGAAGCCCAATATGTCACGAAAAAACAATCTCAGAATCGCTAGGATCCGTTGAAGTGTTCCAGAGTTTTTACTTCGTAAAGGGACACTGGTCAGAATTGACAAAAATGCCAAGGTCTTTAGGGTCAAAATAGGCTGGGTCCTGAAGGGGTTAAGCCAGGGATGTGAAACTCAAATACACAGAGGGACAAAATTAAAAGGTTGGACAAAGTCGCTGGCCAACCTTGATATTTTTTTAAAAAAAATGTCAATAATTGAGGAAGTTTTTTCTTATCAAATAAAACAATTAACTTTTGGAATTATAGAGGAATAATATAATATGTTATGTAAGAGCAGTAAAAAGCACATGGCCTAATTTAACTTTGTAATAGCAAAGTATGAAAAACCTTTAATAAAACAGATAATGAAGTAAGATGCCAACAAAAGTGCCCCCCAAGCACAGTATTATACCCCCACAGTACCCTCCACACACACAGTATGATGACCCTACTGTACCCCCCCTTCCTCAATCCCTCTGACAAAGAATAGTGACCCCATCACAGTATGATTCTCCAACTGTAATCTCCACAGTCCTCCATACAGTATAATGGGCCCCACATAGTACTCCATGCAGTATAATGGGCACCACATAGTCCTCCATTTGATGACTTCTTTGTTACGAACAATGCATAAAGTAAAACGGGGCTGGTGTAGAAATGAGCAGTCAGACAGCCCCCACATCCTCAGACCTGTCATTACTGACAGGTCATCTTTACCTAAGATTGTCCAGGATTGGAAAACCTGGCTGCCTTTTTTCTAAAATCCATGTGGCACCTGCTGGCAGAATGGGAGTGGTATAGTAGTTCAGCTTCATTCATTCATTCCAAATGCGTCATGGTGCCACGTCATGCAACATCAAGATCTAATGCTGGTCAATGGGAATTAGGTGTTTGGGCTCAGGACGCACATTGCATCTAACTTTCTGCCTACAGCAGACATAAGCATCTGCAATTTGGTTGCTTTTTACTGCAAAATTACAGCTCTAAAAACTGTCACAAATGTTGTTTTTTGGTCATGTCAATAGCCTTATTCCTAAAAGAGAGCAGGAGCTACGTCGTCTTATCCCAGGCCAGAGTCTTTGACATCAGACAGGAAGACTAGAGAGACGTCTTCACATTATAAGATGTGAACAGAGCCCGACATGACAATGGATTGCAGCTACCGTGGATCACGAAAGGAGAAGCCAAAATGATGTAGGCCGGTCTCACTGCTCAGTCATCCATAGGGGTAACTCAATGCAATGCAAACGCGGACTTCATTTCAATTTCATTAAATATTACTGAGATACCAGATCTGCCTCCTGAATCTCCGATACATTCAATCCCCGAGCTGTAATCTGGGGATCGGGAATGCAATTTTTATTTACAGCCTCTTCTATAAAAGTGGAATACGTCTTTGTTATCTGTGTAGATGGACGCAAAGCATGGACACAGCGCCCCGTGACTGATATCACTCGGTCATCATCCACAGCAGAAATGGATTGGTTTAGGAGTTTAAACCTCCAGCTAAGGAAAATGGACACTGTGGATATTCCCCACACAGGGAGCATGACAATCTCTTGCACAATGTAAAAAATGGGATTCTCCATGCAGAAAATCCTTTGCTCCTCATGGAAACCTACTTACAGAAATTTACAACTGCCCCATTCATCTGAACTGGGCTTGCAGAAATCCAGGCACTGCTACTGCAAAATGTTTGGAGCTGTGCCTAGTAAAAGAATAAAGGGACTCATTTAGTTATCTGGTGGAGTAAAGAAGGATAGAACAGGCCCAATCTATAGTTCCAAAGGCAGTGGCTTATTTCTCTTGCCTTGTTAAGATAAAAATGTATCTTCAGCTAAGCTTTCATTCATGGTAGAGTTAGGAGAAATGGTTTTAGGCTGGGCAAGCCTAAGGCCAATGGATCTTATATAAAATCAAGATGTTAGTGGCAAGGTCTGTACAGGAAAGTAAAAAAAAAAAAAAAAAAAAACAGTGTTAGGCTGAGTTCACACGATGCGTTTTTCGTGCGTTTCCGCGGCGTTTTTGCAGTTGCGGAAACGCATGAAAAACGCATGGTAGAAGGGCAGCAATGTTCCCCAATTGAAATCCGCATGTGCTGTGCCCATGATGCGGATTTTTCCGTAGCGTAAACGCTGCGGTCAAAAATCCGCAGCATGTCAATTAATTTTGCGGAAACGCTGCTCTTTTGCCGCCATTGACTTGCATTAGACCGCATGGAATCCGCATCACTGTATATGTTGATGCGCTTTTCATGCGGTCTAATGTGCGGATGGTACCCGGGTGTGGATGAGAGGACTCTCATCCAGACCCAGGTACCATTAAAAAAAAAAAGAATAAAATAAAAAATATATATATTTTCACCTTCTGACGGCCCGCGCTGCGTCCTGCTGGCTTCCCGGGCACTTCGCGGTTGAATGAAGGACCTTCGCTGACGTCAGAGTCATGTGACCGGGTCACGTGACGCTGACGTCGGAAGGTCCTAAAGTCTTCACTGCCGGCAGCCGGGACCGATGAAGCAGGACACCGGGGGCCATCAGAGGGTAAAGTATAGATTTATTTTTTATTTTTTGACATTCACACACTATATAAATCCATGCCGGCTGCATGGATTTATATAGTGTAAAGTTGACAAGCACTTTCCAAGTGATGCTAAAATCGCTTGGGAAGCGCTTGTCAACCCGCATGCGGAAATGAAAGTGAAGACCGCTTCATTTCCGCATGTCCCTGGCAGGAAACCGCATGTACAATCCGCATGCGTTTTTTCCTGCCAGAGAGATGCAGAAACGCTCAGGAAAAAATCCTGAGCATTTCTGCATCGTGTGCACAGGCTATGTGCCCACGTTGCGGACCTGAAGCATATTTTTTACGCTTCTCCCTGGCGGGAAAATCGCATGCGGATATTACATGCGGTTTTCCCGCCAGGGAGAAGCGTTTGTGAGGCGTCTTTGCATGCATTTCCGCATGCGGGTTATCAAGCACTTCTCCAAGCATCACTTGGAAAAGTGCTTGACAACTTGTTCAGAATGGTAAAAAATAAAAAAAAAAACTTTATACTCACCTTCTGATGCATTCTCTGCCCCGTCCGGAGGCTTGAGCGGCTCACGCTGTTGTGTGCAGGACCTGCGGTGACGTCATTGAGTCATGTGGTGGGTCACATGACTCAATGACGTGGCAGGTCCTTCAGACAACAGCGCGACGGGGGGAAAACATCAGAAGATAAGTATAAACTTTATTTTATTCTTTTTTTTACAGGTTCTTTGGTACCCAGGTCTGGATGAGAGTCTCCTCTCATCCATACTTGGGTACCATCCGCACATGGATTCCGCTGCGCTTCCGCAAAATTAATGAACATGCTGCGGATTTTTGACCGCAGCATATACGCTGCGGAAAAATCCGCAGCATGGGCATTGACATTGCGGAATGCCATTGGGGACCATGGGGTGCGGATATACATGCGTTTTTCAAGCGTTTACGCTGCGGAAATTCCGCAGCATATACGCTTGAAAAACGCTACGTGGGAACACAGCCTTAGGCTGTGTGCCCACGTAGCGTTTTTCAAGCGTTTATGCTGCGGAATTTCCACAGCGGAAACGCTTGAAAAACGCTAGGTAATCCGCCCCCCATGGTCCCCAAGGGGATTCCGCATGTTCTATGCACATGCTGCGGATTTTTCCGCAGCGTTTATGCTACGTACAAAAATCCGCAGCATGTCATTTAATTTTGCGGAAGTGCAGCGGAACTCCCGCCATTGACTTGCATTGAGACGCACAGAAACCGCGACTGTACATTTGTACAAGCGGCTTCTATGCGTCTCTATGTGCGGATGGTACCCAGTTCTGGAGGAGAGGAGACTCTCATCCAGACCTGGGTACCATTGTACCTGTAAAAAAAGTATAAAATAACAAATAAAGTTTATACTCACCTGTCCGGCGGCTTCTCTCTGAATGCCGGCATCGCTTGAGGACCTGCGGTGACGTCACAGTCATGTGACCGCAGGCCCTTCACCGCTCTGTCTCGCGATATGCCGGCAGCCGGGAACCAGACAGGAAGCAGCGCTGCAGCCACGCCGGGGCCTCGGGGGTGAGTATAGCTTTATTTGTTTTAATTTTTACGGTTCACACTGTATAAATCCATGCTGTTTGCATGGATTTATACAGTGTGACCTAGTTGTCAAGCACTTTCCAAGTGATGCTATCGCCTGGAAAGTGCTTGTCAATCTGCATGCGGAAACGCATGTGAACCCGCATGTGGATCCGCATGTATTCTGCAGGAAAAACGCATGCACAATCTGCATGCGTTTTTTTCTGCCAGGGAGATGCAGAAATGCTGCAGAAATTTTCTGCTTCATTTCTGCATCGTGTGCACATACCCTTAGGCTAGAAAATCTGGTATGTACAGATTAGACAATTGCAATACTTGCTACATCAGAGCCGAGCACAGAAGAAAAGGTCAGAAAGTGACGGATATTTCACTGAACAAGCGTCCTTTGTGTGTACAGAAAACAACCTGGACAAAAACCACTCAGAGATGCCCAAAGAACACAGTATGGTCCGATACACAGAGCATTATAACCACGGTGTGACCCTGTTTGTGGGGGCAGCAAAAGCTACGGAAAATGTTAAAGGGCATTCTTTTACAGCCATTTCTGGCATATCAATTAAATATCCCTTTAACTTCCAGTCTGGGTGACCACCATTTCAGTACATGTAACTATAGGAGGTTCTGTCCTCTACTACACAAAGCCAATAGCCACGAGGCCTAGGACTTCAGAAGAAAGTGGACAGCTTGAAAACGAAATCCTTCACGATCAGGGGATAAGTGCAAGAAGAGATTTAATGTAAGTTCGCACACAGCGTATATGCTGCAGATTTTTCAGCAGTAATAGCTAGAAAACCAAAGTAAACCAAGCCAAACCAAGTCGGCAAAAAAGGCTATACTACGGGATTGAAGCACTTCTTATCGGTGCACCAACTATGGTCTTTCTCCTCTAATAATTTTTGTCCCCTGATGAACCCCAGATTGAGGAGGGGGTGAAACGCGTTGGGACTATTTCTAAGGGACACTTTTTGCTTATGGGTCTACACCACCTTGAAGGACTAGGAAAGTGGGAGCCCGGATTGATCGGAAATTCTTTGTGAAGTCTTAATTGTGAATTTACATTGTGTTTGGAACCATACAGCCACTTATTGAGGGGCCTAAAGAATTACTATCTAAGACGCCTGCTGAGACCTTCAGATGGACTAGAGACCAGATAATTTTTAACGAAAGTAATGGACTTTTGACCAATTTATATTTGTTTAAATGTTTGGGGTTTTTTGTGCGGTTTTCTGTACGGCCCCCACCTATGTGCACTAATGGTGGAGGACTGGCTATGATCCCACTGATGATATTTATGGGGCATATCTCCCTGTTTTTTCATTTATTCCCCCATTAACATAAATATTTAGCATGTCAATTATGGCATGACTGTGTTTGATTTTGGTCAATACCTATGAAATTATTTGTGTGTCTGTTTAGGGAGATTTAGGGTCAGATAAGGGACAGCCTTCGTGGAGGGGGGGACACCAAACCGTTCGCTAGGGTATTTACCTCATAAGGGACATATAGGGCAAGCTTGTCTGTATATCCTGGTATCCTTGCTATCTCTCCCCCATATGATGTTTTATCTGATATCATAACTAAACATGTGTCCCATTTGGACTATTAAGGACACTTTTAATGGTAATTAATAAAGTTAATTTTTATTGGGTATACTCTTCTCTGTCTGGTTCTCCTAGAAGTAATATCAAATCACATTACTTGCGGATTTTGAGACTGATTTTGCTGCAGATTGCCCTCTCCATTACAAATGGTGAAATCTTTTCTGAATTTGGCACAAACAATTGACGCAATACAGATTTTAAAATCCGCATTTCATGTAGAAATCTGCAAAACAAATTTTCAGCACAGTGAAGATTTCATCTACTTAACCGGCACTGTGTTACGCTGCGGATTTTACGCACACAAATACGTGCTGGAAACCTTAAAGTGATTGTCCAGTTGCTGTGTATCAGAAAAATGCCACATTTGTACCTGGACTAACAAGCTCCTACACATAGTTATGGCCATACCTCACACAGTATCATCACTGTAATGGCGTGCATTCATACAAAGTGCACCACTAACTACACTGATTAGTACATCCATAATGTAGAAGAAGCAGAACCGGAGTGACTCCAGCAGGATGACTCGCAGGTTTAATAGACGTCACCAGCTGTATAGCAATCAACGGCTTGGATTACAACTTCTGAGGGCGACATAATGTAGTGACCGACATGCTGATTTTTAGAAGTTAAAGGGGTAGTCCATTACAATGGTATTGATGACCTATTCCATCAACATCAGATTGGTAGGAGCCCAACACCCGACATCCCCAACCCATCAGCTGTTATCAGTATAAGGGCGCAGATATATAAATCGGAACAAGATGGAAACCCAGTGCAAGGCCTGGCCGTGGCTCTCCTAACCGGAGCATGATGGCTTCATATATTTCTATGCAGCTGTCATGCTCGGCTCGGGAGACTCGACGGCCAGTCCCAGCTCTGCGTTCCCATCTCGTTCCGATGTGTACGGCCGTCTGACTGCGCTCTAAGTGTACAGAGCAGTGACACAACAGCTCCGGCACACTGGTAGCGGTCACTACAGTTTTCATTTACTTGTGTAAAAGGGTCTTAAATCGGGACTGAGCCCCTTGGGTGAGGTCGAGAAGCTCAGTGCACTGTTTCACTCACTGACTTTACAGCCGTCGCCTCCCTCACTGGTGATTGCAGCGCTGGCTTGCCTGGAGTGAGCAGTGACTACGGAGAAAGCTCAAGAAAGTCAGCATTGCCAATCCGTAGTAAAAAAGGCAGACAAATGCAAAAACAGTGGTCAGACCGACGCACTGAGCCTTTTGGCCAACGGAGGCTGCGATTAGAAGGCTAAAGGTGCGATATCCCCTACAAGGCCATGCTCTTAGTTTATACTGTCAGCTTGGAGTGACAAACTCCCTTTAAAGGGAACCGGACCATTGCCCCCAAAAACCGCCAGCATGGTTGTATAGCAGCCCTTTCTCCGCACTCTTACAAGCCCGTTAATGTGGCTTAGCGATTGCTGAATTATTATAAAATTATCTTTGAAGCGGCGGTCGCTCTTTACAAATTAGTGGTCAACTAGTCGAAGAGGAAGGGATGGGGGAAAATCATTGATCACCCTGGACTAATCCATCTTGTAATCATGTAAGCGTGCCCCTATATGCAACATGATTTAGGAGTGTCACCAGCTCTTTGGAAATACAGTGAACAGGTAGATCTGCCAACATGCAGCCCTGTAAGTAATCCATTGCTGGAATCAGGGTCTCTGCCCCTGCACCATGGGGTAGCAAAAACTTTGTGACAGATCCTCTTTAATCCCTTCTGATTTTAGGGGACACTCACCCATAGAACTCATTGAGTGCATAAAACAGATGCCATATAGATGTTGGTTATAACACACTAATTGCAAAAATTACATGGGAAACCATAAAGCTTTTCATTTTTTTCAATTGTGGGGGTAAAAAAAACAAACAAAAGTCATAGGGATGTCAAAGGTGAATAGAGTGACGATATATGGACGTAAAGAAAGGACAAATGGAACAACATACAAATGACAAATCATCTGGGGTTTTATTTCATACACTCGTCGGATCGAGTATTAGGTCTCAGACATCAGTGATTTTCTCGTGTGAGAAAAATCGGTCCAAGTTTCAGTAGTGTTTTTTTTTTTTATCAGTTTCATAAAAGTTTGGTCAAAGTTTCATCAGTTTTCCCCAGATGAGGAAAAAAAAATAATCTAGTAGACCGTGAAAATGGAAATCATGTGAATGGCACCTGAGCCCGTTTTTTTCAAGGACCCACAGACTTGCATTGCAGATTTTGTTCTGACACTCGGATCAATATCGGACTTATCTCTGCAAACATGTGAACGGCCCCCTTCACTATATATTATATATGTTTTTCATAGAGAGCACTTGTACGAGAAAAAGCGAGGTGTGAATGAGGCCTTAGGCCTCACATATTTGTGTCTATTGTATGTGAGCGGTCAGGTTTTTTCCTGACACACTACATTCTATCGGGCTTTTCACACGTCAGGATTTTTTTGCTGATCCACGTAAAGGTATGTGCACACCACATCTCTTAGACGCCAGCATACCTGCCCAGTTTTGCAAGAGAGGTGGCTTTGATATTGCAGTGCATGCTTATTCTTTTTAGCTTTTTTTTTTTCTTAAAGCGCATTATCAGACGTCTTTTTTTGAAAAAAGAAAAAGACGTAGTGTGTACATACCCTAACAATACAGAGACATGGAACAGAACTCCAAAAAAAAAAAAAAGGACAGCTCACAGATATTTTTCACTTGCTTGGACAAAGCTTTGATCACGTTTTTTTTCTTTCTTGTATACTAGAAAGACAGATGAAACACGGATGGTAAGAACAGACACGTGAACCCAAAAATGGATGAAAATCGGATCCGGCACATGAATGGAAAGCGGTCCTTTATTCTGCACTCTAGAAAAAAGAACAGCGTGTGAATTCTCTTTTCTGGGAGCAGTGGGCTACTGAGTTTTTCAGTCCACTTGAAAAAGACGGCTACTGCAGAAAATGTGCTCAGAGAAAGCACAGAGTGACTGTCTAATCCAGGGATGGCGAACCTTTCAGAGACCGAGTGCCCAAACTGCAATCCAAAACCCACTTATTTATCGCAAAGTGCCAACACGGCAAATTAACCTGAATACTGAGGCTTAAGTTTAGAAAAACAACTCATACATTAGCGCGCTATAGAGTCTATAACAAAGAGCTTGTAAGCACTGCACTCCAAGCCCAAGATACTAGCCACTGATTGCAGAGGAGGTCTGTTCTTTGAGGATTTTTAATCAAAAGTAAAATTGTTTGTTTCTTCAACCTCTTTCAACTGTAACCCTTTATTATGATGAGAATAACCCTTTAAGCCAGGGATGTCAAACTCAACACACAGAGGGCCAAAATTAAAAGGTTGGACAAAGTCACGGGCCAACACTGATATTTATTAAAAAAAATGTCAATAATTGAGGAAGTTTTTTCTTATCAAATAAAACAATTAACTTTTGGAATTATAGTGGAATAATATAATATGTTATGTAAGAGCAGTAAAAAGCACATGGCCTAATTTAACTATGTAATGACAAAGGATAAAAAACCTTGGATAAAACAGATAAAGTATGATGCAAACAAAAGTGCCCCCAAACACAGTATGATACCCCCACAGTGAACTCCTCCACACTCACAGTATGATGACCCTACTGTACCCCCTCCTTCAATCCCCCCAACAAAGAATGGTGACCCCACAGTATGATCCAACTGTAATCTCCACATAGTCCTCCATACAGTATAATGGGCCCCACATAGTCCTCCATACAGTATAATGGGCCCCGCATAGTCCTCCATACAGTATAATGGGCCCCGCATAGTCCTCCATACAGCATAATGGGCCCCGCATAGTCCTCCATACAGCATAATGGGCCCCGCATAGTCCTCCATACAGCATAATGGGCCCCGCATAGTCCTCCATACAGCATAATGGGCCCCGCATAGTCCTCCATACAGCATAATGGGCCCCGCATAGTCCTCCATACAGCATAATGGGCCCCGCATAGTCCTCCATACAGCATAATGGGCCCCGCATAGTCCTCCATGCAGCATAATGGGCCCCGCATAGTGCTCCATGCAGCATAATGGGCCCCGCATAGTGCTCCATGCAGTATAATGGGCCCCACATAGTGCTCCATGCAGTATAATGGGCCCCACATAGTGCTCCATGCAGTATAATGGGCCCCACATAGTGCTCCATGCAGTATAATGGGCCCCACATAGTGCTCCATACAGTATAATGGGCCCCACATAGTGCTCCATACAGTATAATGGGCCCCACATAGTGCTCCATACAGTATAATGGGCCCCACATAGTGCTCCATACAGTATAATGGGCCCCACATAGTGCTCCATACAGTATAATGGGCCCCACATAGTGCTCCATACAGTATAATGGGCCCCACATAGTGCTCCATACAGTATAATGGGCCCCACATAGTGCTCCATACAGTATAATGGGCCCCACATAGTGCTCCATACAGTATAATGGGCCCCACATAGTGCTCCATACAGTATAATGGGCCCCACATAGTGCTCCATACAGTATAATGGGCCCCACATAGTGCTCCATACAGTATAATGGGCCCCACATAGTGCTCCATACAGTATAATGGGCCCCACATAGTGCTCCATACAGTATAATGGGCCCCACATAGTGCTCCATACAGTATAATGGGCCCCACATAGTGCTCCATACAGTATAATGGGCCCCACATAGTGCTCCATACAGTATAATGGGCCCCACATAGTGCTCCATACAGTATAATGGGCCCCACATAGTGCTCCATACAGTATAATGGGCCCCACATAGTGCTCCATACAGTATAATGGGCCCCACATAGTGCTCCATACAGTATAATGGGCCCCACATAGTGCTCCATACAGTATAATGGGCCCCACATAGTGCTCCATACAGTATAATGGGCCCCACATAGTGCTCCATACAGTATAATGGGCCCCACATAGTGCTCCATACAGTATAATGGGCCCCACATAGTGCTCCATACAGTATAATGGGCCCCACATAGTGCTCCATACAGTATAATGGGCCCCACATAGTGCTCCATACAGTATAATGGGCCCCACATAGTGCTCCATACAGTATAATGGGCCCCACATAGTGCTCCATACAGTATAATGGGCCCCACATAGTGCTCCATACAGTATAATGGGCCCCACATAGTGCTCCATACAGTATAATGGGCCCCACATAGTGCTCCATACAGTATAATGGGCCCCACATAGTGCTCCATACAGTATAATGGGCCCCACATAGTGCTCCATACAGTATAATGGGCCCCACATAGTGCTCCATACAGTATAATGGGCCCCACATAGTGCTCCATACAGTATAATGGGCCCCACATAGTGCTCCATACAGTATAATGGGCCCCACATAGTGCTCCATACAGTATAATGGGCCCCACATAGTGCTCCATACAGTATAATGGGCCCCACATAGTGCTCCATACAGTATAATGGGCCCCACATAGTGCTCAATACAGTATAATGGGCCCCACATAGTGCTTCATACAGTATAATGGGCCCCACATAGTGCTCCATACAGTATAATGGGCCCCACATAGTGCTCCATACAGTATAATGGGCCCACATAGTACTCCAGACTGTATAATCGCCCCACATAGTGCTCCAGACTGTATAATGGGCCTCACATAGTGCTCCATGCAGTGTAACGGCTCCACATAGTCCTCCATGCAGTGTAATGGCCCCACATAGTCCTCCATACTGTATAATGGCCCCACATAGTACTCCATACTGTATAATGGCCCCACATCAGATCTGGGCAACGTGCGGCCCGCGGGCCACATCTGGCCCTCTGGCTGTTCCAGTCCGGCCCGCGGACCGAGACAGCCGAAGGGCTGATAACAGTGGCCCACGAGCCGCACTGCACCGCACGCCGTCACCACTCGCCGTCACTGCCCGCCTGCACACCGTCACCGCTGTCTCAATCCGTGGTCTCAATCCGCGGTGAATGCATTGGTGGAGGAGGGGCCGCCACTTCCCTCTTCCACCAATCAGCGTTAGAAACAGCTGACACAATGGCATCAGCCTGCACACTGCGGAGAGTCAGTGCATCAGAGACAGGAGCGTAGGGAAACGGGGAGTGAAGTAAGTATATGCTGGACACAGGGGGGGCTTTAATGCTGGACACAGGGACGGCTTTGCTTTGATGCTGGACACGGGGGCTTTAATGCTGGACACAAGAGATGCTTTAATGCTGGACACAGGGGGGGCTCTCATGCTGGACACAGGGGGGCTCTCATGCTGGACATAGTGGGGCTCTCATGCTGGACAAAGTGGGGGGGTCTCATGCTGGACAAAGTGGGGGGGTCTCATGCTGGACAAAGTGGGGGGGTCTCATGCTGGACAAAGTGGGGGGGTCTCATGCTGGACAAAGTGGGGGGGTCTCATGCTGGACACAGGGGGGTCTCATGCTGGACACAGGGGGGGCTCTCATGCTGGACACAGGGGGGGCTCTCATGCTGGACACAGGGGGGGCTCTCATGCTGGACACAGGGGGGGCTCTCATGCTGGACGCAGGGGGGGCTCTCATGCTGGACGCAGGGGGGGCTCTCATGCTGGACGCAGGGGGGGCTCTCATGCTGGACGCAGGGGGGGCTCTCATGCTGGACGCAGGGGGGGCTCTCATGCTGGACGCAGGGGGGGCTCTCATGCTGGACGCAGGGGGGGCTCTCATGCTGGACACGGGAGGACTCTGTGGGGCACATACTGGACATGGGAGGGCTGTGTGGGGCTCATGCTGGACATGGGAGGCTGTGTGGGGCTGATGCTAGACATGGGGGGCTGTGTATGGCTCATGCTGGACACCGGAGGGCTGTGTGGGGCTCATGCTGGACATGGGGGGGGCTGTGTGGGGCTCATGCTGGACATGGGGGGGCTGTGTGGGGCTCATGCTGGACATGGGGGGGCTGTGTGGGGCTCATGCTGGACATGGGGAGGCTGTGTGGGGCTCATGCTGAACATGGGGAGGCTGTGTGGGGCTCATGCTCATGTTAATATTAATATTGAGCAGAATTCATTTCAGCCTATTGGTTCGGCCCTCCCCAACAGTCACGGTCTCTCATGTGGCCCCTCGGGAAAATTAATTGCCCACCCCTGCCCCACATAGTACTCCATACTGTATAATGGCCCCACATAGTACTCCATACTGTATAATGGCCCCACATAGTACTCCATACTGTATAATGGCCCCACATAGTACTCCATACTGTATAATGGGCCTCACATAGTGCTCCATACAGAATAACGGCTCCACATAGTCCTCCATACAGTATAATGGGCCCCAAGTAATACTGCATACAGTATAATGGCCCCACATAGTGCTTCATACTGTATAATGGCCCCACATAGTGCTCCATACAGTATAATGGGTCCCACATAGTACTCCATACAGTATAATGGGCCCCACATAGTACTCCATACAGTATAATGGGCCTCACATAGTGCTCCATACAGAATAACGGCTCCACATAGTCCTCCATACAGTATAATGGGCCCCAAGTGACTCCATACAGTATAATGGCCCCACATAGTGCTCCATACTGTATACTGGCCCCACATAGTACTCCAGACTGTATAATGGCCCCTCATAGTGCTCCATACAGTATAATGGGCCTCACATAGTGCTCCATACAGAATAACGGCTCCACATAGTCCTCCATGCAGTGTAATGGCCCCACGTGATGCTCCATACTGTATAATGGCTTCAGATTAAAAAAAGAAAAACAACTACTCACCTCTGCCCGTTCTAACGCTGATATGGTCTCATCATATATTACAGTCCTATGTGTGGGCACGCGTGTCCTCCCCTAACCCTCCTCAGCGCGTGCTAGTGCATCACTGGCGCCGCGGCCACTCTCCTCTGCACATGCGCCCTCCAATCAGGAAGCGACGCTAGTGAGAGGGGTTTGGCATGAGTGCTGAGGACAGGAAAGTGGTGGTGGCAGCAGGACTACTGAGGAAATGGTGCGCGAGCCCACTGGAAGGGCTCTGCGTGCCCCCTCTGACACGCCTGCCATAGGTTCGCCACTACTGGTCTAATCTATTAAAGTTAATGGCCCCGTTGGCGGATACACTTTAATCCTGTTTTTCAATACTTCAGATGGAAGCCCGAACAGCCACTGATATGTGGCAAAAATGTGATATGACCATAGCCTTTAAGGGGTTGTCCAGGTTTATGATGGAAGTCAGTACTCTCTCTTGTGACTGCAGACTTCTACATCCTCATAGAGCGCAGTGCACACCATCAGGATTTTTCGGTGCTGGAGATCATGTGACCGCAAGTATGCAACGTGCACTCCAAGGCCACGGCCCCACGATCAGTATTTGGCCAGTATTTTTTCTCAGGAGTGGGAGCCAAAACCAGGAGTGGATGATAAATGCAGAATTGGTGACTTGTTTCTATTATACATTTTCTCTGATTGTTCCTCACCGGGTTTTGGCACCAACTCCTGAGAAAAAATACTGACCAAATACTCATAGGCTATGTTCACACATCATGGCTTTTTCAGCGCTTTTTTTTTTTTTAGGCAAATTTTCAGCTGTGTTTTACAGTACCAGCAAAGTCTATGAGATTCCAGAAATCTCATGCACACATCATGTTTTTTTTGTTCAGGATTTTGTGCTTTGCATGTTTTTTTGAAAGATAGAGCATGTCACTTCTTTCAGCGTTTTTTCACCCATTGGAAGTAATGGGTGGTGAAAAAAACGCTGTAAAAAAGCACCAAAAAAAAAAAGCAACAAAAATCCTGAATAACCTCCTGGCAAGAGATCAGGTTTTCCTACAGGAAATGAACGCAGAAAAAAACATGGTGTGAACACAGCCATAGTGGGACCTTAAGACAACAATCCGACTAGACGTGACCAGCCTCACTCTATTTACTTGTATTGAGCGAGGCAGAACACGTCTAGTTGGAATGTGGCTGGAAGTATGCATATTACATGATTGTCTACTCTCGTCACCGGCACCAGAGAATCCTGACAGTGTGTGGTACGCGAACTTTGAGGATTCAGAAGTCTGCAGAAACAATGACTGCAGACTTTCGTCACATTCCTGGACAACCCCTATAACTGTTGTCTCTAATATATGAGAACTAGTACAAGTCTGTGTAGCATAGAGAGCTGTGCATGTAACTAGATGTGATGAAATTGTGGTCAGATCACAAATCTAAGTGTTTCTGAAGTTTCACATAATACAGCAAAACAACCAAGTAACATTCAAACTTCCTAATATATACTGTGCAATACTTCCATGCACGATCTCAAGGACAACATATCCAGAGCTGGGAGGTGCGTCCTGTAAGAAGGAATCCTACTCACACAAAAAGAATGGTCAAAATAATCGCTTACTTCAGGGCTGGTTGGGCAGCTCTATATCCACAGCTTTTCTAAATGATGTTTCTGGATGTTTTTAACACATTCTTAATTTGTAATGTAAACTATGTTCACATATTTTAGCCACAATGTGTTTTTTTTACCGCAAGTAAAAATCGCAGCAAAATTATACAATTGCAGCAACAATAAAAAAAACAAAAACACAACTGCAACAAGTGAACACAGCCTAATTCAGCATGGTGTGGTTAGGATTTCAATCATGTAAAAGCAGCCTCTCCTCACACAAACGCAGTGCTCCTGCTCATGACGCAAGCTGCAACACTCCGCCAAATCAGCCGGCGTGACGGGACAGGGCCGCCAAATCAGCCTGCGTGACGGGACAGGGCCGCCAAATCAGCCGGCGTGACGGGACAGGGCCGACAACTAGATTTTTTTAATATCCGTGGAAAACTTATCAAAAAATCACAGACAGACAATATTTTTTATGGACATGTTGGAAAACTGTAATAAATCATAAGTGATCTATGTCATCAGCCCATAATTTCGACATGAAGATATTAGCTACATTCACTGTAAATGGACGATAATTAGAAGTATAATAATCTTTACAAGTTTCTCCAGCTTAATAAAATAAAAATCAGACGTATTATTTTTTTCTTATACTGATAGGAGAAAAAAAAAAAAAAGGGTGCCGTACTTTTACGGGCTGTCTAGGACTGTCCTGGACAGTTCACAACCCAGATAAGGGAACAGGGTACATCATCTCTCCAGGAGAAAACACTGCTGCGTGCAATGCTACTCCATCTCTCACATCTGCCGATGGAAGCTCCAATTTCCACAACATTTTGGTTTATTTATGGTAAATGAAAAAAAATCCACAGCAGAAGTAAAAAAAAATAATAAAAAAAAAGACTTTTAAGACCTTCCACAATTCCTAGCCAAAGTGAAAAGAAAATGAAAGCAGAAAGAAGTGTAACCTGCTGAGCAAACAAGCGACACAAGTAAGGCGTGTAATCAAGAAGCTGACGTGTCACTGGTCACAAAATACAGATTGCTGTCCCTGTACACTTCTTTTATTTCCTACACCTACCCGACATAGGAGAGAAAACCTTTTATGTTTCTTTTTACTCTGTACTGTCTTGTCCTTTTATCAAAACATAAGGTTTACGCACAGGCCTAGAATTAAAGTGACCCTCCACCTCCCATATTAAATGTGACTATACATTTCTAATGCATGTTCACTATATCCAATGGCCTCCGCTCTGAAGCCGCTTCTTCTGTATCAACCCAAGCACATCAGAAACATATGTAGTCACCTTACTATGGAGGAGGGAAAAAAAGGATCCAAGGTTGACACCTGAAATATGCTGCACAGACCACAGGCAGCATGAATCAGACGCCGGCTCCATCATTCCAGCCAGCTATGTTTTAGGCCTGGGTTACACTGTGACTTCTTGCATCTCTACTGATAGTAAAAATCTATTATGTGGCACCAAACTGCATACAGCTCAATGCATTGCTTTGGACTGCAGCTGTAGCCAAATAGTTAAAATAAAAAAAAGTCACAGTGTAGACCAGGCCTTACTCTGAAATGCTGCTGTGCTTCAGAGAAAGGAGGCTGGTGGCTACTCCCCACCAACAGCAGCAGCATGGAGAATATTATACAGCAGAATTGAGATTTGTGGATGTGAATCCAGCTCTGGGGGGAGGTAAAAGACTTGCTAGAAAGCTTATCACAATCTTTGTGTGTCTTCCCCTGCCTGTTTTCTCACTCTGCTCCACACTCCCACTCTCTCCATACAGTATAATAGGATGGGTACCCTGGCAGTCACCCTCGTTGTGCTGGCAGTCGGTCCGGATTCACACATCCTTGTTTCACGACCCAAGTACATTCGCAATGCACAGCCCGATTGCAGATCTGGCCAGAACTCGACTCCCTGATAGCCAAGTATGAAGCTGTCAAGTTCGTGTCAGGAGACCCGCCGGCACTCTGTATATCACAGCAAGTACTGGGGCTGTGAAAAATGGATGGGAAACCAGAATTTGTATAGTTCATCAATATCAAAGTAGTGGAAAGTTCCTTTAAGCCATACCACAATGCAAAGTCTGAACATAGCTGAACACAAGTGATAATACAGGCCTCATAACCCACAGAACCACAGGTGGCGATGCTGTTCTGTCCTAAAGTCCCATGGTGGTTAGGCTACGTGAAATCTTTTTTAAGAAGTTGCACATAAAATACAATGTGCCTGTAATGGGTAAAATTGGATTTCTCAGGTCTGGGTTTCACAATAGAAAAGCTGCACTGAGCACATACATAAATGTGAAGGAGTTTGTATGTTTTCCCTGTGTTTGCGTGGGTTTCCTCCGGGTTCTCCGGTTTCCTCCCACACTCAAAGACATACTGATAGGGAATGTAGATTGTGAGCCCCAATGGGGACAGTGATGATAATGTATGTAAAGCTCTGCAGTATATGTTGGCACTATATAAAAACAAATAATTTATTAATAATAATTTTTAGTTAGTCCTTTTCTATGCTGGGTGATTTATAAAATAAGCAGATTATTGAGAGATTTTCCCCAATACTGACAGTCCAAGGGACAATATCACAGAAGTGGTCGGTTCTGGTAAAGAAACATTATTAAATATAGTAGAAAAATGAGCCATCAATGTAAGATGGGAATAGAGGTTATACGACATATATGTCATCTAGTGATCCACCTCCAGAATATGTGGTCTACAGAGACCTGTGGTAAACCACGCCGTGTTCCTCTTTCCTTTATCATACACACCATATCACAGGTGCCCATATATTAGAGCACTTACAGAGGAAGCACAGCTCCGGAGACCCTACGACAACAGGGGCAGAACCTACTTTAGACATTTTGAGTTGGTCAAACTGTATAATGCACGCTTAGAGTTATGCAGGCCGCACCTAGAGCGGTGTTCACACATCTGTGTGCTGTGTGGATTTTTATTTTCCTCCGACAGTGCACAGAGCTTCATTAATCCCTACAAACATCTGTTTCAACAACATATCTGTGAGTCCGGTCCGTGATAATCAGAGTATGGCCAGTTTGCGGATCAGACTTGACCATTAAAGTCTATGGATTTAAGTATAAAACAGATGACACATTAAAGACAGACTTTGTTTTTCAGAGTTCCATCTCTGTCTCATTCGTTTTTAAATGGATTTTCCAGGACAATATATATAATTTTTTTTTACTATGGGCCTCAGAAATAACAGGCAGGTAATTGCTGACTAGCTGCCTGTTCTTCCCGGCGCCGGCTCAGAGCGGTCACAGATCACTCCTGCTGCTCCACATCAACAGGGCAGCTCTTCCTCTTCCAGGCTGCTCTGTTGATGGGGAGTGACTGCCGGCGTCATGCTGACAGTCAGGTTCCTGCAGTTAGGCAGTGGGGAGCCGGCTGTCAAACAGCATCACATCGGCAGTCAGGTCCCATCAACAGAGCAGAGCGGAGTGGAAGAGAAGTCGCTACTCTGTCAATGTGACATCAGCAGAATCACAGGCAGTAACGGTCCGTGACCATTGTGAGCTGGCAAAGAATGGCACCTATCTGCCTGTTAGTTCTTAGGCCCATAGTAAAAAACTAAATCAGTCCCAGATAACCTTTTAAACTGATCCATTGCTAAGAATCAATGGATAAAAAAAAGGTCAAGACAGTTCACAAGCTTCATTGAAAAAAAAACAGATGAGAATAAAAACGTCAGATGCAACTAGGATGACACCGGAGAAAAAAAAAAAGGTTCCGTTCCTCTACGATGGTAACACACGGATGTGTGAATGCAGCCCAATAGATGCAGATCCTCTGTGGTGTGGGTAGGATTGCGTATTTTACTTCTTGCCGTACAAATGGTGAAATGTGCAGCTTACCCCATCATCTCCGCCAGAGGCGTGCAGCTGAAATGCCCCATGGGAACAAGCACTAAAGAGCTTCTCCAGCACTGACAGTGATAGCAAACTGGTGTCCACTACTGAGCACTGGGAGAAAGCTGTCAATCAGCTGCAGGAGTCAGCAGCTCATAAATACACCAGACCCCAGTTCACAGCATTTGCAAACACTGCCTTTAAAAGACACTTGGCCACAATAGAAGCCCCCATAATATACACGTGTGAAACTGGCCTACGAAGCCCTCCAAAACAAGCAAAAGATGGATGCAATGTACGACATGTTTGAAGTTTGGATACATTAACTTTTTGAGGATTTCATTCTGTATATGTTCTTATTTAAAGTGCCCCTGTGTCATTGCAGAGGAGCTGTTTGCTTCAGATCATTAGATTAAAAAAACATAGCTCAAAAAACATAGCTCCAAGCCCTAAGGAATCATCTTGGTGTTTATTTAAAGGGGTTGTCAGGGCATCTAACATTGATGACCTATCCTTAAGGCAAAGTCAGTTGGCCGTATAAATAGGAGCGAGATCGGAACAGAATGCACGGACTGGCCGGTGGCTCTCCCACCTGAGTGTAACAGCTTCATGTATTTCTATGCAGCTGTCACACTCGGGTTGGGAGAGTCGCCAGCCAGTTCGAGGATTGCGGTCTGATCTCGCTCTGATTTATATCGCCGTCTGACCCTGCCTTTAGGTCATCAATACCAGATTGGCAGACATCCGACAGCCATTACTTGCACCGATCAGTTGTTATTCACTCCCATGAACGGCCCTATAAACACTGAAAGGAGCAGCACAGCTCCATGTAACAGCCGCTGCCGAGTGCTGCAGAACAACTCCTAAGCAACAGAAGAGGAGCTCATGTGCAGACAATATTAGATGCCAGGACAACATATTTAATAAATAAATATTTTTGAACCATGAAAGCACAAACTGAACAGAGCAGCGGTAAATCTAAAATACCTGAGTGACTGTACACACACCTCCGACATCTAGACCTACCACCGTTACCAGAAATATGGGACTTCGGACCATAATAAAGAATAGGTCTATAGGAATCAGCAGAAGCTCAACAGATGGTTTGCTACAATGGATCAATATACGTAAAATGGTTCTGATTGGCTACACTCGATACAATTGTATTTCAGCATGACGGGGTCTGTACAATCAGCCAGGAGGGGGATAGCTGTCAGCCGAGCGACAGATCGATTCGTCAGCAGTCTAATGTGTATGGACAGTCCGGGCTGCAGATTTTTTTTTATAAAAAAAACAAACAAACTGTGCATTACTCCCCCTCCCCAGGTCCAATTGTTAAACTCCACAGCTGCTCCCAGTGTCTGCAGCGCTGACATCATGTTGAGAGCGCTGCAGAAAAGTGAATTCAACGGCTCAGACACTTTCAACTTGACGTCAGAGCTGCAGACAAAAACCGACACCAGGAGCAGCAGAAGGGGTTCAGCGCTGGACCTGGGGTGGGGGGGAGTAAAGAATGAACATAGTTTGTTTTTAAAACAAACTGCAAACGGGAGACAGGGGTTTATCGAAACTGGAAAACCCCTTTAATTTGACACAAACATCAGCGTAATTTATAGACTACAAGTCACAGCAGGGCGAGATCACCTGGGCGACGTCCGCACTGACGACTCCAGATCACCAACTACAGGGAACTTCGGCGGGGTCAGACATTTCCTATCACAAAGTATCGAATTTCCTCCTAAATATCCCCAAGTCCCGGAGCTGTGAAGCGTCACGGCTCGGATATATCACCATGAACACTGTGACAGCCAATGTGGCCGCCATGACAGCTGTGACGGGGAGCAGAGGGGCTGCCACTCAGCTTTTCTAGACTCCAGAATGGCAGGACTATTGATAACCCTGGAGATCTGCTATTCTGGGGGCTGGGAAAGCTGGGTGCTGACTATGGCTGAGCAGAGGGGACACACTGCCGGTCACCCAGCTTTCCCAGGGCCAGATGTCAATAATAGCAGCCACCTCCAGGCTGCATGATGCATCCTCCATGGTGGGTACAGCAGGTGCCTGGGTCCAGCACCACGTACAGTCACTACCAGCCCGGTCTCCACTGCTCCAGCCACTTCTGGTGTAGGCCTTACCCCGAGCCGGGAGCTCTCCCAGAAGAGTGTCCGCCCTCTCCGCCCGGCCTGCAGTGCCCCCAGTGTCCGGACTCTCGTACCGGCGCTGGCACCAGCTCCTCCCTCTCCCCGGGGTCTCCCGGTACCTGCAGCAGCTGTTTGGGACTCGACCAGCAGCATCTCCCGAGCGGCCAGAGCTCCGAGCACCGGCAGCACAGCCCGGCATGCACCGCGTCAGCACCGGGGGAGGGGAGAGCCGCTGACAGGCTGCCAGCCGGACGGACGGACGGACGGAGAGGAAGACTGCCCGGGGGTCACCGTGCACAGGAGGCTGAGACCCCACCATAATAATAATAATAATAGTGACGGTGATAATAGTCCTCAATAATTATATACAAGTGTATAGCATCAGTATAGATAGTATCAGAAGTGTAAAGAATATATGATCAGTGCATCTAATATCATCAGATCAAAAGATTTCTATTTTATTCCAGGTTCAATAATGAGATTTTAGGAACAAAAAACTTTACATTGAGATAACAATATAATATATATATATATATATATATATATATATATATATATATATATATATGTAGCACCCTGAGGATTCGGCTGCTACAGGGGTATTGCACCTCAACCCAGAGGTGTGATATTCCACTCCCGGGTAAGGAAGGAGTGTGGAACTGAGCTCGGTAGGCTGCATGCACTACATACATCCCATTTCCGAGGAACAGGCCGACGGTACTCCCACTTAGAAATGTGCAGGTACGACCGAGTCTGTTCCTGGCTGGAGTGGGAGGGGGGTGGTACATCCCAAGTAGTGTAGGGGCAGATAGGGGGAGCAGCCTGGGTAAAGATAGGAGCTCATTGGGTGCTGGTCACCTGAGCTCACACATAGAGGGTGTATATAAGGTGGGCACCATCAAAGATCAGGGTCAGATGCAGAGAACAAGTCAGATGCAGAGAACAAGACAGCTGCAGAGCAGCAGACAGCAAGACAGCTGCAGAGGAGCAGACAGCAAGCAGAGAGGAAGTCAGCCTGCAGCAAGAGAGAGACCCTGAGTGAGAGAGGAGCAGAGAAGGAGTACCCAGAGGGGAGAACAGAGAGGACCCAAGAACCCAAATTAAAGCACCGGGTGAGGAGTCGGCACAGGGTACCGGAACCCAAGCTGGTGGGGGCAGAAAACACACCCTAGCCAGAGACCGGAGGCCGTGGGCAGCATCTGCCACGGCCACCCATCACATCCACCCCGAAGGCACACCACATGAAGGGTCAGGGAACCCAAGGCCAAGGGTGTCCCAACAGAAGGCCCGAGGGAGCTGGACCTAGGTGGATTACTGGTGGGGACGGCCAGAGAACGGGACAGAAAGAGAGCTCAGGGCCACGCTCCGGACTTGTTTGGGGGTTGGCTGGATCCAGGACCTGGTGGACGCAGCACGGCTCGGGTGGTCACTAGCAGCTGGAGTGACCAGTACAACATCTGCAGTAAGTAAACACCCTTAACTGCACAACCCGACTCTGTCTTCACTGCCGTCTGCACTACACCACCACAACCCCCATCCTCTGCGCCTGTCCCCTCTGAGGCTATACCCCTCCCGTTGGGGGTTATCCCACCAAGCTGCGCACCCACCATCAGCCTCAGCGGACCCTGCTGCAGCGGCGGCCACAGTGACCGCATCACAACGGGTGGCGTAGTCGACACAAAAGAACTCTTAATAACATCTGTAGGACTGCCACATAACACTGAGCTTGACGCCCTGGGCATTGGGCCGGGTCACAGCCGCTCGGAGACTACAACCCCCCATCTGATCCGGTGCCGGGTATTCCCCTCAAAAAGGAATATGTCCCAGGGGGCGCGTCAACTTTGGCGTAGTCGGCAGGATTACGTGCCCGCAACACCCGGGTACTGCGTGCCTGAAGAAAAGTGCAAGTTTACCTCAGAAAGAAGTCTCCCGCCGGTTCCGGAGGGTCCACGCCATCGGACTCCATCACCAGTCGTTTCCCGCCGATTGTCCGCCATTTCCAACTTGTTCCCGCCATCTGCAGAGTTTCCCGCCACTGGGCGACGCTTCCCGCCAAAACCGCAGATTTCCCGCCTTGGAAGAGCAGCGGACGCCATTATGGGCGTGCCAAAGGAGGGCAAGAGGCCACCTCCCATCGTGAGCCAGGACAGAAAATGGCGCCAAAAGTGGAAACCGCCCCCACCAACAGAGACTGTGATGCTGGAGGTGTCTGTCAGCGTGAAAGAACTACCCCTGGAGCTGACAGTCACCGAGTTGCCCCGGGACCGCCCTCGAAGTGGGAGGAGACGAAAGAAGAGAACAAAGATGGGTGCCGCTTGGAGGAGTCTGGAGCGAGCGCACCCGGAGGCAAGAAGTCTAACGAGGAGTAGCGGAGAAGCTTACCCGGATATGGAGAGAAAGCAGAACAGCACCGGCCCGCTAGCCAGGAGTCTGCTAAAGACCGAGGAAGGAGAGCAGAGCAGCACCGGCCCGCTGGCCAGGAGCCTGCTGGAAGAAGAGCAGAGCAGCACCGACCCGTTGGTCAGGAGCCTGCTGGACACCACGACCCCACTAGGCCTAGTGGAGGTCCTTGCACAGCTCCCCCGAGACCGGGAGTGTGCGCAGACTGCCCTGGAGGGCCTCGCACGGAGGATGGCCCGGGTACAGCGCGAGATATTGGCGGAATGGAGCCGGGAGATGGCCCAGCAAGCTGAAACCAAGACGCAAGCTGAAACCAAGACCCGGAGCACGCCAGCCGAGATGAGGAAGGAGACCGCCTCTGAGGATGGCGCGGGAGGACCCAAGGCCGGAGACGGCGCCGAGGAGGGAGCCGAACGCATGGAGGCAGGTAAAGGGGACGCCTATACCCCAAGCCGTGACACCGCTTACCTGCCCCAGCTCCCCGTCGCAGAGCCCGAAAGTCCCCCTGCTGTGCCCGAAAACGCCATGTCACCGACGCAGACTAGGCCCCAACCGGAAGCCGCCGCCGCGACCCCTGTGACGTCACGCGCCTCGACCCGGGGCGTGACAAAGCAGGAAATACCACCAGCCTGGTCGCAAGGCCTAGTACCCCCGGGCGCCGAATCACCAACAGCGCCCCCTTCCTCCGCGGAGCCTCCGGCCTGGCCGCAAGGCCAGGTAGCCCAGGGTGCCGCCGTCCTAACGGTGCCCTTCACCTTCCAGGTGCCCCAGGCCTGGCCGCAAGGCCTGGGCAATCCGGGCGCCACCACCACCGCGCCCGCGCCCGTAAAACCAAGGGTGCCACACCTGGGGGAGGACTTGTTCAGCCAGCTCACATGGCCGGACGGGCGGCCCTTCATCTGGCCTGAAGGATACCATGAGCTGGAACGGCAGCAGAAACTAAGACCCCTGGATGAACCCCTGATTCCGGCTCCGAAGCCCGTGGCACGGATCTCGCCCCCGCTAGCGGAAGCACAGTTTGAGTGGGACCCCACCGGAGAAGATCTAATGGGGTTCACTCAGGAAACTAGGGCAGCTGCAGCAGAGCGCGCTGAGTGTTGCCGACAGCAGCTCGAAGAGTTCGCGAGGGAGCGGAGAGAGAGGCGGGTCCGGGAACAACAGGCCCAAATAAGGAGCGCCGAGCAGAAGAGCCGGACCAGGAGGGACCCCCGTGCAGCGCATTGTCCCCGCACCATCGGGACAGTGATCAAGTTCAACCAGCAGCATGGGTGGGGCTTCATCCGAGACAACAACACCCCCGGCGACGTCTTTGTCACGCGCAGAGACGTGGAGTCCCATCTGCCGGAGGGGCACAGAAGTCGTGACCTCTACATCGGAGACGAGGTCACCTTTACCCGGCACAAGTGTGCCAAAGGACCTTATGCCCTCCACGTACACCGCCTGACGGAGGAGGAGTTGCGGTGCGAGGAGGAGGAGCAAGAGGACCCGGACGGGTCTGAAGTAACAACCAGCTGTAAGCAAAGAGCAGGAGGAAGACGCCGTTGAGTGCGGCAGAGCAAGTGATGTAAATAGTTACCCGACCGGGTACCAAAGAAACTGTTGATACATATATATATAGTCCCCGTTGGGACCAGCTGAGTGAACTGTTTACCCGTTAACCCCTTAATCCCACAGGCTGAGGACTGTGAGCAGCCATTCCCTTCCCTCTACCTGGCCGAGGACTGAGAGCGGCCAACTTCCCCTGTATATAGTTGCGCTTCCTAAAGCGCCCCCTACCGGTTTTATAGGAAAACCAGTTTTTCTAAGAGACTGTCGCACTTTTCCCGGACACACGTTGCACAGTGTCCGGAGGAGGAACCTGAAACAAGAGACGACGAGAAAGTTTTATCTGCTAAGATATGTTATTTATATATGTTTTATATGAAAAAAAAAAAAAATTTTGTATGTTTTTGGTGTTATTTATGTCTTACAGCCCGAGGACGTGCTGTGATTTACCAGGGGGGAATGTAGCACCCTGAGGATTCGGCTGCTACAGGGGTATTGCACCTCAACCCAGAGGTGTGATATTCCACTCCCGGGTAAGGAAGGAGTGTGGAACTGAGCTCGGTAGGCTGCATGCACTACATACATCCCATTTCCGAGGAACAGGCCGACGGTACTCCCACTTAGAAATGTGCAGGTACGACCGAGTCTGTTCCTGGCTGGAGTGGGAGGGGGGTGGTACATCCCAAGTAGTGTAGGGGCAGATAGGGGGAGCAGCCTGGGTAAAGATAGGAGCTCATTGGGTGCTGGTCACCTGAGCTCACACATAGAGGGTGTATATAAGGTGGGCACCATCAAAGATCAGGGTCAGATGCAGAGAACAAGTCAGATGCAGAGAACAAGTCAGATGCAGAGAACAAGACAGCTGCAGAGGAGCAGACAGCAAGACAGCTGCAGAGGAGCAGACAGCAAGCAGAGAGGAAGTCAGCCTGCAGCAAGAGAGAGACCCTGAGTGAGAGAGGAGCAGAGAAGGAGTACCCAGAGGGGAGAACAGAGAGGACCCAAGAACCCAAATTAAAGCACCGGGTGAGGAGTCGGCACAGGGTACCGGAACCCAAGCTGGTGGGGGCAGAAAACACACCCTAGCCAGAGACCGGAGGCCGTGGGCAGCATCTGCCACGGCCACCCATCACATCCACCCCGAAGGCACACCACATGAAGGGTCAGGGAACCCAAGGCCAAGGGTGTCCCAACAGAAGGCCCGAGGGAGCTGGACCTAGGTGGATTACTGGTGGGGACGGCCAGAGAACGGGACAGAAAGAGAGCTCAGGGCCACGCTCCGGACTTGTTTGGGGGTTGGCTGGATCCAGGACCTGGTGGACGCAGCACGGCTCGGGTGGTCACTAGCAGCTGGAGTGACCAGTACAACATCTGCAGTAAGTAAACACCCTTAACTGCACAACCCGACTCTGTCTTCACTGCCGTCTGCACTACACCACCACAACCCCCATCCTCTGCGCCTGTCCCCTCTGAGGCTATACCCCTCCCGTTGGGGGTTATCCCACCAAGCTGCGCACCCACCATCAGCCTCAGCGGACCCTGCTGCAGCGGCGGCCACAGTGACCGCATCACAACGGGTGGCGTAGTCGACACAAAAGAACTCTTAATAACATCTGTAGGACTGCCACATAACACTGAGCTTGACGCCCTGGGCATTGGGCCGGGTCACAGCCGCTCGGAGACTACAACCCCCCATCTGATCCGGTGCCGGGTATTCCCCTCAAAAAGGAATATGTCCCAGGGGGCGCGTCATATATATATATATATATTTATATATATATATATATATATATATATACAGTGCCTACAAGTAGTATTCAACCCCCTGCAGATTTAGCTGGTTGACACATGCGGAATTAACTTGGCATTGTGACATTTGTACTGTAGATCAGCCTGGAAGTGGGAAATGCACTGCAGCAAATTATTATTATTATTTTATTTTTTTTAAAACGTTAAAAGTTAATTCAGAGTGTCATTTATTATTCAACCCCTCAAACCACAAGAATTCTGTTTGGTCCCCCTAAAGTATTAAGAAGTAGTTCAAGGCACCATGAATAATGAGCTTCACATGTGTGGATTAAAGATCTCTTTTGCCAGCCTTTTCTGACTATTTAAGACCCTCCCCAAATTTGTGAACAGCACTCAGACATGGTCAACATGGGAAAGACAAAGGAGCATTCCAATGCCATCAGAGACAAGATCGTGGAGGGTCACAAGGCTGGCAAGGGGTACAAAACCCTTTCCAAGGAGTTGGGCCTACCTGTCTCCACTGTTGGGAGCATCATCCGTAAGTGGAAGGCTTATGGAACTACTGTTAGCCTTCCACGGCCTGGACAGCCTTTGAAAGTGTCCTCCCGTGCCGAGGCCAGGCTTGTCCGAAGAGTCAAGGCTAACCCAAGGACAACAAGGAAGGAGCTCCGGGAAGATCTCATGGCAGTGGGGACATTGGTTTCAGTCAATACCATAAGTAACGTACTCCACCGCAATGGTCTCCGTTCCAGACGAGCCCGTAAGGTACCTTTACTTTCAAAGCGTCATGTCAAGGCTCGTCTACAGTTTGCTCATGATCACTTGGAGGACTCTGAGACAGACTGGTTCAAGGTTCTATGGTCTGATGAGACCAAGATCGAGATCTTTGGTGCCAACCACACACGTGACGTTTGGAGACTGGATGGCACTGCATACGACCCCAAGAATACCATCCCTACAGTCAAGCATGGTGGTGGCAGCATCATGCTGTGGGGCTGTTTCTCTGCCAAGGGGCCTGGCCATCTGGTCCACATCCATGGGAAGATGGATAGCACGGCCTACCTGGAGATTTTGGCCAAGAACCTCCGCTCCTCCATCAAGGATCTTAAGATGGGTCATAATTTCATCTTCCAACAAGACAACGACCCAAAGCACACAGCCAAGAAAACCAAGGCCTGGTTCAAGAGGGAAAAAGTCAAGGTGTTGGAGTAGCCTAGTCAGTCTCGTGACCTTAACCCAATTGAAAACTTGTGGAAGGAGCTCAAGAATAAAGTCCACATGAGACACCCAAAGAACCTAGATAACTTGGAGAAGATCTGCATGGAGGAGTGGGCCAAGATAACTCCACAGACCTGTGCCGGCCTGATCAGGTCTTATAAAAGACGATTATTAGCTGTAATTGCAAACAAGGGTTATTCCACAAAATATTAAACATAGGGGTTGAATAATAATTGACCCACACTTTTATGTTTAAAAATTAATAAAATTCAACTGAGCAACATAACTTTTTGGTTTGTAAGATTTATGCTTCTGTTCATAAAACCTACTCTCGTTTGCAGTTTGAAAGCTCTTATTTGCATCTTATCAAACCAGCTAAATCTGCAGGGGGTTGAATACTACTTGTAGGCACTGTGTATATATATATATATATATATATATATATATATATATATATATATATATATATATATATATATACTACCTCTTGAACCTCATCAAGAGAATGCCAAGAGTGTGCAAAGCAGTCAAAGCAAAAGGTGGCTACTTTGAAGAACCTAGAATATAAGACATATTTTCAGTTGTTTCGCACTTTTTGTTAAGTATATAATTCCACATGTGTTAATTCATAGTTTTGATGCCTTCAGTGTGAATGTACAATTTTCATAGTCATGAAAATACAGAAAAATCTTTAAATGAGAAGGTGTGTCCAAACTTTTGGTCTGTACTGTATGTATAATCAAAAGAATATCTGCGCTGGACTAATGGGCCCAAATGAAGATATGAATATTAACATAATAGGATTTCCCCCATCTTGGTATATATATATATATATACAGGGTGGTCCAAAAGTAGGTGGACAGAAAGTGTAATAAGGTTATGAAGGGGGAGATTTATCAAACATGGTGTAAAGTGAAACTGGCTCAGTTGCCCTTAGCAACCAATCAGATTCCACTTTTCATTCCTCACAGACTCTTTGGAAAATGAAAGGTGGAATCTGATTGGTTGCTAAGGGAAACTGAACCAGTTTCACAGATCTAGTTTTCACAGATAGATCTCCCCCAAATCTGTTTTCTTTTCAGATAACACTTAATGGCAAATAATTTAAATACAGATCAAAGAAAATGGATTTTAACAGAATATTGGAAATCTCAAAATGCTGAAACCGTTAGAGCAAATTGGGTTTAAACATTTGGTTCTCAAGCCCCAAAGAGACAAACCATTTACCGCATTTGTGACAAATTCAATGCCACTGGCTCAATCCTTAATGCTCCAAAAACTGGTCGACCCATAATAGTCTGTACAGAAGATAATAAACAACTTGTTGCCGAAACATTTGTTCAGAGTCCAAAAAAGTCCACCAGAAGAGCCTCTTTGGAATTGGGAATTTCACGAGCTTCTATCATGCGAATCCTGAAATCTATTGGGTGGAAAGCTTATCGTCCACGTCTAATTCATGGTTTATTGGAGGATGATCAAGACAGGTGACTGCAATTTAGTGAGATTATGCTTAACGAAACTGAAGAAAATTCAGTAATTTTAGATAACATTATGTGGAGTGATGAAGCTTCTTTCAAATTATCCGGCCATATTAACAGACATAATTGTATTTACTGGTATAATGAGAACATGCATTTAACATTAGAGCAACAACTAAATGAGCCCGGTGTCAATGTTTGGGGGGGTATTTCAAGTTTTGGTGTTTTAGAACCAATATTTTTTGATGGAACAGTCACAGGAGATAAGTATCTCGAAATTCTAATGAATCAAGTTGTTCCCCAGTTACAGCAACAGCCTAATTCACATGACCTTTATTTCCAACAAGATGAGGCCCCTCCACATTATTCAAGAGTAGTCCGCGAGTATATTGATGAAACATTTCCTAATAAATGGATTGGCCAAAGAGGTCCACTTGATTGGCCGGCACGTTCACCAGACTTGACCCCAATGGATTTATTCTTTTGGGGAGTACTCAAGGACAAAGTTTATAGTCGAAAACCAAAAAGTGTCAGTGATTTGAAAAATTACATAAGAGATGCATTTCAAGAAATTAATACCCAAAGAGACTTGTGCAAAAAAGTTTGTCGAAGCGTAAGAGGCGACTTCAAAGCTGTGCAAATTGTAATGGAAAACAGTTTGAGCACCTGCGTTGATAAAATTTAAGGGCTTTTGTATTATTGTTCAGAATAAAATTTAATTGTCAATGTTATGCTTGTATTAGTAAATATAATTTTATATATAAATCAAAATAAATGTTATTATTTTCTGTCCACCTACTTTTGGACCACCCTGTATATACCCAGTTCTGCTGTTGTTCTCTAATGCATAGAAAAAAATAAACCATTTACTCACCATCCCTCCGCTCCCCCACCGTGCGGCGTCCTTTTCTGAAGCCGGCAGCCGACTTCAGCGTGCAAACGACGGGAGCGCATGACATCACTACCACGCGCCAATGTCAGCTGCTGGCCTCTGATTGGCCGGCAGCGTGTATTGCCGTGCACGGACCCAGCGGTCTCTGTGCCGCAATACACTTCAGCTGGATGTGTGTCCGAGGACGCACAGTATCTAGCTGAAGTTTGTGCTAGAGCCAGCGGGCCCCCACCCACAGGAGCCCGGTCACAGTCATGACCTCTGTGACTGCGGTTGGTCGTTACATCCTTTGTTTACAGACCACAGAGTCTCCTTCTTCAACCTGCAAGATGAAGGAGCCTCTGTGCTTTGAAAGCTGCAAATATTAGTCTGGTTAGGTATTACTCCTAGAATACTTTTGTCATTTTTGGGCATAAAAGTATTTGCATCGATTTTTCTGGCTAACACGGTACCACAATATAATTTTTTATTGTGCAATTTTTAGGAAAATTGCAGCAACCAGTAAAGTAAGTGACACATCGCTGGAATCAGGGTCTCTGCCGCTATTTCATGCTGCTTTCAGATGGTGTGACAGATTCCCTTTAAGGATTTTTTTTGGGGCCACATTGCACCAGAATTCTGGTGAATTTAACATAATAACTCTCCCCCATTTCAGGGACGGACGTATCATTGGTGCAATCTGGGTGGCCGCACAGGGGCCTAAGAGGTAAGGGGGCACATTTCTACCTCCAAAGCAGGTGCAATTTTGCATTTTTAGGAGCTCTTGGGCTTCAAAGAGCCCATATATTGTTCTTGCACAGGGGCACGTTTCTATCTGTGTCCGCCAGTGCCCCATTTGTTATAGTATGTCGTTTGGAGCAGTGAAAAAAAAATAGTAATTACTTGCTAACAAAGTCATTACTCAATCGTACACTACCCCAGAAGTGGACAATGAGAGTGAAGGACGCGAGTGTAGCACATGTTTGAGCTCTTATATAACTTATAGTTAGATACGTGAGGTGAGGCGAAAGCTCAGTCTTAAGAAGTGCGTTTTTGGGGCGCGCTTAAAACTGTGGGGATTGAGAATTAATCAAATTGTCCTGGGTAGTTTATTCCAGAGAATTGCCGCAGCTCGCAAGAAGTCTTGGAGACGTGAGTGGGAGGTTCAGATTATTGAGGATGTTAGTCTTAAATCATTAGCTGAACGGAGGGCACGGGTAGGGTGGTAGACAGAGAAGAGGGAGGAGATGTAGGTGGTGCAGAACTGTGGAGAGCTTTGTGGGTGAGAGTGATGAGTTTTTATTGAACTCTGTAGTGAATGGGCAACCAGTGAAATGGCTGGCACAGAGTGGAGGCATCGGTGTAGCGGTTGGTGAAGAATATGATCCTGGCTGCTGCATTCAGGACGGATTGGAGAGGGGAAAGTTTAGTAAGAGGGCGACCGATTAGTAGAGAGTTGCAATAGTCCGGACAAAAATGAATACGAGCAACAGTAAGAAGTTTTACAGAGTCAAAGGTAAGAAAAGGTCAATGTTACAAATCGTGGTTCTGTGCTCCCACCTGGGAATGGAGCAGGTCCGGAGCTACAGTACTCCAGACGCAAGTGGCAATTTGTACTGTCCCTGGAGACGGAGTTACCATGCGTGCAGGGAAACTGTCCCAATCTTGTGGAGCATCATGTTCTGATGTTGTGGGATGTGTGAAGACACAAGGCGCCGTCTCTCTCACTGATTTCTCTTCCCAGGGAAGATGGAACGCTGTCTTCCCCGGTTGCCAGGCAACACAGGACGCTGCTTTGTCTGGAACTAAGCAACGGTGGGATTTTGTCCAGTATGCTATTTAAGCTAGCAGGGAGTGGCTATCTGGGGATGATTGGGAGGTAATCAACACCTGATCATTAGGCTGGCTATATAATCCTTCTCCCTGCTCAGTCCTTTGCTGTTTATTGCCGTTCTCTATGTGCATGGTTGTGAGTGGTGCTAGCATTAGGTTTTGCAGCCGGGTCACGTGATGCCTGGTGAGCAGGCAAGAATCACAACACAAGGTACTTACAAAAAAATCTTACATCCGCCTTTTTAAATCGACAGGGGCATTCTCTATAGTAGTGGACAGCCTCTTTAAGGCTCAGGGGATTGCTCTGTCCACCAAACCTCATGATAAATTATTCTTTCCAGTGCAGTTACGGTTGGACTTACTAGAGTGTCATGAGTTGGTCACTGCGGGCCACTCGGGCATTAAGGGGACCTGTCACCCGTTGAGTAGAAAGTATTGATGGCCGTCCTTGGGCATGGATATTGAAGCTTATGTTAAGGCATGCAAAATCTGTGCCAGGAACAAGGTGCTGTTATGTTCTGCAACTTAGAACTAAGGAATAGGGGGGAAAAGCTGTCCCTGCTCTGAGACTCAGCTAAACCCTACGCTGAGATGGGTGCCCTATTCCTTGTGAATAGCCCCACCGAAACTCCTGCACTGAACTCAAATTAAGACCTGTAGGAAGGGGAAAGGGGTCCCTAAAAGATCTAAGGACTGGGAGCAAAAGCAGGAGACCTCCTAACAGAAAAGTTAGTTGCAGAAACGAAGATTAAAGGGAACAAAACTGGTGGACCAAGAAGTCCCAGCATAACAATTGTCCAAAGCACAAAGAACTTAACAACGCTACTTAGCCAGAGCACAAGTGTAACAACACTGATGTCCAGCGGAGAATGGGAGACAGGTGCTGAGTAATAAAGAGTGAAGAGATCACGTGACCAAGACACCCAGCACCAGAGGAAAAGACTAGAAGCCAGCAAACCACAACAAGATGGCCGATAGTAGAACAACATAGATTCTAACAGGTGCCCCGTGTCGCCCCGGCAGGGAAAATTCTTCCTTTGCCCATTCCTGTACGTCCTTGGTCTCACATATCCATGGACTTCATTACGGATCTCCCTGACTCCAAGGGTATGACTACAGTGTGAGTTATTGTGGACCGATTTTTTAAACAATGCCATTTGGTTCCTTTGGCTCAGTTGCCCAGTGCGCAGGACTTGGTAGATTTGTTTCTTGTTCCGGTGGTAAGATTACATGGGGTTCCCATGAATATTGTCTCCGATCGTGGGTCCCAGTTTATCTCCAGATTCTGGAGGGCTTTCTGTAAACCCCTCGGGTCAGAACTCTCAATTTCATCTGCATACCATCCTGAAACTAATGAGCAAATAGAGCGAACCAACCAGTATCTTGAGTCCTATTGTGACATGCAGAAGTAACACAAGCACATGAGACAGGAAATGTTGTGCTCCAGAAGCATCCAGCAGCTAGAGGGGTTAACACAGTCACAGGATAAGGGGAGTGTTTTAGCAGAGACCCAGGGGGATTGTAGGGAAGTTGTTTACTGTCTGGCTGGAGCGGAAGAGAAAGGTGGTGTGTGTGTTCTGTATCTCACAGAAGCCCCCCTGCAAGTGAAAAGGATTCAAGCAGGAGTGAAGCTAAGCACAGGTCAGGTACAGTTCCTGAACTAGCAGTGCAGAGTATTGTCAGGCAGAAAGATAAGGACTGGAAGAAATGGTGTCACAGGGATCATATCCCTCAGCAAACCCTCTCCCCTCCTCCACCTCACTTTGCTGTAAATAATGCTGTGTTCATTAATGTGCCTTTGCATTAGAACTGTGCTTTCCTGTACTACTGACAAGACTAAACTGCTGTGTTGCTAAAGAAACTGTACTGTTTGTCACTAGAGCCTGTAGTTGCACTGGCTGTGCGGCTTCTTATTAAATGCTACTGTTCTACCGTTTATGAGGACTCTTGTCAAGTGTGTCTGGTCAGCAAGTGAAACAACCTACGTGTCTCTGCCTGAGGGTCAGTACCCCTGTGTGCCTGAGAGATGCTGCAGCACATGGTCTATTGTCGCCCTGAGTAACGGTTCCCCAATGATTCCAAAGAATTCATGTAACCTGTCTCGCCCCTATCTGAACCTAGCTGCGTGCGTGTAACACTATCTAAGATGTTTTTGCTCCCATACGCATCATGATTGGGGATCATACTTAGCCTTGGCAGAATTCGCCCTAAACAATAGACACCACGAGGGTATGGAGATGTCTCCTTTCTTCTATAATCTAGGATTCCATCTTAGGTCCCCTTGTTTTAAGGGAGGGGACGATGTCCTTCCGGCGGTCTCTGCTACTATCCACCACCTCCGGATGGTTTGGGGGGCTGCCCGTATCCATCTCAAAAAAGCAGGGGAGAGCATGAAGAGGCAGCCGATAAACGTCAGCAAGGTTACAAACTCAGAGTGAGGGACTGAGTTTGGGTGACCACTAAGAAACTCAAGATTAAGGTACCTTCTCCTAAACTCGCACCCAGGTTTATAGGACCATTTCCCATTATCGAGGGAAAAAGTGGCCTTTCAGGTGGGTCTGCCTTCCTCTATGAGGGTTCCCAATGTTTTTCACAAGACATTATTAAAGAAGGTTGTGTTACGCTCGCGCCTGGACTGACTGGTGTGAGCGTGATTAGTGATCCCACTGTACCATGAACCAAGGAGTGCCTGGAGGGGCGTAACTAAGTATCAACCCGATCCGACCAAGGTCGCATGGCGGCTCAGTCGACACCGTGAACCAAGGAGGAACCGAGCAGAGGGACCAGGTGCTACTCCAGGTCAGACCCCGATCACAGCTGTTGACCCACACCGGGGAATGCAGGAACAGGCAGGTTAGACTGGCATACAGGCAGGTGGGTATTGGCAGGCACGGCTGGTATGCAGACAGGTGAGTACTGGCAAGCACGACTGGTATGCAGACAGGTGGGCATTGGCAAGCACTTCTGGTATGCAGACAGGTGGGCACTGGCAAGCACGGCTGGTATGCAGACAGGTGGGTACTGGCAAGCGCGGCTGGAGTTCAGACAGGGAGATACTGGCAAGCACGGCTGGAGTGCAGACAGGGAGATACTGGCAAGCACCGCTGGAGTGCAGACAGGGAGATACTGGCAAGCACGGCTGGAGTGCAGACAGGGAGGTACTAGCAGGTTGGAGCGCAGCCTGGATAGGGTCCAGTACAGACTGGGAGACAGGAACAGAGCCGCAGATGCAGTAGACAAACAGAGTAAAGCGAAACCGCCGGAGCGGAGGACAAGACAGAGCAGAGCGGAACCGCTGGTGCGGTGGGCAAGGCAGAGCAGAGCGGAACCGCCGGAGCGGTGGACAAGGCAGAGCAGAGCGGAACCGCCGGAGCGGTGGACAAGGCAGAGCAGAGTGAAACCGCCGGTTCGGTGGACAAGGCAGAGCAGAGCGAAACCGCAGGTGCGGTGGACAAGGCAGAGCAGAGCGGAACCACCGGAGCGGTGGACAAGGCAGAGCAGACGGAAACGCCGGAGCGGTGGACAAGGCAGAGCAGAGCGAAACCGCAGGTGCGGTGGACAAGGCAGAGCAGAGCGGAACCGCCGGAGCGGTGGACATGGCAGAGCAGAGCGGAACCGCCGGATCGGTGGACAAGGCAGAGCAGAGCAAAACTGCCGGTGCGGTGGACAAGGCAGAGCAGAGTGAAACCGCAGGTGCGGTGGACAAGGCAGAGCAGAGCGGAACCGCTGGAGCGGTGGACAAGGCAGAGGAGAGCGGAACCGCCAGAGCGGTGGACAAGGCAGAGCAGAGCGAAACCGCCGGTGCGGTGGACAAGGCAGAGCAGAGCGAAACCGCAGGTGCGGTGGACAAGGCAGAGCAGATTGAAACCGCAGGTGCGGTGGACAAGGCAGAGCAGAGCGGAACCGCCGGAGCGGTGGGCAAGGCAGAGCAGAGGGGAACTGCTGGCCCGGTGAGCAAGCAGAGCCGAACAGGGCTGAAGGTGCAGGCAGAGAGGACAGGACTCTGTTCACATGGAACAGACTGGAAAATACAGGAAGATGGCTAGAACACAGGAGGTAGATACGGAGGAAGGGAAAAGGGACAAGCAGAACCAGATACACACAAGGTACATACTATGAAGTAGTGAGTGGACACAAAACTCACAAACAGAAGTACAGAGACAACGAGTTGGAGTTAGGTGCAGGTTCAGACACTGCAAGAAAAGGGAAGGTACGGACATAGAGACAAACAGGTAACAGGCTAGGAGACAGTTCAGACAGGAACTGATACTGCAACGAGATACAAGAATGAGCCTGGGTATACAGCCCCCAGGGTGGCAGAAACAGACTAGAAGTCACAGGTAACAGGTCTGGGTATGCAGCCCCCAGAATGGCGGAAAACAAACAAGATGCAGGACAGGACCTGGCAATTCAGTTGCAAAGACAAACTGAGTGAAGGTGTTGCTCAGGCACCTCCTTCTGGGTGGAGGGGGTTTAAATATCCAGTGACTCACAGCAATAGGCTGGGGACGCATTAGGAGCGCGCCCACAGCAGCTATAAGAATCAGGAAGTAACCGGGCCGCCGCCCTAAGCAATCAGACAAGAGACATGCACACAGCATGAACTGGAGCCAGGTTTGTAGGCTGGACTGATGGGTAAGATTGCGGTCTTGCATAGTGGGAGGTGGTGCACTATGCAAGCACACCGCCAGGGATGTTACAGTACCCCCCCTTTACGCCCCCTGATCTTCAACCAACAAGAGTCTTCTGCCGAGAATTTGGAGGCCAATCCTTCTCTTCAAGAGGATTACCTCTTCTGTCCATTAGAGGAAACGAAACTGGTCTCATCATCTTGGTGACTAGGATGCTTCCTCCTATCAAGCCATCCTCAGCAACAGATGAAGTGGGTGAAGTACCAGGAACAGCACACAGGAAAGTCTCTCTCCATTTGTTATCAGGTAGCACCCTGGTGGATTCAGGAGACAACTTGAGGTCCTCCACCTGGTTGGAGGGGTGCAGAGACTCGGGTGTAACCACCACCTTGACGTACACTTTGCCAAGCTTACTGGATGAAGTGGGCGGCGTACCGGGTGTAGGAAAGTCTCTCTCCGTTTATCAGGTAGCACCCCGGGAAATTCAGGAGACAACTGGAGGTCCTCCTCCTGGTTGGAGGGGTGCAGAGACTCGAGGGTAACCACCGCCTTGACGTACACTTTGCCAAGCTTACTGGATGAAGTGGGCGGCGTACCAGGTACCGGGTGTAGGAAAGTTTCTCTCCGTTTATCAGGTAGCACCCCGGGAAATTCAGGAGACAAACTGGAGGTCCTCCGCCTGGTTGGAGGGGTGCAGAGACTAGGGGGTAATCACTGCTTCGAAGTTTACTTTGCCAAGCTTACTGGATGAAGTGGGCGGCGTACCAGGTAGCGGGTGTAGGAAAGTCTCTCTCCGTTTATCATCAGGTAGCACCCCGGAGGATTCAGGAGACCACTGGAGGTCCTCCGCCTGGTTGGAGGGGTGCAGAGACTCGGGGGTAACCACCGCCTTGATGGACGTAAGACCAGATTTATTAGAGACAGAGGGTCCTTGCTTTGGGACCATCTTCAATCTGGTTTCAGAGATGACATGTCTGTAAGGCGGGACGGTACCTGCAGCCAGATCATTGGTACAATCGTCGAGACTGTGTGGGGACATCGCCTCCGCTTCTCTTCCTTCGGAGACTTCAGCGCACAGCGAGTCAGCGACTAGCAGATCTGGTGAAGAAGAAGAAGAAACTGCTGACTGTCCTGAAGATATGGGGACTGGACACCCCTTGTACCTTAGCAGTCCCCCAGGATCTCCAGACCTGAGCGATCACTAGATCTGTCGGCTCTGGACGACCTGTGGGTAAGCCAGTCAGCACCTGAAATGTGAACTTCTTCATGTGTAATGCTCCAATCTGGAGCTTAATTTGTACAGACATATTTTGACTGTTTCTGAGTAGGGCTCGTCCTTCTGCTGACAATGCCCAAACCGGCTTCTGGAGTTGTCGGACGGGAATCAGACACCGACTCTTCAAGGCTTTAATTCCGAAACTTCCGGTTAATGCGAGGCCTTCACTTGCCACGGAGACAGTCATGGTCATCTGTGGACAGGAAACACTAACGCCAAGGGCAGCCTCTCCTACAGGCCAAATGTCTTGGGATTCTTCAACCTTCGCTGGACAAAGACCGTCAGGGGGTCCCAAACGACCGCAGCGGGACCGCAATCCGATTTTGTGACTGAGTTCTGGCTTCTGCTTTGCCTGACGAACATAGTAATACTTCAAGGATTCTGTGCGGAAAGCTGTCTCTACAGGTTGGGGAACAGGAGGTCTTTGGGAGGACAGAACCTGGCGTGACGGTTTACCTCTACGCCTTGCACGTCTGGACTGCCTCTTGAGGTTGGGAAGAGAAGTATTCTGTGGAGCATAGTCATCCTGTGTGGATTCTGGATGGGCAGCAGTCTCTTCGGCTGGAGGACTGGTAGGTTACCTACACACATTACCCATCGGGGCTGCTCCGGGATATTGGGAAGGGAAGCTTTAGCAGAGGCTTCAGGATTAGGGTCATCGAAGACCATTAGAAAGGCCACCAGGAAGGCCTGCAGGTCAAAGATGACAGGATCCCATGCTTCCCATAGGGGGGTGATCCATTTCAAGGCGTCACCCGCTAGGTAGGACATCATAAATGCCACTTTAACCTGATCGGTAGGAAAATAGTGAGCATAGAACTTGAAATGCAGCATGCATTGCTCCACAAATCCACGGCTTCGTTTTGGATCCCCATAGTACCGAGGTGGATCCGCAGGGACGAGTGCTGATAGATCCATTTGGGCTGGTGCGTAAATCGCCTGGGCCATAGCTTGAGAAAAAAAAATTTTTTCTTGGTGCACGTATTCGCCAGACAAGGATTCAAAATGTCTCTGAGAGCGAAAAGCCGTGGGGCTCAACGGGAACCATGGCCTGAGCAAACTGTTACGCTCGCGCCCGGACTGACTGGCGTGAGCGTGATTAGTGATCCCACTGTACCATGAACCAAGGAGTGCCTGGAGGGGCGTAACTAAGTATCAACCCGATCCGACCAAGGTCGCACGGCGGCTCAGTCGACTCCGTGAACCAAGGAAGAACCGAGCAGAGGGACCAGGTGCTACTCCAGGTCAGACCCCGGTCACAGCTGTTGACCCACACCGGGGAATGCAGGAACAGGCAGGTTAGACTGGCATACAGGCAGGTGGGTATTGGCAGGCACGGCTGGTATGCAGACAGGTGAGTACTGGCAAGCACGGCTGGTATGCAGACAGGTGGGCACTGGCAAGCACGGCTGGTATGCAGACAGGTGGGCACTGGCAAGCACGGCTGGTATGCAGACAGGTGGGTACTGGCAAGCGCGGCTGGAGTGCAGACAGGGAGATACTGGCAAGCACGGCTGGAGCGCAGACAGGGAGATACTGGCAAGCACCACTGGAGTGCAGACAGGGAGATACTAGCAAGCACGGCTGGAGTGCAGACAGGGAGGTACTAGCAGGTTGGAGCGCAGGCTGGATAGGGTCCAGTACAGACTGGGAGACAGGAACAGAGCCGCAGATGCGGTAGACAAGCAGAATAAAGCGAAACCGCCGGAGCGGAGGACAAGGCAGAGCAGAGCGGAAACGCCGGTGCGGTGGGCAAGGCAGAGCAGAGAGGAACCACTGGAGCGGTGGACAAGGCAGAGCAGAGCGAAACCGCCTGTGCAGTGAACAAGGCAGAGGAGAGCGAAACCGCAGGTGCGGTGGACAAGGCAGAGCAGAGCGAAACCACAGGTGCGGTGGACAAGGAAGAGCAGAGCGAAACCACAGGTGCGGTGGACAAGGCAAAGCAGAGCAAAACCGCAGGTGCGGTGGACAAGGCAGAGCAGAGCGGAACCGCGGGAGTGGTGGGCAAGGCAGAGCAGAGGGAAACCGCTGGCGCAGTGAGCAAGCAGAGCCTAACAGGGCTGAAGGTGCAGGCAGAGAGGACAGGACTCTGTTCACATGGAACAGACTGGAAAATACAGGAAGATGGCTAGAACACAGGAGGTAGATACGGAGGAAGGGAAAAGGGACAAGCAGAACCAGATACACACAAGGTACATACTATGAAGTAGCGAGTGGACACAAAATTCACAAACAGAAGTACAGAGACAATGAGTTGGAGTTAGGTGCAGGTTCAGACACTGCAAGAAAAGGGAAGGTACAGAAATAGAGACAAACAGGTAACAGGCTAGGAGACAGTTCAGACAGGAACTGATACTGCAACGAGATACAAGAACGAGCCTGGGTATACAGCCCCCAGGGTGGCAGAAACAGACTAGAAGTCAGAGATAACAGGTCTGGGTATACAGCCCCCAGGGTGGCAGAAACAGACTAGAAGTCAGAGATAACAGGTCTGGGTATGCAGCCCCCAGGGTGGCAGAAACAGATTAGAAGTCAGAGATAACAGGTCTGGATATGCAGCCCCCAGAGTGGCGGAAACAGACTAGAAGTCAGAGATAACAGGTCTGGGTATGCAGCCCCCAGAGTGGGGAAAAACAGAGAAGATACAGGACAGGACCTGGCAATTCAGTTGCAAAGACAAACTGAGTGAAGGTGTTGCTCAGGCACCTCCTTCTGGGTGGAGGGGGTTTAAATATCCAGTGACTCACAGCAATAGGCTGGGGACGCATTAGGAGCGCGCCCACAGCAGCTATAAGAATCAGGAAGTAACCGGGCCGCCGCCCTAAGCAATCAGACAAGAGACATGCACACAGCATGAACTGGAGCCAGGTTTGTAGGCTAGACTGATGGGTAAGATTGCGGTCTTGCATAGTGGGAGGTGGTGCACTTATGCAAGCACACCGCCAGGGATGTTACAGCTTGTTACTCCGCTTGTGACAAAGGACGATCTTCCTCCTATTTAGGGTTGATAATACTGAAGAATTTGAGATAGAAAGTATTGTGGACTCTCGTAGAGTTCGGAACTCCATTCAGTAATTGATTCATTGGAAGAGGTACGGTCCTGAGGAGAGGTCCTGAGTCTCAAGATTTAATATACATGCTAATCTTCTCATCGCTGTATTCCATAAGAGGTTTCCAGACAAGGTGGGTGGTTAGAGCCCAGAGGTCTCTCCTAGGGAGAGGTGTACTGTTACGAATTGTGGTTGTGTGTTTCCACCTGGGAATGGAGCACGTCTGGTGCTACACTACTCCGGTCACAAGCGCCACCATTGTTCTTTCCCTGGAGGTGGAGTTACCATGCATGCAGGGAAACTGTCCCAATCTTGTGGAGTGTCGCATTCTAGTGTTGTGGGATGTGTGAGGATGCGGGACCCCGTGTCTCATATTGATTTCTCTACCCGGGGAAGATGGGAAGTTGTCTTCCCCATTTGCCAGGCAACGCAGAACGCTGCAATGGTGGGATTTTGTCCAGTCTGCTGTTGAAGCTAGCAAGGAATGGCTGTCTGGAGATGATTGGGAGGTAATCAGCACCTGATCATTAAGCAGGCTATATAATCCTGCTCCTTGCTCTGTCTTTTTATTGCAGTTCCCTATGTGCTTGGTGGTGAGTGGTGCTAGCATTAGGTTTTGCTATCTTTTCAGGGGTTTTCTCATTTTCTTTTCTGGTTTCACTTCCTGGGGTTCTTACAGAGGTACTCATCTGGTCCTCAACTAGGCACCAGCCACGTCACCAGACGCCAGCTGTCCGGCGACAGTGGGCCTGGGAAGAGCTCTGCCAAAGTCCCCCTTCCATTTACTGGGAGCTGGGTGAAGAGTATTTCTGGCCCTAAAGGGCTCGCCTAACTGGGCAGCTTGTGCCAAGTGCATCGGTGGCTGCGCTTTTGTTGGTTTGGTGCCAGTCTTGCTGGGTCCCTCTGCGAAGTGCATAACAGTCGAATTCTAGAGATGTTTTTGAGGTGTAGATGACATGAGCGAGCGAGTGATCGGATGTAGTGCGTGTAGGAAAGATCTGAGTCAGATGTAACTACAAGACAATGGGCATATTGCTGGGGAGTAATGGTGGAACCACACACGGAAATGGCAATATTGGGTTTGGGAAGGTTAGATGAGGGAGGAAACACAAGAAGTTCATTTCTTTACAGATTCAGTTTTACATAAATTGAGGACATGATTTTAGAGACAGTGGAAACACAATCACTGGAATATTGCAGTATTGCAGGGTGATGTCAGGAGACGATGTAACTGGGTGGCATCAGCATAGAGATGGTACTGGACACTGAATCTACTGATGGTTTGTCCAATAGGGGCAGTGTATAGAGGGAAGAGGACGGGACCTAGGACTGAACCCTGAGGAACCCTAGCAGGAAGAGGAGCCAGTAAAAGATACAGTGAAGGAGAAGTCAGAGAGGTGGGAGGAGAACCAGGAGGGAGCAGTATTTTTGAGTCCAATAGAGCAGAGCATAGTGAGGAGGAGCTGGTGATCCACGGTGTCGAATGCCGCAGAGAGATCCAGGAGAATCAGCAGATAGTATTGACCATTAGATTTAGCTGTTAGTAGATCATTAGAGATTTTAGTGAGGGCAGTTTCAGTACAGTGTATGGAGCGGAAACCAGATTGTAGAGGGTCAAGAGGAACATTATCTGAGCGATAGCGGATTAGATGGCAGTGGACCAGGCGTTCCAGGAGCTTAGAGATGAAGGGAAGATTGGAGACAGGAAAGTGGCAGTACAGTTCTGCACGAGGGATGGTTTTTAGGTAAAGGATGTGTGCTGGTGTATGTGATGGAAGAGGGAAAGATACTGTAACGGGTCTGGGAGGTGGAACCTCTGAGCTACGATACAAAGGGGCAGTCCTTGTAAGGAAGCGGGTGGCTCCCAGGGTAGGCGGGCAGGTAGTCACGGCAAGTGACGGGGACAGTCTCTGGGTAGAAGGGCAGGAGGACACGGCAAGTGACGGGGACAGTCTCTGGGTAGAAGGGCAGGAGATCACGGCAAGTGACAGGGACAGTTTCTTGACAGGCGGGTGGTCACGGCAAGTGGCGGCGAAGCTCCAGATAGGCTAGCAGGCGGGTAGCAGGTGGACGCTCCCAGGTGAGCGGGCAAGAGTCTCTGGACAGGCAAGTGGTCACAGCAAGTGATGGCTAAGCCTCCAGGTAGACTAGCAGGTAGGTAGCAGGTGGAGGCTCCCAGGTGAGCGGGCAAGAGTCTCTGGACAGGCAGGTGGTCTCAGCAGGTGGCGGCAGAGCCTCCAGGTAGGCTAGCAGACAGGTAGCAGGCGGACGCTCCCAGGTGAGCGGGTAAGAGTCTCTGGCCAGGCAGGTGGTTACAGCGCGTGACGGCAGAGCCTCCAGGTAGGCTAGCAGGCAGGTAGCAGGAATCTGGCAGGTAACTGGCAGGTAACTGGTAACGGGACCTGAGGGCTGAAGCAGAGTGATAGACTATGCAACAACATTGCTCGGGCACCTCCATTTTGGAGGAGGTGCCTTATATATGGTGAGGTCCTCCGGCCATTGGCCGGGGACTCCTTTGGACGGCGCGCGCGGCCCCTTTAAGAGAGGGGGAGCGCGCACGCGCACGCCCTAAGCACAGTGGCCGGGAAGCAGCGCGCGCTGCCAGCAGAGCGGGAGGAAGGTGCCGGGCACGGAGCGGAGAGGTGAGGGGAACAGCGTCCCTGCCTAGCAGGAGGCAGGGACGCCGACGCTACAGTACCCCCCCCCTTTAGGCCCCCCCTTTTTTAGGCCAGACAGAAATTTATCCAGGATGAGAGGGGCATGGATGTTCTCCCGGGGCTCCCACGTTCTCTCCTCAGGACCAAGCCCCTTCCAATCCACTAGAAAAAAGGTCTTTCCTCTTACCCTTTTAGTGGCCAGAATGTTCTCTACCTCAAACTCGTTTTCAGCGGAAACCGGAGCAGGAGGCGTACCTGTAGACTTGAAAAAAGAGTTAAGTACCACGGGTTTGAGGAGAGATACATGGAAGGAGTTAGGGATCTGCAAGTTGGCCGGGAGTTTCAATTTATAGGCCACTGGGTTGATTTGTTTGATAACTTCCAGTGGGCCGATGAACTGAGGCCCTAACTTGTAGGAAGGAATCTTGAGCCGGACATACTTGGACGAGAGCCAGACTTTATCTCCAGGACGGAATTGTGGAGGATCCAGGCGTTTTTTGTCAGCGTGTCTTTTCATCCGCTCGGACGACTGAAGGAGTGTGGATCGGGTACTCTCCCAAATGGAGGAGAATTCACTAACGAGAGATTCCGCAGCCGGATTGTCCACCGAGGTGGAGACGGGAAATGGGATCCGAGGATGCTGACCGAAGACTACAAAAAACGGGGATTTGGAGGAAGATTCGCTCTCGTGATTATTGTAAGAGAACTCGGCCCATGGTAGGAGATCCACCCAGTCCGAATGGTGGGCATTAACGAAGTGCCAGAGATAACTGGTTAGGATCTGATTGATCCGCTCCACTTGACCATTGGACTGTGGGTGGTAGGCGGAGGAGATGTCCAGGGTGACGTCCAGCAGCTTACATGTGGCTCTCCAGAAGCGTGAGGTGAACTGAACCCCACGATCCGACACGATGTGGAGGGGCAGGCCATGGAGACGGAAGATGTGGCGGATAAAGTCTTTAGCCAGCTCGGGTGGAGACGGGAGGCCCGGCAGGGGAATGAAGTGAGCCATCTTGGAAAAGCGGTCAGCGACCACCCAAATAACCGTACAACCGGCAGAGACAGGGAGATCCGTTATAAAGTCCATAGCTATATGCTGCCACGGGGCAGCAGGTACTGGAAGAGGAAGGAGGCGACCGGCTGGCAGATGTCTCGGAACCTTGTTGCGGGCGCAGGACACACAGGCTGAAACAAAGTCTATTACGTCCTTGTGCAGGGTAGGCCACCAGTAATGCCGGGCAATAAGCTGGAGGGTCTTTTTCTGACCGGCGTGGCCAGCTAGCTTAGACGAGTGACCCCAGTGTAGGATCTTCTTCCGATCAGGTACTGTTACGAACGTCTTACCGGGAGGGAGACGATTTAGATTCACGGGGGCCACCTGCATTACTCTGGCGGGATCAATGATGTGCTTAGGCTCCTCCTCTAGATCAGACACCAGGAAGGATCGGGACAAGGCGTCAGCTTTGATGTTTTTGTCTGCCGGGCGAAAATGAAGAACGAAATCAAAGCGGGCAAAAAACAAGGACCACCGGGCTTGGCGCTGGTTAAGTCTCTGGGCGCTCTGGAGGTAAGCCAAGTTCTTGTGGTCCGTGTAAATAATTACCGGGTGAAGAGCCCCCTCGAGCAGGTAACACCACTCCTCCAGTGCCAGCTTAATGGCCAATAACTCTCGGTCTCCTATAGAATAATTGCGCTCAGAAGGGGAGAAGAGTTTGGAGAAGAAGCCGCAAGTTACCATTCTTCCGGAAGACGACTTTTGGGTAAGTACCGCTCCATCTCCAGAGGAGGAGGCGTCCACTTCCAGGAAGAATTGTTTGTTTCCGTCCGGACGATGCAGCACCGGGGCGGAAGAGAAAGCCTGTTTTAAGGAAAGAAAGGCTTCCTCTGCTTCGGGCGGCCATTCTCTGGGATTAGTGCCCTTACGGGTGAGCGCAGAGATTGGGGCAGTCCAGGAAGAGAAGTGCGGTATGAAGAGGCGGTAGTAGTTGGCGAAGCCCAGGAACCGCTGAATAGCCTTCAACCCCTCTGGTCGGGGCCACTTCTGGATGGCAGACAGTTTCTCAGGATCCATTCGTAGGCCGGTCTGAGAGATTATGTAGCCCAGAAACGGAAGCGAGGTCTGCTCAAAGAGGCACTTCTCATATTTAGCGTAGAGGTGGTTCTGCCTGAGCCTGAGCAGGACCTGACGAACGTCACTCCGGTGAGTGAGAAGATCCGGGGAGAAGACCAAGATGTCGTCCAGGTACACTACCACGCAGGAGTAGAGAAGGTCACGGAAGATGTCATTACCAGGTATTCATAGTGGCCGTCCCGGGTGTTGAATGCCATCTTCCATTCATCCCCCTGACGGATACGGACCAGGTTATACGCCCCACGGAGGTCCAGCTTGGTGAAGATTCTAGCCCCCCTCAGACGGTCAAATAATTCCGGAATGAGCGGAAGGGGGTATTTATTCTTCACCGTGATCTGGTTAAGGCCTCTATAGTCTATACAGGGACGGAGTGAGCCGTCCTTCTTTTTGACGAAGAAGAAGCCTGCTCCCGCCGGGGAGGTCGATTTCCGGATAAATCCCCGGGCCAGATTCTCCTCAATATATTCAGACATGGACCGGGTCTCAGCAGCGGACAAAGGGTAAATACGCCCACGGGGAGGAGTAGCGCCGGGCATCAGGTCGATTGGGCAGTTGTATGGTCTATGAGGGGGTAATGTCTCTGCCTCCTTTTTATTAAAGACGTCCGCATAAGACCAATAGGGAACCGGAAGACCAGGTAGATTGGCTGGGGTAGGAGAAGGACGGACAGGATGGACGGAAACTAAACAAGTCTTATGGCAGTCCTGTCCCCAGCGAAGGACTTCTCTGGTCTGCAAATCAAGCACGGGTGCATGTTTCTGAAGCCAAGGTAGGCCTAGCAAGAGGGCGTGAGAGAGTCCAGGCAGAACATGAAAGAAGATGCTCTCAGAGTGCAGCATTCCCACCTGCAGGGCTATGGATTCGGTGATGAGTTGGATGGGATGTGGTAAGAGGCCCCCATCTACAGCAGCGACAGACAAGGGTACAGCTAGAGGTTTGGTGGGAATGCGGTATTTCTCTACCAGGGACTGAGAAATGAGATTTCCGGCAGCTCCAGAGTCAAGTTGGGCTAGTTCAAAATAACGGTTCTCCCCGCAGATGATAGAGACCGACAGCAACAGAGATGGAGAGGGTTTACTCTTGTCTAGGACGACCTCTCTGAGCGATCCTAGACACAGGTGTTTCCCGACCTCTCCGGGCAGGAACGGATCCGGTGCTCCTTACTGTCACAGTAGAAGCAGCTCCCCTTGGCTCGGCGTAACTCTTGACGGGTCTTGACCATCTTGGTCTGGTTGACCTGCATAGGCTCGGGTGAGTGCGCCTGGGGAGTAGCGGGAGAAGTGACGGATTTCAGAAAGGTAGGGGCTAGACGTGGAAACCTCCTCTCACGGGTGACCTCTTTGGCGCGTTCCTGGAACCGGATGTCAATCCGGGTGGCAAGAGTTATTAGGTCGTCGAGAGTGGTAGGAATGTCCCAACCGGCGAGTTCATCTTTAATACGGCCGGACAGACCCTCCCAAAAGACAGACACCAGGGCGTCGTTATCCCAGGCCAGCTCCGAAGCAAGGGTATGGAACCGTATGGCATATTGGCCCACGGTGAGATTTCCTTGATGGAGGCGTAGCAGAGATGATGCGGATGAGGTCTTCCGTCCGGGTTCATCGAAGACTTTCCGGAAAGCCGTGAGAAAGGCTGGCAGGTTGGACACCAGGGGGTCACCTCTCTCCCATAGAGGATTTAGCCAAGCCAGTGCCTCCCCCGTGAGATGGGACATGATGAAGGCTACTTTGGCCCGGTCGGAGATAAACTGGTGGGACAGGAGTTCAAAGTGCAGGGTGCACTGGTTTATGAAGCCCCGAGCTTGAGCAGGGTCGCCTCCGAAGCGAGGAGGTGCAGAAAGCCGGGGTCCGGGGCAGGATGCCATGGTATTGGTGGGCAGCGGCGCTGCCGGGCTGCGAGTCATGACACTAGCGGTGGTTGCTGGTGGAGCAGTCAGAGTGTCCAGGCGAGAGTTGACATTCCGCAGATGACTCAGGATGGACTCCTGTTGGGACCTCTGACGGGACAGTTCATGACATAGGTCCGAGAGCGAGGGAGCTTGGGTGCCACCGGGTTCCATGGCCCGAGCAAACTGTAACGGGTCTGGGAGGTGGAACCTCTGAGCTACGATACAAAGGGGCAGTCCTTGTAAGGAAGCGGGTGGCTCCCAGGGTAGGCGGGCAGGTAGTCACGGCAAGTGACGGGGACAGTCTCTGGGTAGAAGGGCAGGAGGACACGGCAAGTGACGGGGACAGTCTCTGGGTAGAAGGGCAGGAGATCACGGCAAGTGACGGGGACAGTCTCTTGACAGGCGGGTGGTCACGCAAGTGGCGGTGAAGCCTCCAGATAGGCTAGCAGGCGGGTAGCAGGTGGACGCTCCCAGGTGAGCGGGCAAGAGTCTCTGGACAGGCAGGTGGTCACAGCAAGTGATGGCTAAGCCTCCAGGTAGACTAGCAGGCAGGTAGCAGGTGGACGCTCCCAGGTGAGCGGGCAAGAGTCTCTGGACAGGCAGGTGGTCTCAGCAGGTGGCGGCAGAGCCTCCAGGTAGGCTAGCAGGCAGGTAGCAGGCGGACGCTCCCAGGTGAGCGGGTAAGAGTCTCTGGCCAGGCAGGTGGTCACAGCGGGTGACGGCAGAGCCTCCAGGTAGGCTAGCAGGCAGGTAGCAGGCGGACGCTCCCAGGTGAGCGGGTAAGAGTCTCTGGCCAGGCAGGTGGTCACAGCGCGTGACGGCAGAGCCTCCAGGTAGGCTAGCAGGCAGGTAGCAGGAATCTGGCAGGTAACTGGCAGGTAACTGGTAACGGGACCTGAGGGCTGAAGCAGAGTGATAGACTATGCAACAACATTGCTCGGGCACCTCCATTTTGGAGGAGGTGCCTTGTATATGGTGAGGTCCTCCGGCCATTGGCCGGGGACTCCTTAGGACCGCGCTCGCGGCCCCTTTAAGAGAGGGGGAGCGCGCGCGCGCCCTAAGCACAGTGGCCGGGAAGCAGCGCGCGCTGCCAGCAGAGCGGGAGGAAGGCGCCGGGCACGGAGCGGAGAGGTGAGGGGAACAGCGTCCCTGCCTAGCAGGAGGCAGGGACGCCGACGCTACAGATACCAAATGAAAGAGAGAGGTTAAATATTTTAGTTAGGTGAGTGGTGATAGCCGGGGAAAGAGACTGAAGGAGATGTGAGGGAATAGGGTAACTGGTGCAGGTATAAGGGCAAAAAGATGCAAGGAGCTTGGTAACTTCTTCTTCTGTGACCAGAAAATAGTGTTTTGTGCCATTAGTTTTTAGGCGTTTCTGAGAAAAAAAATCGGACCTTTACTTTCTGCCTCCCCCCCATCCATGATAATATTTTATTATGTAGAGATGCCTGTAGCTCACTGTTGGGGTTTCTGCCTTAAACACTGTAAGTCCCAAGTTTAAAGGCAAGAAAAGATGAGCTCTAAGAAAAAGTAGGAGTTAGCAGCCAGATGCCAAACAGCCCAGTGTCCGATTTGCTTGGTGGAGAATTTTCCCATAAAGACAAAAAAACACAATAGTGTGTTTAAATTACATAAGATATGTATTGTTATTGCCTTCGGCCAATATGTAGAGAAACTAACAAGTAGTGATAAGATGGGCTTCCTGGTTGGACCCTCCTCCCCAAGGGGGCACCTGTGCAGATGCACATGCTGTATGTCCACCCCTGGTTTTCGCATCTTTAAGGTATACTGCTATACTGGCCTTTACCTTACTTGACAAGCAGCATAAAACCGATAGGTGAAAGAATAATGAAAAAACACGGAAGGGATGCAAGTCAAGAAGATAAACCCAAAATAAAACTAAAGGAAAGCCACAGTGACAGTAAGTAAAAGGTTGCATGACTCACAGTTCCTCTAGTCTTCTCAGCTCTTTAATAATAGTGCTAGATATAATCATTTCCTCTCTAGCTGTTTTAGTGCAGTCAGCCATAATATATGCCAGCAGGACTTTGTCATCCATTAGTGAGCCTCATCAGGTTGTGATTGAAGGTTTAGGTACAACAAAAATGCTGCAATGTGTGGTAAGAACTTATGGTGTGATAGTCATCGACTAAAGGTGATGAAAGTTGGCACAACTCGCCATCTATCTGATATGTATAGAGGTGTCCACAGTGTCCTCTGATGGCAGATGTTGGGGAAAAGAAGGATTGGGCATATCGGTTTTCCACATGCCCATCTTGAGGTAAGCAGATGCCTGGCATCGAATTAGCCCACTTTCCTGGCTTCTAGTCAGCAGGAAGAGCAGCCCAATGTCACAATAGACCTGGGCACTGACACAGAAACAAGTTTTTGGAGAAGTTCTGTGATGCTGTCCATTGGAGGGTCTTGTGGAGGTGTTTTTGACTCACCCCCTGGGCCAGTGCTGTAGTGCGGCGCACGTGTGCGCGGGGGATACCCGGAGCCGGATCCGATGGGGGTAGTAGTCTTCGTGTGGCGGTGACCCGGTCCGTGCCCAGGGTGGTCAAACCAAGTGGCGGTTATTGCTATGATGGTATTAGTGTCCGACTACGCCACCCGTTGAATGCGGTTATGAAACCGCCGCTGCAGGGCAGACCGCTGAGGTGGTATGGTTGTGCAGCGTGGATGGTATAACCCCCAACGGGAGGGGTATAGCCTCAGGGCAGCTGGTGAAGCAGGAAATGATGATAGTGGTAGTGGTGGGGTGACAAGGAATTGCAGAGACTTGTAGTGCAGGTTTAAAGCTTTACTCACAGTTGGTGTTCAGATCACTTCGGCCAAGAGTGACCACCCGAGCCGTGCTGCGTCCACCAGGTGCGGGACTCGGCCAACTCCCAGGCAGTTCCAGAGCGTGGTCCTGAGCTCCCCTCTCCTCCTTCCTACTGGCCGTCCCCACCAGCGATCCACCTTTGTCCGGCTCCCTCGGGCCTTCTGGTGGTGAAACCTTTCCCGGCTTCCCTGACCCTATACGTGGTTTGCCTTCCTGGTGGATGTGGCGAGGGGTCGCGCCAAAACTTGACCACGACCTCCGGTTCCTGGCTAAGGATAATTGGCCTCCACCAGTTTGGGATCCGGTACCCTGTTCTGCCAACCCTTCACCCGTTAACTCGTGGGATCTCAGGGTTCCCCCTCTTCTTGCGTCTCTGGGCCTTTCTTGGTGTTCCTGTTTCTCCTTCTTCTTCTTTCTCTCTCTCTCTCTGCCTCAGGCCTCCTCTCCAGGCCTGGCTCTGGAGCTGGGCCCAGACTGAGCCACAGCTCCCTGTCAGCCCTCTCTGGCTGAGCTCCTCTCTGAACTGACCCTCTATCCAAGATGGTGCCCACCTTTTATACTCCCTACTGACACCCGAGCCCAGGTGACTAGCACCCAATGGGCTCCTACCTATGCCCAGAGTCCCTCCCCTCTCTGCTCCTACACCACTGGGATGTTCCTCCCCCCCCCTCACTCCAGCCAGGGACAGAAGCTGTCGTACCTGCACATCTATCTGGTGGGAGTACCGTTGGTCTGTCCCCCGGAAATGGGGTGAGTGTAGTGCATGCAGCCTACTGAGCTCTGTTCCACACTCCATCCTTACCCGGGAGTGGAATATCATACCTCTGGATCGAGGTGCAATACCCCTGTAGCAGCCGAGTCCTCGGGGTGCTACATTTTTAAATATGGACAAAGAATATGTCTGTCCTGAGAACTTTCTTCAAGACCTGTCCTAAGATTCTCTGGCTGAATGGACTGGAGGGGTGCGGTGCTTCCTCCTCTGAGCAATGTACGTAAGTAAGGAGTTGTAAGTGTGTAAGGAGTTGTACTTTGTATCCTGGGAAGAACTCATCCCCTGTAAGTATACTGTGACCTTATTAGACTGCAGTTATTATTGAGTGGTCTTTAAAGAGACCGTACGACTATCACTAGGAATGCTTTTGGCACAGTTTGACCTTGGACCTTTCTCTTTGTTGCCGCACAGCAATATACATGACATGCACACTGCACACTTGCAGCTGATGGATAAAAAGTAGTGACACAGTGGCCGCCATGACATCACAGGTGTAGCGGGATTCCCCCAAATGACTGTTGAACAATAGGTATATTATTGAAGCAGGCTGTGACGGAGGGCAACCCCTCAGAGAACCACAGCGGCAAGTTAGGGCTGGTTGTAGAGGGTAATATCTCATAGACCCACAGCGGCACATTATGGCAGGCTGCAGAGGGTAACCTCTCAGAGAACAACAGCGGCACATTAGGGCAGGCTGTAGAGGGTAATCTCTCAGAGAACCACAGCGGCACATTAGGGCAGGCTGCAGAGGGTAACCTCTCAGAGAACCACAGCGGCACATTAGGGCAGGCTGTAGAGGGTAACCTCTCAGAGAACCACAGCAGTACATTAGGGCAGGCTGCAGAGGGTAACCTCTCAGAGAACCACAGCGGCACATTAGGGCAGGCTGCAGAGGGTAACCTCTCAGAGAACCACAGCGGTACATTAGGACAGGCTGCAGAGGGTAACCTCTCAGAGCACCACAGCGGTACATTAGGACAGGCTGCAGAGGGTAATCTCTCAGAGAACCACAGCGGCACATTAGGGCAGGCTGCAGAGGGTAACCTCTCAGAGAACCATAATGGTTTGTTATGACAGCCTGCAGAGCTTACTACCACTTTGGTGGGAACTCCTGCAGAGGTTGAGATCCATGGAGAGGCATAAGGCGTACAGGCAACTTTACAATTAGGCTGAGTTCACACGATGCGTTTTTAATGCGTTTCCGCTGCGTTTTTGCAGCTGCGTAAACGCCGCAGAAAAGCATTAAAAACGTATGGTAGAAGGGCAGCAATGTTCCCCAATGATAATCCGCATGTGCTGTGCCCATGATGCGGATTTTTCCGCAGCGTAAACGCTGCGCTCAAAAATCCGCAGCATGTCAATTAATTTTGCGTAAACGCGGCGTTTTCGCCGCCATTGACTTGCATTAGAATGCGCCAATTCCGCAAGACTGCATCTGTACTTGCGTTATTGGCGCGTTCTAATGTGCGGATGGTACCCGAGTGTGGAGAAAATGAGACTCTCCTCCACACCCAGGTACCATTTAAAAAGCTGTAAAACAAGAATAAAATAAAAAATAAAGATATATTCACCTTCTGACGGCCCCCGGTCTCCTTCCCTCTGCTCGCGTGCAAGACTGAAAGACCTTCGGTGACGTCACAGTCATGTGACCGCAGGCCCTTCAGCGCAGTGTCTCGCGATATCCCGGCAGCCAGGAACAAGCCAGGAACGAACGCGGCAGCACACGCCGGGCCATCAGAGGGTGAGTATAGCTTTATTTTTTTATTTTTAAGCATTCTTTTACGGTCACACTATATAAATCCATGCCGGTTGCATGGATTTATATAGTGTGACCTAGTTGTCAAGCACTTTCCAGGTGATGCTAAAATCGCCTGGAAAGCGCTTGTCAATCCGCATGTGGAAACGCATGTGAATCCGCATGTATTCCGCAGGAAAAATGCATGTACAATCCGCATGCGTTTTTTCTGCCAGGGAGATGCAGAAATGATGCAGAAATTTTCTGCTTCATTTCTGCATCGTGTGCACATACCCTTAGAACAATTTGACATTTCTACTGTGAACCTGAATGCAGGTATTAGTTGCCTAGAAAGTCCATCGATATGAGATGTGTTTATATGTCCATTATGCGGAATGTGTCATCAGAAAATGACCTATTGTTTAAATTGGGTTTTTAATTTAAATGTATTTTTTATTTTATTTTCCATTTTACAAAAAATAATCTTAAACTTTGCTATTTTCACACTGGCCATTAGGCCTAACATTAGACTCACAGTCCTTATTCTTTTCAGCAGCCACATGGACATAGGAGACAGTACTCTGACTTAGACCCTATTGAGATGTTTTGGAGAATGTTCTGCTCATGCTCTGATTATAGGAGGTGGCTCTGTGCTCAGCATCAGCTATTTTGAATGGTTGATCCCATGTTATTTACTCTATATAGTTTACCTGTGGAGATGGTGCGAATCGATTAGCAGGACCGATCCAGCGGATACGTCAGCAATTTGTGGCCTCCGCATGGCAGCCCTGAGAGCCACCTCGTTCCTGACAGCATCCCTTGCTAATTTTTTGATTAGCCGGCCTAGAGTGACATCACCGTTGTGGCGTGGAGCACATGCGACTTGGCACCAGCCCAGCCAATCAAAAGAAGAGTTGCAGGCGGTTCTTAGGGCTCTCGTCCAGCTGCCGCAAATTACTGACATGACTGCAGGACCAGATCATTGTAATCCTGACTGTGATGATAATGAGACTGCTGAAAAGCATATAGTGCAAAACAGAAAATATGAATCTAATATTAGATCTTGTGGCCAGTGAAAAAAAAATGCAAGATTTCTTTTTTTTTTATATATAGTGATATGGAAAATTAAAAAAAAAATTATATAAAATGTAAAAAAATATGTATTTAACATAAAACTTAACTTAGGTAAATTTCTGATGACACATTCCCTTTAAAAGGTGTGAAGATCTAGAGGATGATGGTGGAGTAGTGACTCCAAGCAAGATCTCGCCTGCACATGCAGTCTCCCCAGTAGAAGAACAGAGAAGGACACTATGGCTGGCATCCATATGAGGCTTCTGGGACACGTCGGACTGGCTGGCACGCCGGAGTGACACTCGTGGAATGGCGAGGCGTATCTGCAGCCGGAATGTGGAGACCCGGACAGCTGGAGCGGCGGGTCCTGAGTGGCGCTCACAGGTTGGAGACGCATAAAGGCTAGAGCAAAAGTCAGAGAAAGCTCAGAAATAAGTGCAAGGTCAGGGTCCAGTAACAGACAGTCATCGAAAAAAAAAAATAAACGCCAGGAACGACACCAGTTTAAATACGGAAAATGCTCTTAAAAACTTGTCAGATCTCTGTGTCTTGATGTTGACAACTTGAAGTAACTTTGAGATGCAGACTTCCAGGTGGTGAAGGTACCCGTGTAATTGCCCTTTATGCCCCACCTACAACCACGGCCCAAACGTTTATTTGTCAAAATCATAATGCACCCTGTAAAGTGTTTTATATCCAGACTTCAAGCTGAGGAGGAAACTGTACAGTACTTATGTGTATGTACAAATTACATAGAATAGGATCATCTGTAGCAGGGGTACCCAACCTGTGGCCCATGGGCCCATAATGTGTGGCTTGCAGCTATCTGTCAGCTTGTTGCATTAACACCAGGTCTAACAGTTATGAAGAGCAGGTCTCTAGATAGTGACTTTCGTGGGTAACTCTGCACAGAAGAGCTGATCTAAATGCACATATAATGGCTTAAAGGGAATCTGTCATTCAGGTTTACAAAATGCCAGAAATGTTTTTTTTTTTCCACTCCATTGAATAACGAAGAAACCACAAAAGTTTTTTGGGTTTTTTTTAAACAAAAACTATGGCAAAACGCGTCAAAAGACTTTCTGGCATCTTTTGAACCTTTCCATTAACTTGTATTGTAAAGTACAGAGCGTCTCCAGAGCGGAAAACACGTGAAGAATGGTTGGGTCACTTCTTTTAACCGCTTGAGCACGTGCCCAGCAAATTGGTTTTACATAGAATTGCAGATATTCATTCTTTTTGAGGTTTTTCAGGCGGTCATGTGCACATTCGCTTACATTGGCTCTTTCTACATGGTAATTCCGCTGTAAAAAGATTGGTTTGGGTGACCTCTGCTGTCCTAACCTGGTAGTGCATGGAAGCCTAGATTTAGAGAATACATACAAGCCATGATAGAAGTAAGATTACAAATTCTGAAAAATTATATCAATAAAATAAATTTCTCAGTAACTATCACCTGGTCCCTGCTTGATTTTAACTGCATACATCCTAACTTGCTTTATGTGTGAATGAATGGGGTAGTCAGGTTACCATCTCTAACAAATCTGCCCTTTAAGTGTCGGTCAACAAAAAACATATATCACCTATCCATAGTAAGGTGCTAAATGTATAATTGCTGGGGGTCCCACCATACTGATCACTACGGCAGACCCTATTCTGCAGAAATTTTTAATGGAGTAATGGTCACTATTGTTTCTTTCAATGTGTACAGGACTGACAGCGATTGCCGAGTGGTCACACCTCAGCCCCCTATATAATTACAATAACATGTTTTTACTAAAGAAAAATATAAAAAATATGTACAAATGTATAAAATATGCCTGAATCATCAGTACATTTTTTTTCCTGCCTCGTACAATCAAAGAAAGAACAAATACATGTAAAAGAACAAGTTGTAAAAAGAAAACCTCAAGTGACTGCTGTAAATAGCAGGTGACATTTAATCCTAGGTCTCGGATACACAGGGGTGACGCACACGAGAAATGGAAAATACAAAGATCGAGTTTCAAAGATTTTTAAGATTTTCTCACTTTTGTTAATAATACATTACTAAATTAAGTTTAAAAGAAAGTATGAAGGAAATGAGCTGCAATACTACTCACAAGCCACTGACAAGCGTGGCTGTTTTTTGGATGAATGAAGTCATGTTATTTCTAATCCTGCGCAAAACTTTGAAAGGGGACGGCTCAGCTCCCCGCTCTACTTTGCACGTATACCAACTTATGCCGCGGCTCATTGCTTTGATTTTGTTTTAGTTTTTTTTTTGACCACTCTGTCTGAGCTGGGTGTTTCATCTATATGGCTTCCCATAGATGGGTGTCTGAACTAGTCCGGCTCCTGTCCTGCTTGGCCCTTGTTCACATTGAGGTCGGTTGACACATGGTAAGGTTTTAATACTGGAGACAGGACCATCCTGACTGGGTGCTCCTTGTCGCAGTATGATGGTGGAATTTACACTGTTTTGATCAAAATAGTGATAACTTAAGTCCCCTATGTTATTTACATGTATTATTACTGTTCACATCTGTAAGAGACCTGCAAGTGCCTAGGGCGGCGCCACGCTAGACTCGTCTTTCCCTTTGGTCCCTGGTTGGATCCACAAGTTGTATCGCTCCAGCGTTTCAGAGAAAAATAAACCTGGCTGCAATTGTGTAGTTTTTCATGGTGCCCGTGGTTTGGACAGGATGAATCAAGTGACAAGTACTGATTAATAAATACAGTATCGGAACCTGTTTTCTAAGAATTCTGAATTATTCCTCTTTTATTGCTCCTGGAAATATTTTTAACAAATTGACACATGAGTGTTACCATTCTTCTACTCATTAAAGCGCTTTCTTAGGCTATGTTCACACATTGCGTTTTTGCTGCATTTTTTTTTGCAAATTGAAAGCTGCCTTTTACAGCAAAAGCTATGAGATTTCAGAGATCTCATGCACATGCTTGTTTTTTTTTCTCCCCTGATTGAATTGGAAAACTGCAGCTTTTTTTGCAAACTGCAACTTGTCACTTCATTCAGCGTTTTTGTAGCGTTTTTTCACCCATAGAAAGCAATGGGAAAAAAAGCAAAAACGCAGCAAAAAAAAAACATTGGCATCAATTTTTGCATAGTTTTTAGAGAAAAAAGCAGGTACAGCAGGATGTTACACTCATTTATTTTTGTAAGTTTAAACCAAAATGTCTTGGTCTCCTCACTTGAGCATGGAAGTTAAGATTAGTACAGTTTAATTAAATTAGTGATATGTGGTAATGTAAAAATAGACTGACCAATGTGTGAAATTGAACAATATATGACCAACTCAATGGTCCTACCCTGAGGTATATCTACTGTAGGCTTTCCAGCATCTGTGGCAAGAATTCAGTTTGGCGCCCTTCTCGTGCAAGCAGAGCTGAATCCTGACAGTGAGTATATTACATGATGTTAGGATTGGCTACAGGGCTTCATTTTATAATTAAAGGGCTTGTCCAGGTTTGAGATCAAAGTCTGCAGTCACTCTAGGTGTCACTCTACACTTCTGAATTCTCACAGCGTATGCACTGCACACTTTTAGGATTCTCCCCTGCCGGTGGCAAGAGTGAACGATCATGTCAGCAAAAGTATGCGATTTGTATACTTCTGGCCACATTCCAACATGTCTAGCCACACTCACTTAATTTTCATTGAGGCCTCCCATGTCTAGCCGGCACATGACCGCATGTATGCAAATCGCCGGCACCAGAGAATCCGCAGTGCACACTGTGAGAATTCAGACGTCTGCAGTCGCATAGAATGACTGCAGACTCATCACACACTTGGACAACCCCTTTACTGCTCCTAATATAAATAAAAATATGACAATTAGTATCACAAAAAACATTCACATCCAGGTACTTTAAAGATGCCGTTGTTTCTGGAGTCGTTCTCTTTTTTTAACTTCATTATCTTGTCCAGACTCCATGATGAATTTTCACATCCACAGCCCATCTCTGCAGATTTCCATCTTCTCTGGTCTCCTGCAGTACATCCCCACACGATTCCCTTAAAAATAGCAGTGTCATTATAATGCTCCTGAATAAAAATATCTGCCCTACGCTGAGCCCTTGTATAAATGATTTTCCCTCGCTATATTCCCTGCACAAAATAGGACCCCCACACTGTCCCTCTTATGGTACATGCTCTCCACACTGCCCCCTCCTTTCCATACTGGGCCGCCTCTTCACACTGTCCTTTCACACTGTGTCCCCTCCTACAGGGCTCAGTCTCTATACTGTGCAACCTCATTACATTCCCTTTCCTTTGCTTACTGTCCCCTCCTGGCTGTCACCTTACACTGTCCCCCCATGCTACTCCCCAACACTACTCAGTCTCTATTCTGTGCCCGCTCACACTTTTCTCCCCCATACTCTCTCCTCACACTAATCCTCCTCAATAGTCTCCTCACACATTTCCTCCTCCCTAATCATACTGACTCCTTTCATTGCCCCCCTGCTAACCATACTGTCTCCTCATATATTTACCTCCTCACACTACATACTGCCTCCTCACACATCACCCCCGACTCCCCATACTGTGTCTGCATCCATCCCATCACCCTCGCTCCCCATACTGTGTCCACACCTAGCCACCCACTCACCATACTGTGTCCTTGTGGCACCCTGCTACCACAGGTACCACAGGACCCAAAAGGGTGCATGGACGGACTTCTCCACAAGAGGCCCTCATTACAAACAAACACCTCCACCCTTCCACCTCATACCACCAGAGGGAGCCCTGTTAGGGATATATATATGGAGGGTGGAGCCAGGCAGTTTAGTCAGAGTTGTTCAGTCAGAGAGAGTGTGCTGCCACTGAGAGCAGTGAAGACGCAGCACGTCTGCTGCTGTGTTCTGAGGGCCCCGAGTGTGGCCGGAGGCAAAGAGGAGAGGAGAGAGGAGTTGAGGGGGCAGAGGAGCATCATAGGCTCACCCCAAGACACAAACCGGACACCGGGTCCGCGCCTACAGGGTCCTTTATACCCAGTAGGGACTACCAGCATACCAGGAGGACTACAAGTCCCTGGTCGACCTGAAGCTAAACCCTTGACAGGACTAGAAACCACGAAGGCCCCGGCGTCCAGGGATAGTGGTTGCCAGAGAAAGGTCCTACTACCAAGCGACAGGTGAAGGAACAGCACAACACAGAAGCTAGGCCCAGTTGCAGGCTGGCCAGGAGCTTAGAGAGAATGAGACACGGACCAGGAGGCCTTATACCTGCTCACTGGGGAGAAGTCCTGAAGTGCATCCTTCCTGCCGAGTACCCTGGACCATACCTGACATCCGCACCAGTAAAGGTACTGAAGTGAATCCCCTGTCTCTGTCAGTTACTCCTGCTGCGCCATCTCTCCTGCACTACAAGCCCCAGCATCACCACCATCTGCACCTACACTGCCCCGGGGGCCCGCTCCGCCTGTGGGGAGCAGAAACATCCCAGTTGCCATCCCATCACCCCCGGAGGTCTGCAGCAGTGCCGGTAACCATTACCGGGAACCACAGGTGGCGTCACGAGACAAACTGTTAAACAACACTAAAACAACCCCCTTTTAAAGAGTGACCCCAGAGGACGGGCCCGGGAGCCGACTGCCGTGACATCCCAAGGAGGTAAAGGCCCGGGTACCGAGTCTCCCCCATATCCCCCCCGGGCGAGTCATCTCTTTCCTGGCGTCATAAACAGGATTTCGTGCCTGTTGCCACCGGGTGCTGTGTGCCGTATTGAACTGTGTTTTAACTGTGGTGAACATCGCCGCCATTACCGCGTCGCTGCGCGGAAGAAGAGGGGCATAACCGCGGGAACCAGAGAGGCGTGACTGTTGGAAGCGCGCGAAACTCAAGCCCCACCTCGCGCTCTGATGCAGCTACCTGACTCTGACTGCGGCCTACCCGATCAAAAGTAAAGAAGGTAGGCTACGGTTCACTAGGGGGCGCAACCATGGCCGACGACCAGCAAAACGCCGGAGCACCGGTTAACGCTCCTGATGCTCAACTCGCGCCCGGCACTGCTCAGGCCGGAGCAGCCGCCCTACCAGCAGGGGTCGCGATTCCAGTCATAGCCATGGCTCTGCCGTACATCCCCGGAGCAAAATGGCTTCCCCAGTATGATGGCAAACCAGACACCCTGTCTGGATTCAAGAGAAAGATATGCAGTGTATTGGACATGTATTCAATGACTGGTAAACAGAGGGCTGCTGTTGTACTGGGACAATTGACTGGTGCCGCGGAGCGGGAAATTGAAACCTGGCAAGCCGCAGACCAGAAATCAGTATCCATTATATTTAAGAGACTGCAAACAGTCTTTGAAAACCGCACTGAGACAGATCTTCGGATGAGGTTCTACCACTGTACCCAGAAACCTGAGGACAGTATCCGGGACTATGCCTGGCACTTACAGGAAGCCCAGCGGGCCCTGAAGCAGGTTAGTCCAGCCAGCATACAAGATGATAATAAAATGCTGACAGAACAATTCATCCGGGGGTTGAGGTCCCAGGAGGAGAGCAGAACTGTACGGTGGTGAGCCCTAGATGATCCAAATGCCCCCTTTAACACCTTGAAGGACATGGCTACTAAGGGTCTGCAGCCCCTGGAACCATCAGATACAGCTATCCAGCGTTACCAGGGTGGGGCCACCCCAGTGCCCGCGGCACCCACTGCTCCTTCATTAACGGCTGAAGCAAAAATGCAAACAGTGCCCCCTAGCGAGCTGGACAGCCTGCGCTCTGAAGTGCGTCAGCTAAGTAAATCCCTGGCCCTGGCCACCCAGGACATTAGAAAAGATCGAAGAAATGGGAAAGGGGGTGGAGTCTGTCTATATGTAAAGACGTGTCTAAAGCCTACAATACGGGAGGATGTATGGGAGGGAAATGAGGAGGTCGAGTCCTTATGGGTGGAGATACATGGGGCAAAAAACAATAATAAAATTATCATAGGAGTCTGTTATAAACCACCAAATATAGCAGAAGCCACGGAAAGTCTATTAATGAGACAAATAGACGAAGTAGCAAAAAATAACGAGGTGATTATTATGGGGGACTTCAACTACCCCGATATAGACTGGGAAACCGAAAGCTGTAGATCTCAGAAAGGAAACAGGTTTCTGTCTATTATCAAAGACAATTATTTGTTACAACTTGTGCAGGAACCAACTAGAGGGACGGCCCTTTTAGACTTAATATTAACTAACAGGCCAGACAGAATAACTGAGGTGCAGGTCGGGGGGCACCTGGGAAATAGTGACCACAACATTATACAATTCCACATGTGCTTCAGTAGGGTGCCCAGCAAGGGAGTCACAAAAACACTGAACTTCAGGAGGGCAAAGTTTGATCAGCTAAGAGATGCCCTTCACCTTATAGACTGGGATAGTATCTTCAGTAATAGGAGCACGGATAGAAAATGGGAAATTTTCAAAACAGTCCTACATAGTCACTGTAGAAGGTACATACCTTATGGGAATAAAAGGGCTAGAAATAGGAGGAAGCCAATGTGGCTAAATAAGGAAGTCAAGAGGGCAATGAAAAACAAAAAAAGGGCTTTCGGTAAACTTAAACAAGAAGGCAGCGAGGAAGCGCTAATATCTTATAGGGAAAAAAACAAAATCTGTAAGAAACAAATAAGAATAGCAAAAGAGGAGACAGAGAGACTAATTGCCAAGGAAAGTAAAACGAATCCCAAACTGTTCTTTAACTATATAAACAGTAAAAGGATTAAAACTGATGGCGTTGGGCCATTGAAAAATAACCTAGGTAAAATCATAGAGGGCGATGAGGGTAAAGCAAACCTACTCAATAGCTTCTTCTCCACTGTTTTCACAAAAGAAAACAATTTATCGGAGGAAATGCAGAGTGATAAAGTAAACCCTCCGCTAAATATCACCCACCTAACCCAGGATGAAGTTCAGAAACGCCTAAATAATATCAAAATAGACAAGTCACCAGGCCCAGATGGCATACACCCCCGGGTACTAAAAGAATTAAGTAATGTGATAGACAGACCGCTGTATCTTATATTCAAGCACTCTTTATGGACAGGGACTGTCCCACTAGACTGGCGCCAAGCAAATGTGGTACCAATATTCAAAAAGGGGTCTAAAAGTGACCCTGGGAACTATAGACCAGTCAGCTTAACGTCTGTTGTGGGTAAATTGTTTGAAGGATTTCTTAGAGATGCTATTGTAGAATATCTTAATGATAATAACTGTCTAACTCTATATCAACATGGATTCATGAGGGATCGCTCCTGCCAAACAAACCTGATCGCCTTCTACGAGGAGGTGAGCTCACAGCTGGACCGGGGAGAGTCAGTGGATGTTATATACCTTGACTTCTCCAAAGCGTTTGATACCGTGCCACACAAAAGGTTGGTATATAAAATGAGAATGCTTGGTCTGGGGGATAATGTGTGCAAGTGGGTAAATAGCTGGCTGAGTGATAGAAAGCAGAGGGTGGTTATCAATGGAGTAAGCTCAGGGTGTGTCAGGGTTACTAGCGGGGTGCCTCAAGGGTCTGTCTTGGGCCCTATGTTATTTTATATATTTATTAATGATCTAGTGGAAGGGTTGCATAGTAAAATAGCAATATTTGCAGATGATACTAAACTTTGTAAAGTAGTTAATACAGATGAGGATAGGGCACAGCTACAGGAGGATTTAGATAAATTGGGGAGTTGGGCCAAAAAATGGCAAATGGGGTTCAATGCCGATAAATGTAAGGTCATGTACATGGGAAAGAAAAACAGCAGTCACCCATACATATTAAGTGGGTTACCGTTGGGGAAATCTGACATGGAGAAGGACCTGTGCGTCTTGGTTAACAGCAAATTAAATTGGAGTGCCCAGTGTCAGGCAGCAGCTGCGAAGGCAAATAGAGTCATGGCATGCATCAGAAGAGGAATAGGGGCATATGATGAGAACATTGTTCTTCCTCTGTATAAAGCGCTGGTAAGGCCGCACTTAGAATATTGTGCACAGTTCTGGGCTCCGGTGCTCAGGAAAGACATATTGGAGCTAGAGAGGGTACAAAGGAGGGCGACTAAGGTAATAAAGGGAATGGAGGGACTAGAATACCCAGAGAGGTTGTCAAAATTAGGCCTATTTACGTTGGAAAAGAGAAGGCTTAGGGGAGACCTCATAAACATGTATAAATACATCAGGGGGCTGTACAGAGATCTCTCCCATGACCTGTTTATACCAAGGATGGTAAAAAAGACGAGGGGGCACACTATGCGTCTGGAGGAAAGGAGGTTCCCGCACCAGCATAGAAGGGGATTCTTTATGGTCAGAGCCGTGAGACTCTGGAACTCTCTGGGAGAGGAAGTGGTGATGTCCAACTCACTTAATGAGTTCAAGAGAGGCCTGGACGCCTTTCTTGAGAACAATAAAATTACATTTTATGCTTAGTGATAGTTAATTAATCCAGGGATTTAATCTGACTGCCAGATCGGGAAGTGAATTTTTCCTCAATGATGTAAATTGGCCTATACCGCATGGTTTGGTTTTTTTTTTGCCTTCCCCTGGATCAACGCTGTGGAATAGCTGCAGTGCACAAGAAATAGGCTGAACTGAATGGACGCTTGTCTTTTTTTCGGCCTTATAAACTATGTAACTATGTAACTGTGTAACTGTCCTGAGCACCCTGCAGCTACAGACGGAGCCCGAGCTGGAAGGAAGGATCCTACAGTCCTGAAGAAGTCCCCTGGATGAGGAGAAGAAGGAGAACAACGCCACCCCGTAGGAGAACAACGCCACCCCGTAGGAGGACAACGCCACCCTGTGGGAGGACCAACGACCAACGTCGCCCTCCAGGAGACTTCATCTGCTACCGTTGCCACAAGGCAGGCCACACCGCGCGGAACTGTCCTTTAAACGGGCAAACCCTGGGGCCAAGGGCCGACACCCAGGAGTAGATCAATCAGGCCCATCAAGCTGGTATGACCGGTTAGTATGAGGAAGGCCTTTCCTGTCTATCGTGCTGGACGGCATAGCAACACCTGCATTACTGGACACCGGCTCACAGGTAACCATCATACCTGATGTCCTCTACAAAAGGTACTGGTCCATAGATGAACTCCACCCGCCAGCCCCGAACCTCTCTGTGTATGCCTCTAACGGCCTTCCTCTTAACCTAGTAGGGGTTAAGGACGTGACAGTGAAGGTGGGGAGAGTGGAACTAAAAGACCAAGGACTAATTGTCATAGAGTTTAACCCTGGTGATACAGACTTGTATATGATACTTGGTACAAATGTAGTTGGTAACTGTTTGGGAGAAGTGTTATTCTTATTCCAACAGATGGCTGACACTGCCAAACCAGGGCAGAGGAAGGTGCTCCAGAAGGAAATTCGCACCCTCCTGTACAAGCAACAGGTAAAACTAACAGGTGGTGAGATTGGTAATGTATGGGTGACAGACCCGATACCCATTGTGATTCCCCCAATGAGTGAAATGCTGATTTGGTGTAGGGCAGTAATAGGTCTCAAGGGACAGAACTACCAGGTGGTAGTGGAGCCCATCAGTTCAGAACACAGACCTACACTCCTAACTGCTAGAGGGATAGTTGATGTACGCAATGGAAGGGTACCTGTACGTCTCCTAAATTGAGGGGAGGAGGAAGTTAAATTGCCACGATACGCCACTGTTGCCCGACTGTATACTGTGAATGATGATGCCATACACACAGTGGAATCCTAGACCCCACCAGACACAGTGAAGGACAATGACTCCGAAGCTCAGCTGGAGGAATGGTGTCAACAGCTCCATGTTGGAACTGACGCCACTACTGTCCATCAAAAACACGGTGTCTACAGAGTGGTTCAGTAATATGAACAAGTGTTTAGTAAACACCCACTTGATTTTGGAAGGGTTAAAGGGGTACAACACCACATACCCACCGGTAACCATCCGCCCTTTAAGGAGCGTTATAGACCCGTACCACCAGCACATTACCAAAAAGCCAAGGAATTGTTGCATGACATGAAAAAGGCAGGGGTAGTAAGGGATAGCTGTAGCCCCTGGGCAGCTCCCCTGGTCCTGGTCAGAAAGAAGGACGGTAGCATGAGGATGTGTGTAGATTATAGACAAATTAATCGAATAACACATAAAGATGCATACCCTTTGCCCCATATAGAGGAATCCCTGCATTAAAATCTGCCAATTATTTCTCTACATTGGATCTCACTAGCGGGTACTGGCAAGTCTCTGTTGCTGAGGAATCATAGAATCATAGAATGGTAGAGTTGGAAGGGACCTCCTGGGTCATCTGGTCCAACCCCCTGCTCAAAGTGTTAGAACCTTGCTCTTAGGTTTTTTCCTTTGCTGGTCACATGACCTTGTTGGCCTATTTAATCCTGCTCCGCCCTTCTGGCTTTGCTGGACTTCATTATAACTACTTTCTAGTTAGCCTGTGCTCTGTATCTAACTCTGTTAGTTTGCTTGGTCTACGGACCTCTATGTTCTATATATTTTGTTTGTTTGTCTGTCTGCTACTATTTCTGTTAGGAGGTGTCCCATTTTCCTCCCAGTCCTTAGTACTTGTAGGGATTCCTTCCCCACATCTATAGGTCTCCGTACAGACTAGTTTAGGACTTTAGCAGGTCTGATCGCAGGATCAGGTTCCCTGTTACATCGTAGGGATTAAGCTGAGTTCTATTGTAGGGACAGATCTCCTCTCTTTCCTTAGCTCTGGTAGCAGAACATAACAGTAAGTCCAGCCTGCAAATTCTCTAAGGAAAGATTTTTCTGTTCCATCATGGTGTCGGTTCAGGATTTGGCTCATCGCCTGCAGGGACTCTCTCTGGAGGTGGCCGAGCTCCGTCAGCACGTGAGTAACTGTCCTGGAGCACATTTCTTGGAGCCTAAGGTATGTTTGCCGGATTTATTTTTTGGTGAACACCGAGAATTTTTTTCATTTAAAAATGCTTGCTTATTGTATTTTCGTTTGAGACCCAAGTCCTCTGGGGATGAATCCCAGCGCATAGGGTTCATAATGTCACTTTTGCGCAAAGAGCCTCAGGAGTGGGCCTTTTCTTTGCAACCTAGTGATACATGCTTCAGATCAGTGGATAGTTTTTTTTCTGCTTTGGGACTGTTGTATGATGATCCTGACCGTGTCTCATCAGCTGAGACTGAGTTGAGGCGTTTGAGACAGGGATCAGGTAATGTGGAAAAATATTGTACTCATTTCCGTTGTTGGTCTACTCAAACAGGGTGGAACGATTCTGCTCTGAAAAGTCTATTTCTTGCTGGGCTCAATGAAAGGGTTAAAGACCTGCTAATTGCTTATCCTACACCTGAAGATTTGCAACAGGCTATGCAATTAGCTATACGGGTGGATAGGAGACTGCGTGCAAGGGTTAATGAGAGCAAATCCTCTGCTATGTCAGTTTCTGGTTATGAGAATGTGTGTACTAACAGTGGTGAACCGATGGAGATTGGATCGGTGGCACCTCGCTCTCAAGAAAAAGACCGTAGATTTTCTGAAGGCTTGTGTTTCTATTGTGGAAAATCTGGTCATTTGATTAAAGGCTGTGAACTTCGTATGAAGAAAGAAAAAAAAATGGTCAGTCATGCCCGTATTGCCTGTTTAAATTCCAAGGGTGTATTTTTAGCTGCTTCCACGATTGCTCAGGAAAAATTAATGGAATTTCGGGTGTTTGTTGATTGTGGGTCTACTCTGAATGTAATTGATGGGGGATTCTTGGAAAGACTCAATTTAAAACCCGAACCTTTATCATCCCCCATTGCTGTGGTTTCTGTGGATGGTTCCCCTTTGAAGAATATTACTCTCAAGGTCTGTGAATTTCCTCTCACTATTAATGGTGTTCACCATGAGAAATTGGATTTGGTAGTTTTGAATAACTTGCCTTCTCCAGTAATATTGGGATTGCCCTGGTTAAAATTTCACAATCCTGTACTGGATTGGTCTACCAGTGAAATTAAATCCTGGAGCCATAAATGTTATGACAAGTGTTGTAACGGGCGTATTGCAGCTTTGGATAGGGGAGAATTGCCTGTTCCTATTCAGGATTTTTGGAGAGTTTTTTCTGAGAAGGAATCGCAGGTTTTGCCTCCCCATAGAGACTATGATTGTTCTATTGAATTTGTCCCTGGAGCGACTCTTCCTAAAAGTCGTTTATTTAACCTTACTATTCCTGAGAGGAAGGCTTTGGAGGAATACATACAGACAAGTTTGGCCGCCGGTCACATTAGGCCCTCTAAGTCTCCTGTGGCGGTTGGATTTTTTTTTGTAAAAAAAAAGGACGGCGGTTTACGTCCTTGTCTGGATTTTCGTGAGATTAACAAAATTACTGTACGCAATCCTTACCCACTGCCATTGATTCCTGATCTGTTTAACCAGTTAATGGGGGCCAAGTGGTTCTCTAAAATTGACCTTAAGGGGGCATACAATCTGTTGCGCATGAAGGAGGGTGACGAATGGAAGACTGCTTTTAACACTCCTGTGGGTCATTTTGAGAATCTGGTTATGCCCTTTGGTCTTACTAATGCTCCTTCATTTTTTCAGAATCTTATTAATGACATCCTTAGACCTTTGATCGGCAAAAATGTGGTTGTGTATTTGGATGACATTTTGATTTATTCGCCGGATCTGGAGTCTCATTGGCGGAGCGTACGTGAGGTATTACAGTTATTAATGGACAATTCGCTTTTTGCTAAGCTGGAGAAATGTGAGTTCGCTGTACAGAGAATTAGTTTTTTGGGCTACATTATCTCCAGCGAAGGTTTTGAGATGGACCCGGTTAAAGTTCAAGCTGTACAGGAATGGCCTAGGCCTATTGGTTTGAAATCGATACAGAGGTTTTTAGGTTTCGCCAATTATTACAGAAAATTCATAAAAAATTTTTCTAGTATTGTCAAACCTCTGACCGATCTCACCAGGAAAGGTGCTGATGCGGTTCAGTGGTCTTCTGAGGCCATTGAAGCTTTTGTGTATCTCAAGGAGAGGTTCACCTCTGCTCCCATCCTTATGCAGCCTGATGTGACTAAGCCGTTTTTGGTTGAGGTTGATGCTTCCTCTGTGGGGGTTGGCGCAGTATTGTCTCAGGATAACGGGGATGGATTACATCCCTGTGCCTTTTTTTCAAAAAAATTTTCGGAGACTGAACTGAATTACTATATTGGTAATCGGGAATTATTGGCTATTAAACTCGCATTTGAACACTGGCGCCACTTCTTGGAAGGTGCGGAATTTCCCGTTCAGGTTCTTACGGATCATAAAAATCTGATATATCTTGATGCTGCCAAGCGCCTGAATGCCCGTCAGGCTAGGTGGGCACTGTTTTTTTCGCGGTTTAATTTCTCCGTTACTTACATCCCTGGTACTAAGAATGTTAAAGCGGATGCCTTGTCTCGCAGTTTTTCTCCCATAGTCGGTGTTGAGAAAGAGGAGAACATTTTACAAGAAGGTGTTGTGATAGCTGCTTTGGACTCCGTTTTGGAAGATGAGATTCTTAAAGCACAGGAGAATGCCCCATCTAACACTCCTCATGGGAGGTTGTTTGTGCCTGGGACCTTTAGGAGAGATTTGTTTGTTGAGTGTCACGAATCTCGGTTGGCAGGTCATCCCGGAATCTCTGAGACCAAGAGACTGGTGGGTCGCAGTTTTTGGTGGCCTGGATGGCAGAAGGAAGTCATTAAGTGGGTGCGTCAATGTACTATATGTGCTAGATCTAAGTCCTCACATACTCCTGCTGCGGGGTTGCTTTGTCCTTTGGAGGTTCCCAGTGCTCCTTGGACACATTTGGCTATGGACTTTATAACTGACCTTCCCCCCTCTGAGGGTTTTACTGTCATCTGGGTGGTCGTGGACCGTTTTAGCAAGATGTGTCACTTGGTTCCCTTCGTCAAACTGCCCTGCGCTAAAACTCTCGCTAAGGCCTTTGTCAAGGAAATTGTCAGACTTCATGGCGTTCCTACTGACATTGTTTCTGATAGGGGACCTCAGTTCGTGGCTCGTTTTTGGCGTGCCTTTTGTGACAGGTTGGGAGTTCATTTGTCGTTCTCGTCCGGATATCATCCTGAATCTAATGGCCAGACAGAAAGGAAAAACCAGGATGTTGAGCAGTTCTTGCGTTGTTTTGTGGTAGACAATCAAGAGGGGTGGTCTGAGTTTCTGCCACTTGCTGAATTTGCTCTGAACAATCATACATCTTCTTCTGCTGGTTGTTCGCCTTTTTTTTGTTGTTCTGGGAGACATCCGTCGTTTGGGTCGTTCTCCAAGTTGGGATCTGCCGTGCCTGAGGAGGAGAATTTTTCCGGTGATTTGGAGAGAGTTTGGACGGATGTGCGTGGTAATCTTCAGGAGGCCAACAGAAAATCTAAAGACTACTTTGATAGGAAACGACAGGAGGTTTTGTTCGCTGTTGGAGACATGGTTTGGTTGTCCTCTAGGAATCTGCGGTTGAGGATTCCTTCTAAGAAATTGGGTCCCAAGTTTGTTGGGCCCTTTAAGGTGCTTCAGGTTGTCAACCAATCTGCTGTTAGGTTGTAGGTTCCTACCTCCTGGAGAATTAATCCGGTATTTCATGTCTCTCTGTTAAAAAAAGCTGTTGTATCGGATTGTGACGCCTCTGCCTCTGTTCCTCCGGTGGTGGAGGACGGGGAATATGAAATTTCTCGCATCCTTATCTCTAGACGGTATAGAGGTAGTTTGCAGTATCTTGTGGCCTGGAAAGGTTTCGGACCCGAGGATAACTCTTGGGTGAGGTCGGATGATGTTTCCGCGTCCAGACTTATCAGAGCGTTTCACAGGAGATTTCCTGATAAGCCTGGTCCTAGGGGATCCGGAGGATCCTCTTAGAAGGGGGGGTACTGTTAGAACCTTGCTCTTAGGTTTTTTCCTTTGCTGGTCACATGACCTTGTTGGCCTATTTAATCCTGCTCCGCCCTTCTGGCTTTGCTGGACTTCATTGTATAACTACTTTCTAGTTAGCCTGTGCTCTGTATCTAACTCTGTTAGTTTGCTTGGTCTACGGACCTCTATGTTCTATATATTTTGTTTGTTTGTCTGTCTGCTACTATTTCTGTTAGGAGGTGTCCCATTTTCCTCCCAGTCCTTAGTACTTGTAGGGATTCCTTCCCCACATCTATAGGTCTCCGTACAGACTAGTTTAGGACTTTAGCAGGTCTGATCGCAGGATCAGGTTCCCTGTTACATCGTAGGGATTAAGCTGAGTTCTATTGTAGGGACAGATCTCCTCTCTTTCCTTAGCTCTGGTAGCAGAACATAACAGTAAGTCCAGCCTGCAAATTCTCTAAGGAAAGATTTTTCTGTTCCATCATGGTGTCGGTTCAGGATTTGGCTCATCGCCTGCAGGGACTCTCTCTGGAGGTGGCCGAGCTCCGTCAGCACGTGAGTAACTGTCCTGGAGCACATTTCTTGGAGCCTAAGGTATGTTTGCCGGATTTATTTTTTGGTGAACACCGAGAATTTTTTTCATTTAAAAATGCTTGCTTATTGTATTTTCGTTTGAGACCCAAGTCCTCTGGGGATGAATCCCAGCGCATAGGGTTCATAATGTCACTTTTGCGCAAAGAGCCTCAGGAGTGGGCCTTTTCTTTGCAACCTAGTGATACATGCTTCAGATCAGTGGATAGTTTTTTTTCTGCTTTGGGACTGTTGTATGATGATCCTGACCGTGTCTCATCAGCTGAGACTGAGTTGAGGCGTTTGAGACAGGGATCAGGTAATGTGGAAAAATATTGTACTCATTTCCGTTGTTGGTCTACTCAAACAGGGTGGAACGATTCTGCTCTGAAAAGTCTATTTCTTGCTGGGCTCAATGAAAGGGTTAAAGACCTGCTAATTGCTTATCCTACACCTGAAGATTTGCAACAGGCTATGCAATTAGCTATACGGGTGGATAGGAGACTGCGTGCAAGGGTTAATGAGAGCAAATCCTCTGCTATGTCAGTTTCTGGTTATGAGAATGTGAGTACTAACAGTGGTGAACCGATGGAGATTGGATCGGTGGCACCTCGCTCTCAAGAAAAAGACCGTAGATTTTCTGAAGGCTTGTGTTTCTATTGCGGAAAATCTGGTCATTTGATTAAAGGCTGTGAACTTCGTATGAAGAAAGAAAAAAAAATGGTCAGTCATGCCCGTATTGCCTGTTTAAATTCCAAGGGTGTATTTTTAGCTGCTTCCACGATTGCTCAGGAAAAATTAATGGAATTTCGGATGTTTGTTGATTGTGGGTCTACTCTGAATGTAATTGATGGGGGATTCTTGGAAAGACTCAATTTAAAACCCGAACCTTTATCATCCCCCATTGCTGTGGTTTCTGTGGATGGTTCCCCTTTGAAGAATATTACTCTCAAGGTCTGTGAATTTCCTCTCACTATTAATGGTGTTCACCATGAGAAATTGGATTTGGTAGTTTTGAATAACTTGCCTTCTCCAGTAATATTGGGATTGCCCTGGTTAAAATTTCACAATCCTGTACTGGATTGGTCTACCAGTGAAATTAAATCCTGGAGCCATAAATGTTATGACAAGTGTTGTAACGGGCGTATTGCAGCTTTGGATAGGGGAGAATTGCCTGTTCCTATTCAGGATTTTTAGAGAGTTTTTTCTGAGAAGGAATCGCAGGTTTTGCCTCCCCATAGAGACTATGATTGTTCTATTGAATTTGTCCCTGGAGCGACTCTTCCTAAAAGTCGTTTATTTAACCTTACTATTCCTGAGAGGAAGGCTTTGGAGGAATACATACAGACAAGTTTGGCCGCCGGTCACATTAGGCCCTCTAAGTCTCCTGTGGCGGTTGGATTTTTTTTTGTAAAAAAAAAGGACGGCGGTTTACGTCCTTGTCTGGATTTTCGTGAGATTAACAAAATTACTGTACGCAATCCTTACCCACTGCCATTGATTCCTGATCTGTTTAACCAGTTAATGGGGGCCAAGTGGTTCTCTAAAATTGACCTTAAGGGGGCATACAATCTGTTGCGCATGAAGGAGGGTGACGAATGGAAGACTGCTTTTAACACTCCTGTGGGTCATTTTGAGAATCTGGTTATGCCCTTTGGTCTTACTAATGCTCCTGCATTTTTTCAGAATCTTATTAATGACATCCTTAGACCTTTGATCGGCAAAAATGTGGTTGTGTATTTGGATGACATTTTGATTTATTCGCCGGATCTGGAGCCTCATTGGCGGAGCGTACGTGAGGTATTACAGTTATTAATGGACAATTCGCTTTTTGCTAAGCTGGAGAAATGTGAGTTCGCTGTACAGAGAATTAGTTTTTTGGGCTACATTATCTCCAGCGAAGGTTTTGAGATGGACCCGGTTAAAGTTCAAGCTGTACAGGAATGGCCTAGGCCTATTGGTTTGAAATCGATACAGAGGTTTTTAGGTTTCGCCAATTATTACAGAAAATTCATAAAAAATTTTTCTAGTATTGTCAAACCTCTGACCGATCTCACCAGGAAAGGTGCTGATGCGGTTCAGTGGTCTTCTGAGGCCATTGAAGCTTTTGTGTATCTCAAGGAGAGGTTCACCTCTGCTCCCATCCTTATGCAGCCTGATGTGACTAAGCCATTTTTGGTTGAGGTTGATGCTTCCTCTGTGGGGGTTGGCGCAGTATTGTCTCAGGATAACGGGGATGGATTACATCCCTGTACCTTTTTTTCAAAAAAATTTTCGGAGACTGAACTGAATTACTATATTGGTAATCGGGAATTATTGGCTATTAAACTCGCATTTGAACACTGGCGCCACTTCTTGGAAGGTGCGGAATTTCCCGTTCAGGTTCTTACGGATCATAAAAATCTGATATATCTTGATGCTGCCAAGCGCCTGAATGCCCGTCAGGCTAGGTGGGCACTGTTTTTTTCGCGGTTTAATTTCTCCGTTACTTACATCCCTGGTACTAAGAATGTTAAGGCGGATGCCTTGTCTCGCAGTTTTTCTCCCATAGTCGGTGTTGAGAAAGAGGAGAACATTTTACAAGAAGGTGTTGTGATAGCTGCTTTGGACTCCGTTTTGGAAGATGAGATTCTTAAAGCACAGGAGAATGCCCCATCTAACACTCCTCATGGGAGGTTGTTTGTGCCTGGGACCTTTAGGAGAGATTTGTTTGTTGAGTGTCACGAATCTCGGTTGGCAGGTCATCCCGGAATATCTGAGACCAAGAGACTGGTGGGTCGCAGGTTTTGGTGGCCTGGATGGCAGAAGGAAGTCATTAAGTGGGTGCGTCAATGTACTATATGTGCTAGATCTAAGTCCTCACATACTCCTGCTGCGGGGTTGCTTTGTCCTTTGGAGGTTCCCAGTGCTCCTTGGACACATTTGGCTATGGACTTTATAACTGACCTTCCCCCCTCTGAGGGTTTTACTGTCATCTGGGTGGTCGTGGACCGTTTTAGCAAGATGTGTCACTTGGTTCCCTTCGTCAAACTGCCCTGCGCTAAAACTCTCGCTAAGGCCTTTGTCAAGGAAATTGTCAGACTTCATGGCGTTCCTACTGACATTGTTTCTGATAGGGGACCTCAGTTCGTGGCTCGTTTTTGGCGTGCCTTTTGTGACAGGTTGGGAGTTCATTTGTCGTTCTCGTCCGGATATCGTCCGGATATCATCCTGAATCTAATGGCCAGACAGAAAGGAAAAACCAGGATGTTGAGCAGTTCTTGCGTTGTTTTGTGGTAGACAATCAAGAGGGGTGGTCTGAGTTTCTGCCACTTGCTGAATTTGCTCTGAACAATCATACATCTTCTTCTGCTGGTTGTTCGCCTTTTCTTTGTTGTTCTGGGAGACATCCGTCGTTTGGGTCGTTCTCCAAGTTGGGATCTGCCGTGCCTGAGGAGGAGAATTTTTCCGGTGATTTGGAGAGAGTTTGGACGGATGTGCGTGGTAATCTTCAGGAGGCCAACAGAAAATCTAAAGACTACTTTGATAGGAAACGACAGGAGGTTTTGTTCGCTGTTGGAGACATGGTTTGGTTGTCCTCTAGGAATCTGCGGTTGAGGATTCCTTCTAAGAAATTGGGTCCCAAGTTTGTTGGGCCCTTTAAGGTGCTTCAGGTTGTCAACCAATCTGCTGTTAGGTTGGAGGTTCCTACCTCCTGGAGAATTAATCCGGTATTTCATGTCTCTCTGTTAAAAAAAGCTGTTGTATCGGATTGTGACGCCTCTGCCTCTGTTCCTCCGGTGGTGGAGGACGGGGAATATGAAATTTCTCGCATCCTTATCTCTAGACGGTATAGAGGTAGTTTGCAGTATCTTGTGGCCTGGAAAGGTTTCGGACCCGAGGATAACTCTTGGGTGAGGTCGGATGATGTTTCCGCGTCCAGACTTATCAGAGCGTTTCACAGGAGATTTCCTGATAAGCCTGGTCCTAGGGGATCCGGAGGATCCTCTTAGAAGGGGGGGTACTGTTAGAACCTTGCTCTTAGGTTTTTTCCTTTGCTGGTCACATGACCTTGTTGGCCTATTTAATCCTGCTCCGCCCTTCTGGCTTTGCTGGACTTCATTGTATAACTACTTTCTAGCTAGCCTGTGCTCTGTATCTAACTCTGTTAGTTTGCTTGGTCTACGGACCTCTATGTTCTATATATTTTGTTTGTTCATCTGTCTGCTACTATTTCTGTTAGGAGGTGTCCCATTTTCCTCCCAGTCCTTAGTACTTGTAGGGATTCCTTCCCCACATCTATAGGTCTCCGTACAGACTAGCTTAGGACTTTAGCAGGTCTGATCGCAGGATCAGGTTCCCTGTTACATCGTAGGGATTAAGCTGAGTTCTATTGTAGGGACAGATCTCCTCTCTTTCCTTAGCTCTGGTAGCAGAACATAACACAAAGCAGGATTCACTAGATCATCTCAGACAGATGTCTGTCCAGCCTCTGCTTGAAGACGTCCATTGAAGGGGAACTCACCACCTCTCGTGGCAGCCTGTTCCACTCATTAATCACCCTAACTGTCAAAAAGTTTTTTCTAATATCTAATCTGTGTCTCCTCCCATTTAGTTTCATCCCATTGCTTCTAGTCTTTCCTTGTGCAAATGAGAATAAAGATGATCCTTCTACAATGTGACAGCCCTTGACATATTTGTAGACAGCTATTAAGTCTCCTCTCAGTCTTCTTTTTTGCAAGCTAAACATTCCCAAATCCTGCAACCGTTCCTCATAGGACATGGTTTGCAGACCAGTCACCATTCTGGTCGCTCTTCTCTGAACTTGCTCCAGTTTGTCTATGTCTTTTTTAAAATGTGGTGCCCAAAACTGTACACAGTATTCCAGATGAGGTCTGACCAAAGAGGAGTAAAGACCGATAATGACTTCACGTGATCTAGACTGTATGCTTCTGTTAATACATCCCAGAATTGTATTTGCCTTTTTTGCTGCTTCATCACACTGTTGACTCATGTTCAGTCTATGATCTATTAGTATACCTAAGTCTTTTTCACATGTACTGTTGCTTAGCTCTATTCCTCCCATTCTGTATAAGCTTTTTTCATTTTTATTGCCCAGATGTAGTACTTTGCATTTTTCCCTGTTAAAAACCATTCTGTTGGTTGCTGCCCACTGCTCCAGTTTATTTAGGTCTTTTTGAATCCTCTCTCTCTCTTCTCTAGTATTAGCTATCCCTCCTAGCTTTGTGTCATCAGCAAATTTAATCAGTTTACCCTCAATTCCTTCATCTAAATCATTGATAAAGATGTTGAACAATACAGGTCCCAGGACGGAGCCCTGTGGTATCCCACATGAGACATTCAGCTGGATGTGAAGCCATTTACAACCACCCTTTGAGTCCGATCACTAAGCCAGTTATGAATCCACCTAACAGTTGCCTGGTCCATTGCATACTTGGTCATTTTTTCAATAAGGATGGTGTGAGATACTTTGTCAAATGCTTTGCTGAAGTCAAGATATACTATATCTACAGCATTTCCCTGATCCACCCAGTCAGTGATTCTGTCATAGAAGGAAATTAAGTTAGTCTGACATGACTTGTTAGTTACAAACCCATGCTGACTCTGGTTAATCACTTCATTCTTATCCATGTACTTACATACATGTTGTTTAATAATTTGTTCAAAGATCTTTCCTGGTATAGAAGTCAGACTCACCGGCCTATAGTTCCCTGGGTCCACCTTCTTCCCCTTTTTGAAGATAGGAACAACATTTGCTCTTCTCCAGTCTTCTGGGACTTCTCCTGTTCTCCAAGAATTTTCAAAGATTATGGAGAGTGGTTCTAAAATTTCTTCTACGATCTCCTTCAGTACTCTGGGGTGTAATTCATCTGCACCTGGAGACTTGAACTCATTTATGTTAGCTAAATATTCCCTCACAATCTTTCTGTTTACAGATAACTTGGATTCCTCTATTCCTTTAAAAGGACAGTGAAGATCAGTTGATGTTACATTTTCTTTCTGAGAGAAAACAGATGCAAAATAGGAATTAAAAAGTTCGGCCTTCTCAACATCCTCTCTTACCATTTCTCCATTTTCATCCTGTAAAAATCCTATAGCATCTTTGACTTTTCTTTTACTTTTGAGATACCCCCAAAATCCTTTTTTTATTGCTTTTGACATCTCTTGCAAGCCTTAATTCATTGTCAGCTTTAGCTACCCTGATACGTGCCCTGCAGGATCTGCAGACTGCATTATAATCTTCTTTAGATATGCCTCCCTCTTTCCATTTAATAAACATTTCTTTCTTTCTTTTTAGCATGTGTTTAAGTTCTGTGTTCATCCATCCTGGTTTCCTTAAATGCTTCCCATTCTTCCTACTTTTCGGGATTGTTAACGATTGTGCTTTGAGAATCTCATTTTTAAAAATTTCCCATCCTTCCTGGACATTTTTGTCCTTAAGGACATCCAGCCATTGGATCCCTCCTATTCTCTTTCTGAGTCTCTTAAAATCTGCCTTTCTAAAATCTAACCTTGAAGTTTGAGTCTTCACATGTCTTCCTCCTCTAGTTATCCAAAATTCTATAATAGCATGATCGCTGCCTCCTTGGGTCCCAGCCACCTTTACCTCCTCAACCATTTCCTCCCTGTTTATAAGGATTAGATCCAAAGTAGCAGATCCCCTTGTTTTCTCCCCTACCTTTTGGAAGATAAAGTTGTCAGCAAGAGAGGATAAGAATTTGCTTGACCTGTTAGTTTTACTTGAGAGAGATTCCCAACAAATGTCTGGATAGTTGAAATCTCCCATGACCACTACGTCATATTTTTTGGAGAACTTGGTCATTTGATACATAAAGAGTTCATCCATATCTTCAGCTTGCCCAGGTGGCCTGTAGTAAATGCCTACAATGGTGTCCTTTCTGTTGTTCTCTCCTTGTATTCTTACCCAAACAGTTTCCACAGAACTCCCAGTCTCTGAAGCTTCAATCTCAGTGCAGATATACGCTTTTCTAACATACAATGCGACACCTCCTCCTCGTTTATCAAGTCTGTTTCTGGCAAATAAGTTGTATCCTTTTAGCCTTTTATTCCAATCATGTGTGTCGTCCCACCAAGTTTCAGTGATTCCAATGACATCATATTTCTTTTCCTGCATTAGTAGTTCCAATTCTCCTTGTTTGTTGCCCATGCTTTGTGCGTTTGTATAAAAACATTTTAGTTTGTGATTGGTTTCTCTTCCTCCCATATTTTTATTATTTAGATTCTTTTGTCTTTGTTCTTTCTTTCCACTTCCAGTAGCAGAGATCTCAATAGTATTTGTCAGCTGTATGGCTTTTTCTGGCCTTTTGCTTCCCTTCCCACATTGTTCTAGTTTAAAGCTCTCTTGATGAGTGTAGCAAGGCGACTTCCAAATACATGTTTTCCAGTCTTCGTAAGGTGCACCCCATCTCTAGCAAGTAGTCCATCGTATAGGTAATTCATTCCGTGATCCAGAAATCCAAATCCTTGTTGACGGCACCATCGACGTAGCCAGTTGTTCACCTGTAGAATCTTATTCCACCTCATTGTTCCATGGCCATTCACTGGGAGGATGGATGAGAAGACCACCTGCGCTCCCAATTCTTTCACTTTCTTGCCTAAGTCTTCAAAGTCACTGCAGATGGTTTCCAGGTCCTTTCTTGCGGTGTCATTTGTCCCCACATGTATTAGCAGGAATGGGTAGTGATCTGTAGGTCTGAAGAGTCTTGATATCCTGTCAGACACATCTTTAATTTTTGCTCCTGGAAGACAGCACATTTCTCTTGAGGTTATGTCTGGTCTGCAGATAGCGGCCTCTGTTCCTCTTAACAGGGAATCCCCCATGACCACCACTCTCCGTTTTTTCTTCACAACATTCTTCTTTCTCCATCTAGGAGGATTCTGAGGGCTTACAAGGTTATTCATTGCTGGCAAAGTCTTATTTTGCTGTATTTCTTCATGGTTCTCCTGCGTGAGAGTCTGGTACTGGTTCCTGAGCAGTATGGGTGCTGACTGCCTCTCGATCCTCCTGCTTCTGTGGGTCACATGCTTCCATTCCTCTGTTTCGTCAGGTGCAGTTCGAATTTCTTCTGTTTCTGAATCATGAAGAGATAATTCTGCTCTGCCTAAGAACTCTTCACCTTCCTTAATGATTTTCAAGGTAGTTAACCTCTCTTCTAGATTTCGCAACTTTTCCTCCAACAGGGACACAAGCTTGCATTTCTGGCATGTGAAGTTTGGCTTTTCCACTGGCAAGTCTGTGAACATGTAGCAGGATATGCAGCTCACCAAATGGCTCCTGGACTCTTCCATGTTCTTATTGTTAATGTTCTGAAAACAGTGAAAAAAGCTTAAAAAAAAAGCTTCAAAATGCGCGCGGTTTACCGATGTCCTCTTTTCAGCTCCAACAGCCAAAATCCAGTGTTCTTTGAGCTCGCGGAGACTCTTCACTTACCCCAAAATGCAGTGGGAATATGCAAATTATCTCCTCAGGACTCCTCCCCTGGTTTACCGATGTCCTCTTTTCAGCTCCAACAGCCAAAATCCAGTGTTCTTTGAGCTCGCGGAGACTCTTCACTTACCCCAAAATGCAGTGGGAATATGCAAATTATCTCCTCAGGACTCCTCCCCTGGTTTACCGATGTCCTCTTTTCAGCTCCAACAGCCAAAATCCAGTGTTCTTTGAGCTCGCGGAGACTCTTCACTTACCCCAAAATGCAGTGGGAATATGCAAATTATCTCCTCAGGACTCCTCCCCTGGTTTACCGATGTCCTCTTTTCAGCTCCAACAGCCAAAATCCAGTGTTCTTTGAGCTCGCGGAGACTCTTCACTTACCCCAAAATGCAGTGGGAATATGCAAATTATCTCCTCAGGACTCCTCCCCTGGTTTAAGACCGGGAAAAGACAGCCTTCACCACCCTGATGGGACTATGCGAGTTCAACAGTATGCCGTTTGGGCTCTGCAACACCCCCGGAACGTTCCAGAGGCTGATGGAGTGTTGCTTAGGACACCAGAACTTTGAGACAGTACTGCTGTACCTGGATGACGTTATCGTGTACTCGAGGACGTATGAGGACCATCTGAAGCACCTGGCGGAGGTATTTGAAGCATTGTCCCGGTATGGGATGAAACTAAAACCTTCTAAGTGCCACCTGCTCAAGCAGAAGGTTCAGTACCTGGGACACGTGGTCAGCTCAGAGGGGGTAGCACCAGACCCGGAGAAGGTCACTGCCATCCAGAAGTGGCCTGAACCGAGAAGCATCAAAGAAGTATGGCAATTCCTGGGACTGGTCGGGCACTACAGGAGGTTCATAAAGGACTATACCAAAAAGGTAGCACCTCTACAAGATCTCCTGGTAGGACAGTCCAAGAGAGGAAGAAGTCCCCCATTCCAGTGGGGTAAGGAACAGGCTGAATCCTTTGCAGTAATGAGGGAAATCCTGACTGGTGAAGAAATCCTGGCTTACCCTGACTACAGCCAGCCTTTCCTGTTGTATACCGACGCCAGCAATGAGGGATTGGGAGCTGTGTTGTCCCAGAAGCAAAACGGCAGAGAAAAGGTAATTGCCTATGCCAGTAGGAAGCTTCGCCCTACTGAGAGGAACCCGGAGAATTACAGTTCCTTTAATCTGGAGTTCCTGGCCTTGGTCTGGGCTATCACTGAGAGATTCAGCCTCAACTAAATTCACAGCCTTTACCAACAATAATCCCTTGACACACCTGGAGACAGCCAGGTTGGGAGCCATGGAACAGCGTTGGGTGGCCAGACTGTCGAATTATCAGTTCACAATCAAGTACCGGGCAGGTCACAAGAATACCAATGCTGATGCCTTGTCAAGAATGCCCCACCAGTCGGATACCGAGGATGAAGTGGATGATCTCGAAGAAATTGAACTGCCTGCTTTCCACAGAAATGGAATTGTCCATGAACAGCACGCCTCCAGAAGATGTCATGGTAGGACGCCAAACCCTCTACCTCATCACAGCTGGAAGGAGACCCAGGACAGTGACCCGGTTGTCAGCCTCATCAAAAGACTGATAACCCAAGAAGGTTCTCACCTGGAGAAGAATGCTCCCCCACAAGCCAAACACCTGTGGAATGTGAGAAGCCGGCTGTTTATCTACAGAGAGAAGCTGTGCAGAAGGTATGTCAACCCCAAGACCCATGAAATGGTGTGGCAGATTGTTGTACCTAGGACAGATATCCAGATGGTGTTAGAGGCCTACCACGACCAAGCAGGTCACTTTGGCTGGAAGAAGTTGAAAACCCTGCTGAAGGACCGGTTCTATTGGGTTGGAATGCGGAGCTCCATAGAAAGGTAGTGCCAGAATTGTGGGCCCTGTAGCCTCAGAAGGCAGCCAGAAAGCACCCTTGCAGTCCATCAAGACAACCCAACCCCTGGAGATTGTCGCTCTGGATCACGTCAAACTGTCACCCAACAGATCAGGCTATTCCTATGCCCTGATCATGGTGGATCACTATTCCTGGTTCCTGGTGGTAGCCCCTCTCAAGGATCTGACAGCAGAAACTGCAGCAAGAACGTTCCAAGCCTACTTCTGCAGACCCCATGGACATCCGGAAAAGGTGCTCACAGATCAAGGCCCTGCTTTTGAGCTATTCAAGGAATTCTGTCACCTGTATGGATGCAAGAAGATCCGGACTACGCCATATCATCCGCAAACCAACGGTATGTGCGAGAAAATGAATAACATGGTTATAGACCTGCTGAAAACCCTACCTTTGGAAGAAAGGAACCAGTGGCCAGAAAAGCTACCTGACCTAGTGGACCTGTATAACCACATACCCGTGAGTTTTACAAATTGTACCCCAGCGTACCTTATAAGAGCAAGACCTGGAAAATTGCCCATGGACCTGGAGCTCGGAGTGATAGAACCTGCTGCAGATACGTCCACTGAAGATTGGGACACAAGTCGGCAAGAGCAGTACAGGAAGGTACAGGCCTGTGTCGAAGACAGTCTAAACAAGGTGAGGGAAAGGCAAGAAGAACAGTACAACAAACATGCACCAGCAGAACCCTTGGCACCAGGAGAAATAGTGCTAAAGCGGAAAAGAAGAGGTCACAAGCTCGATGACCAGTGGGAAAGAGAGCCCTACACCGTGTTAAACTCCAGATTTGACAACAGTAAAACCTGCCTGATCAGCAAGGATGGAGGTAAAACAACCGCAACAGTCTCAAGAGACCACTTGAAAGTGTGCCCAGGTCTACTGAAGACAACGGAGGAAGAAGTACCTCCTATAGCACCGGAAGAACCCAAGGAAGATATGCTTCACACAGTTCTAGGAGATTTCCCTGCGGACTGGCCTCAACTTGATGGAGCAGTTATTATACCAGTAATACACTTCTATCAACCACAAGCAGAACCTGTGAGCGCCCTAGAAGAACCTGCTCAGGAACAGGAAGAGTCCCCAGTAAGAGCAGGATCTCCCGTTGCAACAGAGCCTGAAGGCCCAGTAATCAGTGCATTTGCCAGTCCCATAGAAAGATTGAGGCAGTTTTATAATCTACCAGCACGTACACCTGATAGGTTAGCAGAGAGTGCATGCACAGACACCAGTAACACCCCAGAGCTACGAAGGTCCACGCGCAGCACACAAGGCCAAATCCCTGCCAGGTTTAGGGATTAAAATACAAAAGTGCCTACATTGTAAATAGTTGCCCACTTGGGTATTGCCTATTGTTTATTGTGTAAACTGTCAATAATATGTTTTCATTTAGTTACCCGTAAGGGTATAAAGACTTGTAGGCTGAGGACTGTGAGCAGCCAAAAACTTTCCCTTGTAAATAGTTGCACTTATCAAAGTGCCCCCCTATTTGACCACTGAACAAAAACCCGTTTGGCGTGGCCGAAGACGTGGTCCAACACCTGGATCACTAATGCCCTGTAGCCACGCCCAGGGCCTACGTTGAGGGTTTTCAGGCGGGTCCCTCATGTTACACTTGTTACACTTTCATCGGTGAAATGGACACCTGGTGACAGGACTTACTGTAACATGGTTATTGTTATTACTTGTTGTTGTTACCTGTTTCAAAATGCTTCAGTCCAGGAGTACTGAATTGTACTAGGGGGAATGTGGCACCCTGCTACAACAGGTACCACAGGACCCAAAAGGGTGAATGGATAGACTTCTCCACAAGAGGCCCTCATTACAAACAAACACCTCCACCCTTCCACCTCATACCACCAGAAGGAGCCCTGTTAGGGATATATATATGGAGGGTGGAGCCAGGCAGTTTAGTCAGAGTTGTTCAGTCAGAGAGAGTGTGCTGCCACTGAGAGCAGTGAAGCACGTCTGCTGCTGTGTTCTGAGGGCACCGAGTTTGGCCGGAGGCAAAGTGGAGAGGAGAGAGGAGTTGAGGGGGCAGAGGAGCATCATAGGTTCACCCCAAGACGCAAACCGGACACAGGGTCCTTTATACCCAGTAGGGACTACCGGCATACCAGGAGGACTACAAGTCCCTGGTCGACCTGAAGCTAAACCCTTGACAGGACTAGGAACCACGAAGGCCCGGGCGTCCAGGGATAGTGGTTGCCAGAGAAAGGTCCTACTACCAAGCGACAGGTGAAGGAACAGCACAACACAGAAGCTAGGCCCAGTTGCAGGCTGGCCAGGAGCTTAGAGAGAGGGAGACACGGACCAGGAGGCCTTATACCCGCTCACTGGGGAGAAGTCCTGAAGTGCACTCTTCCTACCGAGTATCCTGGACCGTACCTGACATCTGCACCAGTAAAGGTACTGAAGTGAATCCCCTGTCTCTGTCAGTTACTCCTGCTGCGCCATCTCTCCTGCACTACAAGCCCCAGCATCACCACCATCTGCACCTACACTGCCCCGGGGGCCTTCTCCGCCTGTGGGGAGCAGAAACATCCCAGCTGCCATCCCATCACCCCCGGAGGTCTGCTGCAGTGCCAGTAACCATTACCGGGAACCACCGGTGGCGTCACGAGACAAACTGTTAAACAACACTAAAACAACCCCCTTTTAAAGAGTGACCCCAGAGGACAGGCCCGGGAGCCGACTGCTGTGACTTCCCAAGGAGGTAAAGGCCCAGGTACCGAGTCTCCCCCGTATCCCCCCCCTGGGTGAGTCATCCTCACCTATCCTCCCACTCACCATACATTATCCTCACCCATCCCCCCTCTCCATAATATGTCTGCACCCATCCCCCCCACTCACCATACTGTGTCTGCACCCATACCCTATCTCTCTCCCCATAGTGTCCACATACATTCCTTCCCTTGCTCCCCATACTGCGTCCACACCCATCCTCCCTCTTCTTTGTCCGCACCAATCCCCACTCACCAAAATGTGTCTGCACTCATCACCCCATACTATTTCCTCATACATGCCCACCCATCTCCCACCTTGCTCCTCATACTGTGTATTCACATTTCTCCGGCTCCACGTATTGTGTCTGCACCTGTCCTTTCCTTGCTACCCAAACTGTGTCCTCAAATCATCCTCACCCCCTTGTTACAGTAAATCTTCCCTCACACCCCACATTACACTAAATCTTAACCCTCCCCCACATTACACTAAATCTTAACCCTCCCCCGCATTACACTAAATCTTCGGTGTCTTCAGCTCGACTGTAGCACCATTTGCCCCTCACGAGTGCCAACAAGTGACGTCAGCAGCGCGATCACACAGGGGAGGAGTCCTGAGGAGATAATTTGCATATTCCCACTGCATTTTGGGGTAAGTGAAGAGTCTCCGCAAGCTCAAAGAACACTGGATTTTGGCTGTTGGAGCTGAAAAGAGGACATCGGTAAACCGCGCGCCTACCGCCGCGCGCATTTTGAAGCTTTTTTTTTAAGCTTTTTTCACTGTTTTCAGAACATTAACAATAAGAACATGGAAGAGTCCAGGAGCAATTTGGTGAGCTGCATATCCTGCTACATGTTCACAGACTTGCCAGTGGAAAAGCCAGACTTCACATGCCAGAAATGCAAGCTTGTGTCCCTGTTGGAGGAAAAGTTGCGAAATCTAGAAGAGAGGTTAACTACCTTGAAAATCATTAAGGAAGGTGAAGAGTTCTTAGACAGAGCAGAATTATCTCTTCATGATTCAGAAAGAGAAGAAATTCGAACTGCACCTGACGAAACAGAGGAATGGAAGCATGTGACCCACAGAAGCAGGAGGATCGAGAGGCAGTCAGCACCCATACTGCTCAGGAACCAGTACCAGGCTCTCACACAGGAGAACCATGAAGAAATACAGCAAGATAAGACTTTGCCAGCAATGAATAACCTTGTAAGCCCTCAGAATCCTCCTGGATGGAGAAAGAAGAATGTTGTGAAGAAAAAACGGAGAGTGGTGGTCATGGGGGATTCCCTGTTAAGAGGAACAGAGGCCGCTATCTGCAGACCAGACATAACCTCAAGAGAAATGTGCTGTCTTCCAGGAGCAAAAATTAAAGATGTGTCTGACAGGATATCAAGACTCTTCAGACCTACAGATCACTACCCATTCCTGCTAATACATGTGGGGACAAATGACACCGCAAGAAAGGACCTGGAAACCATCTGCAGTGACTTTGAAGACTTAGGCAAGAAAGTGAAAGAATTGGGAGCGCAGGTGGTCTTCTCATCCATCCTCCCAGTGGATGGCCATGGAACAATGAGGTGGAATAAGATTCTACAGGTGAACAACTGGCTACGTCGATGGTGCCGTCAACAAGGATTTGGATTTCTGGATCACGGAATGAATTACCTATACGATGGACTACTTGCTAGAGATGGGGTGCACCTTACGAAGACTGGAAAACATGTATTTGGAAGTCGCCTTGCTACACTCATCAGAAGAGCTTTAAACTAGAACAATGTGGGAAGGGAAGCAAAAGGCCAGAAAAAGCCATACAGCTGACAAATACTATTGAGATCTTTGCTACTGGAAGTGGAAAAGAAGAACAAAGACAAAAAAATCTAAATAATAAAAATATGGGAGGAAGAGAAACCAATCACAAACTAAAATGTTTTTATACAAATGCACAAAGCATGGGCAACAAACAAGGAGAATTGGAACTACTAATGCAGGAAAAGGAATATGATGTCATTGGAATCACTGAAACTTGGTGGGACGATACACATGATTGGAATAAAAGGCTAAAAGGATACAACTTATTTGCAAGAAACAGACTTGATAAACGAGGAGGAGGTGTTGCATTGTATGTTAGAAAAGCGTATATCTGCACAGAGATTGAAGCTTCAGAGACTGGGAGTTCTGTGGAAACTGTTTGGGTAAGAATACAAGGAGAGAACAACGGAAAGGACACCATTGTAGGCATTTACTACAGGCCACCTGGGCAAGCTGAAGATATGGATGAACTCTTTATGTATCAAATGACCAAGTTCTCCAAAAAATATGACGTAGTGGTCATGGGAGATTTCAACTATCCAGACATTTGTTGGGAATCTCTCTCAAGTAAAACTAACAGGTCAAGCAAATTCTTATCCTCTCTTGCTGACAACTTTATCTTCCAAAAGGTAGGGGAGAAAACAAGGGGATCTGCTACTTTGGATTTAATCCTTATAAACAGGGAGGAAATGGTTGAGGAGGTAAAGGTGGCTGGGACCCTAGGAGGCAGCGATCATGCTATTATAGAATTTTGGATAACTAGAGGAGGAAGACATGTGAAGACTCAAACTTCAAGGTTAGATTTTAGAAAGGCAGATTTTAAGAGACTCAGAAAGAGAATAGGAGGGATCCAATGGCTGGATGTCCTTAAGGACAAAAATGTCCAGGAAGGATGGGAAATTTTTAAAAATGAGATTCTCAAAGCACAATCGTTAACAATCCCGAAAAGTAGGAAGAATGGGAAGCATTTAAGGAAACCAGGATGGATGAACACAGAACTTAAACACATGCTAAAAAGAAAGAAAGAAATGTTTATTAAATGGAAAGAGGGAGGCATATCTAAAGAAGATTATAATGCAGTCTGCAGATCCTGCAGGGCACGTATCAGGTTAGCTAAAGCTGACAATGAATTAAGGCTTGCAAGAGATGTCAAAAGCAATAAAAAAGGATTTTGGGGGTATGTCAAAAGTAAAAGAAAAGTCAAAGATGCTATAGGATTTTTACAGGATGAAAATGGAGAAATGGTAAGAGAGGATGTTGAGAAGGCCGAACTTTTTAATTCCTATTTTGCATCTCTTTTCTCTCAGAAAGAAAATGTAACATCAACTGATCTTCGCTGTCCTTTTAAAGGAATAGAGGAATCCAAGTTATCAGTAAACAGAAAGATTGTGAGGGAATATTTAGCTAACATAAATGAGTTCAAGTCTCCAGGTCCAGATGAATTACACCCCAGAGTACTGAAGGAGATTGTAGAAGAAATTTTAGAACCACTCTCCATAATCTTTGAAAATTCTTGGAGAACAGGAGAAGTCCCAGAAGACTGGAGAAGAGCAAATGTTGTTCCTATCTTCAAAAAGGGGAAGAAGGTGGACCCAGGGAACTATAGGCCGGTGAGTCTGACTTCTATACCAGGAAAGATCTTTGAACAAATTATTAAACAACATGTATGTAAGTACATGGATAAGAATGAAGTGATTAACCAGAGTCAGCATGGGTTTGTAACTAACAAGTCATGTCAGACTAACTTAATTTCCTTCTATGACAGAATCACTGACTGGGTGGATCAGGGAAATGCTGTAGATATAGTATATCTTGACTTCAGCAAAGCATTTGACAAAGTATCTCACATCATCCTTATTGAAAAAATGACCAAGTATGCAATGGACCAGGCAACTGTTAGGTGGATTCATAACTGGCTTAGTGATCGGACTCAAAGGGTGGTTGTAAATGGCTTCACATCCAGCTGGATGAATGTCTCAAGTGGGGTACCACAGGGCTCCGTCCTGGGACCTGTATTGTTCAACATCTTTATCAATGATTTAGATGAAGGAATTGAGGGTAAACTGATTAAATTTGCTGATGACACAAAGCTAGGAGGGATAGCTAATACTAGAGAAGAGAGAGAGAGGATTCAAAAAGACCTAAATAAACTGGAGCAGTGGGCAGCAACCAACAGAATGGTTTTTAACAGGGAAAAATGCAAAGTACTACATCTGGGCAATAAAAATGAAAAAAGCATATACAGAATGGGAGGAATAGAGCTAAGCAACAGTACATGTGAAAAAGACTTAGGTATACTAATAGATCATAGACTGAACATGAGTCAACAGTGTGATGCAGCAGCAAAAAAGGCAAATACAATTCTGGGATGTATTAACAGAAGCATACAGTCTAGATCACGTGAAGTCATTATCGGTCTTTACTCCTCTTTGGTCAGACCTCATCTGGAATACTGTGTACAGTTTTGGGCACCACATTTTAAAAAAGACATCGACAAACTGGAGCAAGTTCAGAGAAGAGCGACCAGAATGGTGACTGGTCTGCAAACCATGTCCTATGAGGAACGGTTGCAGGATTTGGGAATGTTTAGCTTGCAAAAAAGAAGACTGAGAGGAGACTTAATAGCTGTCTACAAATATGTCAAGGGCTGTCACATTGTAGAAGGATCATCTTTATTCTCATTTGCACAAGGAAAGACTAGAAGCAATGGGATGAAACTAAATGGGAGGAGACACAGATTAGATATTAGAAAAAACTTTTTGACAGTTAGGGTGATTAATGAGTGGAACAGGCTGCCACCAGATGACCCAGGAGGTCCCTTCCAACTCTACCATTCTATGATTCTATGATTCTATGATTCTATCTCAGAGAATGGCCGACTCCCAGTCTGGGGGCGGCAAAATGACAGTGCCCCCCTGCTGGCTGTGCCTGCGCACCCCTATATACGCCTCTGGCCCTACCAATATGTGACAGTAAACGATGCCCGACCTACTCAATGCACTTCCAATGTCTTAGGTAAACTATGCCTGACCAAATCAACTCTCCCCACTGTATTTACATTTGCAATTGTGTATTTTTTCATGAGTTCATATAAACTTTTTGTTTAGAATAGTCACTATCTTTTCAGACATAAATCTTTTTCAGCTAAATAATTTGATCAAATTGCCCTTTTGTCCAAAAATGTTTTATGGTTTCACACATCTCGCATTGGTGGCCTAATACTTTGCATTGTTCATGCTTGTATGGTGGAAATAAAACTGAACTTTAGGATCCTGAAAAACGCAGCAAAAAAGCCGCAAGAAAAGCAACAAAAAAGCCAGCAAAATCAGCCTTTTGACGGCAGATTTTTTACTGTGAAGAGATAAAGTTTTGGCTGCAGAAAAAAAGCAACGTACAGCCTTACTGTGTCTGACATTGACAGCTCTGATTTGACAGTATGAGAGCCTGTAGGTACTTGCCCCATTAACAAGGTACATGGCAACACCCAAATACTTATACATTTCAGATGAATAACAGAGGAACATCACAATGCAGAAAAATGCTCTGGAATTGTTTTTTAATTATAACTAATTAAACAGACATGCCACGAGAGGTGATAGGTCCTCTATGGCCAGGGGCCATAGTGTGCTGCGTTTTGATGGCCACTAGTCCTTTAGTTTCTTCTTACTCTGCTAGCACGTGCACTCAGCATTCACTACTGAACGCTGCAGCACTTGCCATGAAAGATTATGTCCTTGCGCTGGCCAGTGCCAGCGTCAGAACATACTTTGCGAGTGGAGTTAGCGCATGATAGGTTACCGTCCCACAGTGAAATACAGTAGCGGCAGTGTCTCCTGGGATGTCTATACCACAGCCATGTCTCCTGTGATGTATATGCTGCAGCCCCATGTCTCCTGTGATATATATATACAGCAGTCTTTGTGTCTTCTATGTGATTTATATACAGCAGTCTTTGTGTCTCCTGTGTGATGTATATACAGCCGTCTCAGTGTCTCCTGTGTGATGTATACTGGCGATATCCCACTGTTTGAGTTCTACAAATGTAACGTGAGCAGTGATGGATTTCCAACTGTGAGGAGACCTGCAGTGTAATATACACCTGTTTTCGATATATGACTTACTGATGACAGATTTCTTTACAAAACTTATCACAAAGAGTCACCTGCGCTCCAGACCGACGCAAAGCTGGAATAGCAGTTACGTAATGCCAAATCATCCATACCCCCTAACATCACAGCTGCACGAAAGAGAAGCAGTTCCAGCCATCACATTAGGGGGGGAGTTAATTAAATGTTTGACCAAATATAGCAGGGTAATTTTCAAGTTGATCATTTTGTACGGCCCCCAAATTATGATATAAATATTTAAATGGCCCTTGGGAGAAAAAAGGTTCACTACCCCGGCTTTAGCGATTGCATTGTATTGTCTCTGAAATGTACAGTGATGGTGGTGGGGGTGTAATGATTGCGGTTGCAGAGGGTGTGACCGAGCCCGGGCTCGAGCAGGAGGGGTGCTCGCTGATGCCAGTGTCTATTTTCAGCTGGATGTGTGTCTGAGGATGCACATTCAGCTGAAATGTATTGCGGCGCAGAGACACGTGTTATGAATGTAACACACACTCACTCACGGGCAATGAAAAAAGGGAAGACCTACTACAGAGAGACGCCGCACAACTTAAAAACACCACCTGGCTCCCTAAAAGGCCATCAAGGGGTTTCTCGTAGCTCCTGAGGAACCAGAGGGGAGGCCACAACACACTGCCAACAAGAGGAGAGGAAAATGTGCAGGAAGATATTAAAACTTAGGGTGAGAAAATTAAAATACTTTAATATAAGGTAGAGAGGGAAAGCTAAGGAGAGCCAAAAATAAACGGAACAAGAATAACCTCCCAGAAACCTAAAGAGGTGAAAGGAAGAAGAACTGGGAAGGAAAACAAACAGACTCACTGCAGGAATTCAACTGGTATTTACCATGCAAGGTAAACCCCTTGGCTGAAGGGATGGAACTCCTAAACCCAAGTCCACCTAGAGCTATAGCCAGCAAGGGAGTGCAGTAAAAGGTGAACATATAAAACCCAACCCAGAATGTGATAGGGCAGACCAAAACAGGAAAATGGAAAACACCTGGAGAAGAGACACCCAAGAAGGGGGAACTAAGACAATTGAACCATCAGCATTTGGAGAGGGAAGAAAAGGCATTAGCTCAACAGACAGAGGAACCCACCATGAAGCAACAGGTCAGCAGATCAAATCCCCAACACGCCATTAGCCAATCAAAAGACAACAGCTGACTTCGGTGTAGATGTCACAAGCCGGGCATAGCAGTGACATCATGTGTTGCTCATAGCAGGCATGCCAAAGTCAGCTACTGGTTTCTGTGCCAACTATAGAAGAGGACGCCACGTGTCGTGGGAGCAGGCTAAAGTTGAATATAATTATTTTTTTTAACTGGGTTAGAGAAGAACAGGGAAAATAATTACAAAAGAGGGCTACTTTATACCAGGATGGGGCCAAGCATGGGGGACATTATTACCAGAAAGGAGCCCAGGATGGGGGACATTATACTGAGATTGTGGATATTATACAAGGATGGGGGACATTAAACCTGGATTGGTGACATTTGTACCAGGAAGGGGCCCAGTATGGGGGACATTATACCGGGATGTGGGACAGTATTACTGGCAGGGGCCCAGGATGTGGGGCATTATTACTTCTAGGGGCCCAGGATAGGGGACATTATTAATTGACTAGACCCAGGATGGGGGACATTATTACTGAAAGGAGCACAGGATGGGTGTCACACATAGCATTACAGGATGGGAGACATTAATAAATTTTGGGGGGGACATGTATGTCTTTATAGGAATTAGAATGCTACAAGGGCCCATACATCTGACCAACATGCAGGTCTACATTGTGTCCCGGGGGCCCATGAGACTCTGGTTATTCCAACAACTGTTATTTGGTCAATATATGGCACATATACTTAGACAATATATGGAATGCGTTAGCCTCTTTTGACAACACATTATCACATTATGCAGTTCACATTTATTGATATATTTCTTCTACATAAAGTTATGAAATATGCTCCTGTATAGTATACTCTGCGGTACATGATTTCTTGCAGTAGTCCATTGTATAGGAGTCTGCTGCACTTTGCTGTATAGTAAAAAAAAGGGATGCAATGATCTCTTTCTTTTGGCCTTCATCAGGTGAATGATGCTTGTAGTTTGCTTGGCCTATGCCTATATTGTTTTGTTTTTTTGCATGGATATCCGATGCGTTTAACAATCCAAGCAATATGGATGTGATTTGCCTTTAAGATGTTGCATCATGCTCTTTTTCTCTATGGGAAGCCTGAAGAAGGCATTTAAAAAAACTCAGTTGCATGTTTAAGTGCTAAAATAAGATTTTTTGCAGGAAAAAAAGCATTAAAAATGTTGCTTCAAATCAGAACCAAAAAAATGCATCAAATAAAGAACAAAACGTACTACAAAAAATGTAATAATCAGAGAAGATTGTTATTGTATATTTTGGAGGAGATACCTGCAGAAAATCTGAGGATAAAAAGCAGCAGAAAAACGCTGCGTTTAAACTACGTGTGAACACGGCATTTAAGTGTAACTCTTTTCTTTACAGGAGATTTTGCAGTAGAATAATTGTGTCTGCTTCTAGCTCCTCCCTCCCCTTTCCATAGCATTTTACAAGTACTAACTGTAATGTGAATATCTGTCTTCACTGACTATAGATTTTACTAGTAAATACAAAGTTTACAGACCAAAAGATCAGTCTGGGAGGAGAAAGAAGCAGCTTTATCTGATGAAACAGGTTACAAACATAGTTATTTTTATGTGTACTATTGATTTATAAAAAAGAAAGACTAGATAAATGACGGTTAGTCTTTAAAGGGGTTTTACGCTCTTTATTAAATTACAAATGGAAATCCATCCTGATAAAATCATACCTATGATATTTTATGGGACTGTAGACATGTCTGCTTTTTTACTCGGACCGAGCGGTCCATGGAAAAAATTGGAGACATGTCGGATCAAAATTGGCAAGACAAGTCTATGGGTCTGTGAAAAAATCAGACCGCATTATGGACATGGACTGACAGAATGGAGAAGGTTGTGAAACTTTTTTGCCTTCCCTCCACGTCTGAGAAAAACTGATGCCACTCTGATTAAACTCTGATCAGAATAATCGTACCATTTTTCTCGGATGTGGATAAATCCTTTATGTGAACCTACCCTAATGTTAAATAATGACATCATGACCACCAGTGACCTGAACGTAGGGTCAGCCGACTGGTGGTTGAGACATCACTGCTTCCTTTATAGTAGAAAGCAGTGTCGGGCTGGGGTACCAAGGATCCACCAGTAACCAACACCAGGGCCCCACCGGTAACCAACTCCAGGGTCCCACTTTTCAGCTACATGCAAATGTGACATTATCCTCAATCACAAATTTATATAACAATGAACTAAGTAGATTGTTAAATGGATACGATGCTGCCTTTGTCTGTACATAGTGATTCAAGTACACTGCTCAAAAAAATAAAGGGAACACTCAAATAACACATCCTAGATCTGAATGGATGAAATATTCTCATTGAATACTTTGTTCTGTACAAAGTTGAATGTGCTGACAACAAAATCACACAAAAATCATCAATGGAAATCAAATTTATTAACCAATGGAGGCCTGGATTTGGATTCACCCCCAAAATTAAAGTGGAAAAACACACTACAGGCTGATCCAACTTTGATGTAATGTCCTTAAAACAAGTCAAAGGCTCAGTATTGTGTGTGGCCTACACGTGCCTGTATGACCTCCCTACAATGCCTGGGCATGCTCCTGATGAGGTTGCGGATGGTCTCCTGTGGGATCTCCTCCCAGACCTGGACTAAAGCATCCGCCAACTCCTGGACAGTCTATGGTGCAACGTGACGTTGGTGGATGGAGCGAGACATGATGTCCCAGATGTGCTCAATCGCATTCAGGTCTGGGGAACGACCGAGCCAGTCCATAGCTTCAATGCCTTCATCTTGCAGGAACTGCTGACACACTCCAGCCACATGAGGCCTGGCATTGTCCTGCATTAGGAGGGACCCAGGGCAACCGCACCAGCATATGGTCTCACAAGGGGTCTGAGGATTTCATCTCGGTACCTAATGGCAGTCAGGCTACCTCTGGCGAGCACATGGAGGGCTGTGCGGCCCTCCAAAAAAATGCCACCCCACACCATTACTGACCCACTGCTAAACTAGTCATGCTGCAGGATGTTGCAGGCAGCAGATCGCTCTCCACGGCATCTCCATACTCTGTCACGTATGTCACATGTGCTCAGTGTGAACCTGCTTTCATCTGTGAGGAGCACAGGGCGCCAGTGGCGACTTTGCCAATCCTGGTGTTTTGTGACAAATGCCCAGCGTCCTGCACGGTGTTGGGCTGTGAGCACAACCCCCTTCTGTGGACGTTGGGCCCTCATACCACCCTCATGGAGACGGTTTCTAACCATTTGTGCAGACACATGCACATTTGTGGCCTGATGGAGGTCATTTTGCAGAGCTCTGGCAGTGCTCCTCCTGTTCCTCCATGCACAAAGGCGGAGGTAGTGGCGGTCCTGCTGCTGGGTTGTTGCCCTCCTACGGCCCCCTCCACGTCTCCTGGTGTACTGGCCTGTCTCCTGGTAGCGCCTCCAGCCTCTGGACACTACGCTGACAGACACAGCAAACCTTCTTGCCACAGCTCGCATTGATGTGCCATCCTGGATGAGCTGCACTACCTGAGCAACTTCTGTGGGTTGTAGAGTCCGTCTCATGCTACCACGAGTGTGAAAGCACAACCAACATTCAAAAGTGACCAAAACATCAGCCAGAAAGCATTGGTACTGAGATGTGATCTGTGGTCTCCACTTGCAGAACCACTCCTTTATTGAGGGTGTCTTGATAATTGCCAATAATTTCCATCTATTGTCTATTCCAATTGCACAACAGCATGTGAAATTGATTGTCAATCAGTGTAGCTTCCTAAGTGGACAGTTTGATTTCACAGAGTGTTTGATTTACTTGGAGTTCTAGTCTGTTGTTTAAGTGTTCCCTTTATTTTTTTGAGCAGTGTATAATACCAAGTACTGCTCATATAAGAGGATGGTGACCCACTCTTGCACAGGGGCCCACCCGAAGATTCTCCATTTCTCCTGTGGGCTAGTCCAAGTGACGCGCCCCCTGGGCCGTGGGGTACTCGGTGCCGGGCCGGTCGTTGCTAGGGGAGATGTCACAGTGGCGGTGACCCGGTCCGTGACCCAGGGCGGTCAATCAAAAGGGGATTATTTACAGGGGATTTATAGTTTTTATATACAGTTCGTGACGCCACCTGTGGTATGCGGCTATGTGGAGCCGCCGCTGCGGAGCAGGTCCTCTGGAGCTGATGTACAGTAAATGCAGCAGGGTTGGTTTAGCTTTCCAAAGGCAGTGTTAGAACCCTCCTGTTAGTTTTTTTTTTCTATTTTGTTGATCACATGACTTTCTGCCTATATAATCCAGCTCCGCCCTTCTGGCCTTGCTGGACTTCAGTGTTTATTTTACTTTTAAGCTAGCCTGGTGCCTTGTACCTAACTCTGTAGTTTGCTTGGTCTTTGGACCACTAGTACTTTGTGTTTGTTTGTCTTTGCTCTGCTACTATTTCTGCTAGGAGGTGTCCAACTATATCCCAGTCCTTAGTTCTTGTAGGGACCCCTCCCTTATATCTATAGGTCTGCGTTCAGACTAGCCGAGGACTTAGGCGGGTCTGTTCACAAGGAACAGGTCCCCCGCTGCATCGTAGGGAATCAGCTTAGTCCTATTGTAGGGACAGTTTTCCTATCTTTCCTTAGTGCTTGTAGCAGTTCATAACAGTAAGTCCAGCCCAAAACAAAAATAAAACACTCTAAGGAAAGAAATCCAGATATCAGCATGATGTCGGTTCAGGAGTTGGCTCAACGCCTGCAGGGACTGTCTTTGGAGGTGGCCGAGCTCCAGCAACACGTGAGTAGCTGTCCTGGAGCGCATTTTGTGGAACCGAAGGTAGGACTGCCAGATTTTTTTTATGGTAAACAGCAAGATTTTTTTTCCTTTAAAAACGCTTGTTTATTATATTTTCGTTTAAGACCCAGTGTTAGAACCTTGCTCTTAGTTTTTTTTTTCCTTTGCTGGTCACATGACCTTGTTGGCCTATTTAATCCTGCTCCGCCCTTCTGGCTTTGCTGGACTTCATTGTATATCTACTTTCTAGCTAGCCTGTGCTCTGTGTCTTGCTCTGTTAGTTTGCTTGGTCTACTGACCTCTATGTTCTATATATTTTGTTTGTTCGTCTGTCTGCTACTATTTCTGTTAGGAGGTGTCCCATATTCCTCCCAGTCCTTAGTACTTGTAGGGATTCCTCCCCCACATCTATAGGTCTCCGTACAGACTAGCTTAGGACTTTAGCAGGTCTGATCGCAGGATCAGGTTCCCTGTTACATCGTAGGGATTAAGCTGAGTTCTATCGTAGGGACAGATCTCCTCTCTTTCCTTAGCTCTGGTAGCAGAACATAACAGTAAGTCCAGCCAGCAAATTCTCTAAGGAAAGATTTTTCTGTTCCATCATGGTGTCGGTTCAGGATTTGGTTCATCGCCTGCAGGGACTCTCTCTGGAGGTGGCCGAGCTCCGTCAGCACGTGAGTAACTGTTCTGGAGCACATTTCTTGGAGCCTAAGGTATGTTTGCCGGATTTATTTTTTGGTGAACACCGAGAATTTTTTTCATTCAAAAATGCTTGCTTATTGTATTTTTGTTTGAGACCTAAGTACTCTGGGGATGAATCCCAGCGTGTAGGGTTTATAATGTCACTTTTGCGCAAAGGAGTGGGCCTTTTCTTTGCAACCTAGTGATACATGCTTCAGATCAGTGGATAGTTTTTTTTCTGCTTTGGGACTATTATATGATGATCCTGACCGTGTCGCATCAGCTGAGACTGAGTTGAGACGTTTAAAACAAGGATCAGGTAATGTGGAAAAATATTGTACTCATTTCCGCCGTTGGTCTACTCAAACAGGGTGGAACGATTCTGCTCTGAAAAGTCTATTTCTTGCTGGGCTCAGTGAAAGGGTTAAAGACCTACTAATTGCTTATCCTACACCTGAAGATTTGCAACAGGCTATGCAATTAGCTATACGGGTGGATAGAAGACTGCGTGCAAGGGTTAATGAGAGCAAATCCTCTGCTATGTCAGTTTCTGGTTATGAGAATGTATGTACTAACAGTGGTGAACCGATGGAGATTGGATCGGTGGCACCTCGCTCTCAAGAAAAAGACCGTCGATTTTTTGAAGGCTTGTGTTTCTATTGCGGAAAATCTGGTCATTTGATTAAAGGCTGTGAGCTTCGTATGAAGAAAGAAAAAAAAATGGTCAGTCATGCCCGTATTGCCTGTTTAAATTCCAAGGGTGTATTTTTAGCTGCTTCCACGATTGCTCAGGAAAAATTAATGGAATTTCGGGTGTTTGTCGATTGTGGGTCTACTCTGAATGTTATTGATGGGGGATTCGTGGAAAGACTCAATTTAAAACCTGAACCTTTATCATCCCCCATTGCTGTGGTTTCTGTGGATGGTTCCCCTTTGAAGAATATTACTCTCAAGGTCTGTGAATTTCCTCTCACTATTAATGGTGTTCACCATGAGAAATTGGATTTGGTAGTGTTGAATAACTTGCCTTCTCCAGTAATATTGGGATTGCCCTGGTTAAAATTTCACAATCCTGTACTGGATTGGTCTACCAGTGAAATTAAATCCTGGAGCCATAAATGTTATGACAAGTGTTGTAATGGGCGTATTGCAGCTTTGGATAGGGGAGAATTGCCTGTTCCTATTCAGGATTTTTGGAGAGTTTTTTCTGAGAAGGAATCGCAGGTTTTGCCTCCCCATAGAGACTATGATTGTTCTATTGAATTTGTCCCTGGAGCGACTCTTCCTAAAAGTCGTTTATTTAACCTTACTATTCCTGAGAGGAAGGCTTTGGAGGAATACATACAGACAAGTTTGGCCGCCGGTCACATTAGGCCCTCTAAGTCTCCTGTGGCGGTTGGATTTTTTTTTGTAAAAAAAAAGGACGGCGGTTTACGTCCTTGTCTGGATTTTCGTGACATAAACAAAATTACTGTACGCAATCCTTACCCACTGCCATTGATTCCTGATCTGTTTAACCAGTTAATGGGGGCCAAGTGGTTCTCTAAAATTGACCTTAAGGGGGCATACAATCTGTTGCGCATGAAGGAGGGTGACGAATGGAAGACTGCTTTTAACACTCCTGTGGGTCATTTTGAGAATCTGGTTATGCCTTTTGGTCTTACTAATGCTCCTGCATTTTTTCAGAATCTGATTAATGACATCCTTAGACCTTTGATCGGTAAAAATGTGGTTGTGTATTTGGATGACATTTTGATTTATTCGCCGGATCTGGAGTCTCATTGGCGGAGCGTACGTGAGGTATTACAGTTATTAATGGACAATTCGCTTTTTGCTAAGCTGGAGAAATGTGAGTTCGCTGTACAGAGAATTAGTTTTTTGGGTTACATTATCTCCAGCAAAGGTTTTGAGATGGATCCGGTTAAGGTTCAGGCTGTGCAGGAATGGCCTAGGCCTATTGGTTTGAAATCGATACAGAGGTTTTTGGGTTTCGCCAATTACTATAGAAAATTCATAAAAAATTTTTCTAGTATTGTCAAACCTCTGACTGATCTCACCAGGAAAGGTGCTGATGCGGTTCAGTGGTCTTCTGAGGCCATTGAAGCTTTTGTGTATCTCAAGGAGAAGTTCACCTCTGCTCCCATCCTTATGCAGCCTGATGTTACTAGGCCGTTTTTGGTTGAGGTTGATGCTTCCTCTGTGGGGGTTGGCGCAGTATTGTCTCAGGATAACGGGGATGGATTACATCCCTGTGCCTTTTTTTCAAAAAAATTTTCAGAGACTGAACTGAATTACGATATTGGTAATCGGGAATTATTGGCTATTAAACTCGCATTTGAACACTGGCGCCACTTCTTGGAAGGTGCGGAATTTCCCGTTCAGGTTCTTACGGATCATAAAAATCTGATATATCTTGATGCTGCCAAGCGCCTGAATGCCCGTCAGGCTAGGTGGGCACTGTTTTTCTCGCGGTTTAATTTCTCCGTTACTTACATCCCTGGTACTAAGAATGTTAAGGCGGATGCCTTGTCTCGCAGTTTTTCTCCCATAGTCGGTGCTGAGAAAGAGGAGAACATTTTACAAGAAGGTGTTGTGATAGCTGCTTTGGACTCCGTTTTGGAAAATGAGATTCTTAAAGCACAGGAGAATGCCCCTTCTAATACTCCTCATGGGAGGTTGTTTGTGCCTGGGACCTTTAGGAGAGATTTGTTTGTTGAGTGTCACGAATCTCGGTTGGCAGGTCATCCCGGAATCTCTGAGACCAAGAGACTGGTGGGTCGCAGTTTTTGGTGGCCTGGATGGCAGAAGGAAGTCATTAAGTGGGTGCGTCAATGTACTATATGTGCTAGATCTAAGTCCTCACATATTCCTGCTGCGGGGTTGCTTTGTCCTTTGGAGGTTCCCAGTGCTCCTTGGACACATTTGGCTATGGACTTTATAACTGACCTTCCTCCCTCTGAGGGTTTTACTGTCATCTGGGTGGTCGTGGACCGTTTTAGCAAGATGTGTCACTTGGTTCCTTTCGTCAAACTGCCCTGCGCTAAAACTCTCGCTAAGGCCTTTGTCAAGGAAATTGTCAGACTTCATGGCGTTCCTACTGACATTGTTTCTGATAGGGGTCCTCAGTTCGTGGCTCGTTTTTGGCGTGCCTTTTGTGATAGGTTGGAAGTTCATTTGTCGTTCTCGTCCGGATATCATCCTGAATCTAATGGCCAGACAGAAAGGAAAAACCAGGATGTTGAGCAGTTCTTGCGTTGTTTTGTGGCAGACAATCAAGAGGGGTGGTCTGAGTTTCTGCCACTTGCTGAATTTGCTCTGAACAATCATACATTTTCTTCTGCTGGTTGTTCGCCTTTTTTTTGTTGTTCTGGGAGACATCCGTCGTTTGGGTCGTTCTCCAAGTTGGGATCTGCCGTGCCTGAGGAGGAGAATTTTTCCGGTGATTTGGAGAGAGTTTGGACGGATGTGCGTGGTAATCTTCAGGAGGCCAACAGAAAATCTAAAGACTACTTTGATAGGAAACGACAGGAGGTTTTGTTCGCTGTTGGTGACATGGTTTGGTTGTCCTCTAGGAATCTGCGGTTGAGGATTCCTTCAAAGAAATTGGGTCCCAAGTTTGTAGGGCCCTTTAAGGTGCTTCAGGTTGTCAACCAATCTGCTGTTAGGTTGGAGGTTCCTACCTCCTGGAGAATTAATCCGGTATTTCATGTCTCTCTGTTGAAAAAAGCTGTTGTATCGGATTGTGACACCTCTGCCTCTGTTCCTCCGGTGGTGGAGGACGGGGAATATGAAATTTCTCGCATCCTTAACTCTAGACGGTATAGAGGTAGTTTGCAGTATCTTGTGGCCTGGAAAGGTTTCGGTCCCGAGGATAACTCTTGGGTGAGGTCGGATGATGTTTCCGCGTCCAGACTTATCAGAGCGTTTCACAGGAGATTTCCTGATAAGCCTGGTCCTAGGGGATCCGGAGGATCCTCTTAGAAGGGGGGGTACTGTTAGAACCTTGCTCTTAGTTTTTTTTTTCCTTTGCTGGTCACATGACCTTGTTGGCCTATTTAATCCTGCTCCGCCCTTCTGGCTTTGCTGGACTTCATTGTATATCTACTTTCTAGCTAGCCTGTGCTCTGTGTCTTGCTCTGTTAGTTTGCTTGGTCTACTGACCTCTATGTTCTATATATTTTGTTTGTTCGTCTGTCTGCTACTATTTCTGTTCGGAGGTGTCCCATATTCCTCCCAGTCCTTAGTACTTGTAGGGATTCCTCCCCCACATCTATAGGTCTCCGTACAGACTAGCTTAGGACTTTAGCAGGTCTGATCGCAGGATCAGGTTCCCTGTTACATCGTAGGGATTAAGCTGAGTTCTATCGTAGGGACAGATCTCCTCTCTTTCCTTAGCTCTGGTAGCAGAACATAACACCCAGATCCTCTGGGAATGAATCACAGCGCATTGGGTTTATAATGTCACTTTTGCGCAAAGAACCACAGGGATGGGCCTTTTCTCTCCAACCTAATGATCTGTGTTTTAGATCAGTGGAAGATTTTTTTTCGGCTATGGGGTTGTTGTATGACGATCCTGATCGAGTCTCATCTGCTGAAACTGAATTAAGACGTTTGAAGCAGGGATCAGGTGATGTGGAAAATTATTGTACATACTTCAGAAGATGGTCGGCTGAAGTGGAATGGAATAACTCGGCATTAAAATGTCTGTTTCTTGCTGGTATAGGTGAAAGGGTTAAGGATCTGCTGATTGCCTTCCCAACACCTGGAACCTTGCAGGAGGCAATGCAATTAGCTATATGTGTGGACAGGAGACTGCGTGCTAGGATTAATGAAGAGAAATCTACTGCTATGGCAGCTCCTAGTTTTCAGAGGGTCTGCTCGGAAGGTAGAGAACCGATGGAGATTGGGGCGATGTCACCCCATTCTCAGGAAAAAGACCGCAGGTTTGCTAAGGGATTATGTTTTTATTGCGGTAAATCTGACCACTTTATTAAGAACTGTGTGCTTCGTTTGAACAAAGAAAAAAAAAAGGTCAGTTTCGCCCGTATAGCTTGTTTAAACTCAAAGGGAGTATTTCTTTCTGGGAGCACCTCATTTCAGGAGGAGTTGATTGAATTTCGGGTATTTGTGGATTGTGGTTCTACACTCAATGTGATTGATAACGGATTTTTGGAAAAATTTAAATTAGAATCCAAACTTTTGTCATCTCCTATTTCTGTGGTTGCTGTTGATGGCTCTCCTTTGAAATGTATTACTCGCAAGGTTTTTGAATTTCCCCTCACCATTAATGGTATTCACCAAGAGAATTTGGATTTGGCGATATTAAATAATTTGCCTTCTCCAGTGGTTTTGGGGTTACCTTGGTTAAAATTGCACAATCCTGTACTGGACTGGTCTACCAATGAAATTAAGTCTTGGAGTCCTAAGTGTTATGATAAATGTTGTAATGGTCGCATTGCTGCTGTGGAAAAAGGGGAATTACCTGTACCTATTCAGGATTTTTGGAAGTTTTTTTCTGAGGAGGAGTCGCAAGTTTTGCCTCCTCATAGGGACTATGATTGCACCATTGAGTTTGTCCCTGGAGCTACTCTTCCCAAGAGTCGCTTATTTAATCTGACTATCCCTGAGAGAAAGGCCTTGGATGAATACATACAGACAAGCTTGGCCGCCGGTCACATTAGACCTTCTAAGTCTCCTGTGGCTGTTGGATTTTTTTTTGTAAAAAAAAAAGGACGTCAGTTTACGTCCATGTCTGGACTTTCGCGAAATTAATAAAATTACCGTACGCAATTCCTACCCACTGCCATTAATTCCTGACTTGTTCAACCAGTTAGTGGGGGCCAAGTGGTTCTCTAAAATTGATCTCCGGGGGGCATACAATTTGTTACGAATGAAGGAAGGTGATGAATGGAAAACTGCTTTTAACACTCCGTTGGGTCATTTTGAGAATCTGGTTATGCCTTTTGGTCTTACCAATGCACCAGCGTTTTTTCAGAACCTTATTAATGACATCCTAAGACCGTTGATCGGTAAGAATGTGGTGGTGTATTTGGATGACATTTTGATTTATTCGCTGGATCTGGAGTCTCATTGGCAGAGCGTACGTGAGGTATTGCAGTTGTTAAGTGACAATTCACTTTTTGCTAAGCTGGAGAAATGTGAGTTCGCTGTGCAGAGAATTAGTTTTTTGGGCTACATTATCTCCAGCGAGGGCTTTGAGATGGACCCGGTGAAGGTTCAGGCGGTGCAGGAATGGCCTAGGCCTATGGGTTTGAAATCGATACAGAGATTTTTGGGTTTCGCCAATTATTACAGAAAATTCATTAAGAATTTTTCTATAATTGTTAAGCCGCTGACCGATCTCACCAGGAAAGGTGCGAATACGGTTCAGTGGACTACTGAGGCCATTGAAACTTTTGTGTATCTCAAGGAGAGGTTCAGTTCTGCCCCCATCCTTATGCAGCCTGATGACACCAAGCCTTTTTTGGTCGAGGTTGATGCTTCTTCGGTGGGGGTCGGTGCTGTTTTGTCTCAGGAAAACAAGGATGGAGTACATCCCTGTGCTTTTTTTTCAAAAAAAATTTCTGAGACCGAACTTAATTACGATGTTGGTAATCGGGAATTGCTGGCTATTAAACTCGCATTTGAACATTGGCGTCATCTCTTGGAAGGTGCTAAATTTCCCATTCAGGTTTTCACTGATCATAAGAATCTGATCTATCTTGATGCTGCCAAGCGCTTGAATGCCCGTCAGGTTAGGTGGGCACTTTTTTTTTCGCGGTTTAATTTTTCTGTTACTTACATCCCGGGTACCAAGAATGTAAAAGCTGATGCTTTATCTCGCAGCTTTTCTCCCATGGTTGGTACCGAGGAGGAGGAGAGCATTTTACAGGAAGGTGTTGTGATAGCAGCATTGGACTCCGTTTTGGAAGATGGGATTCTGAAAGCCCAGGAGGATGCCCCGTCTAACACTCCCCATGGGAGGTTGTTTGTGCCTAGGAACTTTAGGAGAGATTTGTTCGTGGAGTGTCATGAGTCTCGGTTGGCAGGTCATCCAGGAATTTCTGAGACTAAGAGACTTGTAGGTCGCAGTTTTTGGTGGCCTGGGTGGCAGAAGGAAGTCATTAAGTGGGTGCGTCAATGTACTGTGTGTGCTAGATCTAAGTCTTCACATGCTCCTGCTGCGGGGTGGCTTTGCCCTCTGGAGATTTCTAGTGCACCTTGGACGCATCTTGCTATGGATTTTATTACTGACCTTCCTGCCTCTGAGGGTTTCACTGTCATCTGGGTGGTCGTGGACCGTTTTAGCAAGATGTGTCACTTGGTTCCTTTCATCAAACTGCCCTGCGCTAAGACACTCGCTAAGGCTTTTGTTAAGGAAATTGTCAGACTCCATGCCGTTCCTACCGACATTGTTTCCGATAGGAGACCTCAGTTCGTGGCTCGTTTTTGGCGTGCCTTTTGTGACAGGTTGGGAGTTCATTTGTCATTTTCATCTGGATATCATCCTTAGTCTAATGGACAGACAGAAAGAAAGAACCAGGATGTTGAACAGTTTTTGCGTTGTTTTGTGGCTGACAATCAGGAGGGGTGGTCTGAGTTTCTGCCACTAGCTGAATTTGCTCTTAGCAACCATACATCCTCTTCTGCTGGGTGTTCTCCTTTTTTATGTTGTACTGGGAAACATCCGTCGTTTGGGTCATTCTCCAAATTGGTATCGGCTGTGCCGGAGGAGGAGAATTTTTCCGATGATTTGGAGAGAGTTTGGACTGATGTACGTCGTAACCTTCAAGAGGCTAACAAAAAATCTAAGAGGTACTTTGACAGGAAACGTCAAGAGGTTTTGTTTACGGTTGGTGACATGGTTTGGTTGTCCTCTAAGAATCTGCGGTTGAGGATTCCTTCTAAGAAATTCGGCCCGAAGTTTGTAGGGCCGTTTAAGGTACTTCAGGTAGTTAACCAATCTGCTGTTAGGTTGGAGGTTCCCACCTCCTGGAAGATTAATCCGGTGTTTCATGTTTCCTTATTGAAAAAAACGGATGTTTCGGATAGGGACGCCACTGTCTCTGTTCCTCCGGTGGTGGAAGACGGTGAATATGAAATTTCTCGTATTCTTAATTCTAGATGGCATAGAGGGAGATTGCAGTATCTCGTCGCTTGGAAAGGTTTCGGTCCCGAGGATAACTCCTGGGTAAAGGCGGATGATGTCTCTGCTCCTAGACTTGTCGGAGCGTTTCACAGGAGGTTTCCTGATAGACCTGGGCCTGGAGGATCCGGAGGATCCTCATAGAAGAGGGGGTACTGTTAGAACCCTCCTGTTAGTTTTTTTTTCTATTTTGTTGGTCACATGACTTTCTGCCTATATAATCCAGCTCCGCCCTTCTGGCCTTGCTGGACTTCAGTGTTTCTTTTACTCATAAGCTAGCCTGGTGCCTTGTACCTAACTCTGTAGTTTGCTTGGTCTTTGGACCACTAGTACTTTGTGTTTGTTTGTCTTTGCTCTGCTACTATTTCTGCTAGGAGGTGTCTAACTATATCCCAGTCCTTAGTTCTTGTAGGGACCCCTCCCTTACATCTATAGGTCTGCGTTCAGACTAGCCGAGGACTTAGGCGGGTCTGTTGTAGATGTTGCTGGGCGTTGTAGTGCTGTGTAGTGCAGGGAGTGATGGCGCTGCAGTAATTCACAGAGACAGCGGGGTGCAGTCCTCAGAGTTTACTCACAGTTGTTAAGTTCCTCAGGTTCCCACGTTGCGCTGCGTTCACCAGGCAGGGGTTCAGCAATCCCTCAGGTAATTCCAGAGCACTTAACAGGACCCCTTTCTGTGTGCCTTTCTCAGTCGTCTTCCTGCCTTGGCTTTCACCCTCCTGCCCTGCGCCTCACAATCAGTGTCCCAATCCAGTAGCCTCGAGTCTTGTCGGGCGACCTGCAGTCCTCTAGACCCTCTGTGGCCACCTTTTCGGCGATGCAATTGTGGCTGTGGCAACTGCACCTTGCAAGTACAGCAGCCTCCGGTTTCTAGCTGAGCCTTGTAGTTCTCCACTAGTTTAGGGGCCGGTCCCCTCTGCGGCTTGATCCTTCCACACCTGGTAGATTCGGGTGTACGGGTGGCCTCCAGCACTGCCCGTAGCCCTAGGATCCCCTCGTTCCTCCTGGAGCTTTCCTTCCTGCTCCTCTCTCTTTCCCTCTTCTGGGCCTCTCTCACTAGGCCCACTCTGGAGCAGAGCTCGTGCAGAGCCCCTGCTCCCCTCACTTTCCTCCTCCAACTGACCACACTCTCTCAAGATGGCTTCCCATTTTATACAACTCCATCACAAGTGCTCTCCTGATCTTCTTCCTCCACCCACACCCACTACATGGTTCCCCCCTCACTTGGTTCCCCTCCACTCCAGCCAGGGACCAGGGACTGTGCTCTCCCTTAGGAGCAATTTCGCCCTGCCCTACTGAAGTGGATGTGTTGGATGCAGGTGTTAGGGTCCCGGGCAGCACTCTGTCCTTACCTGAGAGTGGGATACCACACCTCTGGGTGAGATGCAGTACCTCTGTGGCGACTGAACCCTCAGGGGCGCCACACAAGCCTGGTAGAAAGTGTTGGAGCAGCAGTAATGGAGCGTACAGCGTAATCCACAGAACCTTTAATAAATAGCCGGATACCCCTTTAACAGAGCCTTATTTATACTCTGTATGGTAGAATACCCTAGAAAATGTCATCCAGTCGCAATGACTATTGGCTTCCCACCGTTTTCTCTTTCCGGAGTGATAAGGTCATGATGCGATGTCCTCTCCTGTATCTCACACCTCTTGAACATAGGCACTCACCATGGATGATTCATTGCTCATTTCCCGTCTCTTCCTCTTATTGCTGATAGCTTTGGAACTTTAATCCTATCATTATATCCAGAATAATTGTTGTTTCAGCTACAGTAATTATCAGGGAAGACGAAACTGCAATTTAACGTTATTGTGTAATCTTTTTTTTTGCCAAATTAATCTATTTGCAGAATAAAGTATCTACTCAGCCGGTGGAGATCAGACACAGTCATTGTTCACATAGATACAGCATAATATTATGTGACGGAATTACTGATCTGTAGCGTCTCAAGCTTTAGTGTTTGCAGTTTCTGTACTGTCGTCATTTGAATAGACATTTTTATATTGTATGTTATTTGTAGTTTATGTCATGGCGTAGAATGGAGCGAAGGAACAGGGTCGATTGAACTGGGTTCCAAATTCTATGTGGGAGCAGTGAGGGCCCACACGATGGCTGGCGAGCTAGATGAGAGAATCAAGCAGGGGTTGCTTTCACATCTCGGTCAGTGCCACGCCTGACAGAGTGCAGCAGTCAAGATGAGTTTATCGGCTACTGTGCTCTGCATAGGCAGCAAGTGAAACAACAATGCTTACAGTACAATGAAGTAAGCTTTGTAATCTCGGTCGCTGTCTGCGCAGGAGCTTATGATGAACTCACCTCGATTGCTGTGCTCTGCTTAGGCAGAGAATGAGATGACACAGGCTGCAGGCAGCTCCTGGCCTTTCCTCTCACTTGCAATTTTGTTAAGTGAGAAACAAAGACCTGCCGGGGTAACTGTCACAAATGTAAAAATGTGTCCCCTTTAAGAAAAAAAAACGAGTTAGGACTAGGATTAGGAACAGGGTTAGGTTTAGTAATAAAATAGTTACATAAAAAAAAAGTCATAAAAAAATAAAAAGTTGAAACTTTTTAATGTATTTAATCAAAAAGCAGAAAATAACTTAGAGGGTCAAAGTCCAAACTACAATTATATCAGTATTTTCTTGAAATACAATAAAATACAATACATGTTTGGCAGATGGGTGAAAGGGACTAACTATCCAAGGGTTAGGGGAGAGCAGTATAATTAATTGCCTTTTCCCAAGTGCTGGCAACCCACGCCATGCCACGTCCTAGATAGAGAGGGTGAGCACCAGAAATCCAGCCATCTAGTAAAGTCATCCCAAGGTTTAGTAGCCGCATAGTCTGCCTCTATGGTGGAAGCCTTATGAGGTGCCGTGTCCAATCTGCTTCTAAGTGGGGAAAGCAAATAAACGATCTGAAAGACTCCGCTGTAAGAATTCTGGTGAAAGGCAAGGATGTTCAGAAGACGTTATTTTCTATGGGACTTTTATGGAAGATCTCCTGGACAGTCACATCGGTTCATCTTCAAAGCGGTGGTACAATTGGTGAGGACGAGCGCAGCGCGAGAAGATAGAAAGGTCAATATTTATCTTGGATAGAAGTGCTGAAATCTATAAACCACATGTGCAGAAATAGTGTGGGAAAATTATGATACATACTAATAATGTATCCTACGATATATACAAAATGATTTGCGATATGAAGAAAATGTCAAATAAAAAAAACAACTTTAAAGTGAAAACATCTCTATACAGTTTTTTATGGTTTTAGATTTTCAGCCATTAGCTAGTTACGAGTATATCTTTTTTTCTGACAATTATGTGACAAATACTAGGCTATGTTCCCATGATGAGCTTTTGATGTTGCAGATTTTCTGCACCTATTAAAGGGAATCAGATGATTTTTTTTGTATGATACTAATGGTATCCTGATATTGGGCTTGGGCAGCACTTTTAGAATATGTAACTTATTGCTGTTGCTCCTCCGGTTTCTTGCTGTAAGCACCGGAGGATTTATAGCCACATGCCGGCTAGTCAAGCATATGTAAATCCAAAATGAATATGCACCCCCTGCCCATAATCCAGCCCACCTCTCGGCACTGACGTCAGTGATAGTAAAAATCCACCCATCCGCAGCTAATCATCCACCACAGACATGGATACACCTAGCGGTTTGCTGCTCAGCTGTACACCTGCAGACACAGCTGCTCTGACCCAGCACCTACGGCACAGCAATGACCCCTGCACAGTGCTTTATCCTGTTGGTACCGTCCATGTGTCCCCCTGATTCACTGTGTAGACTCCTGCAGCTTCTTTCTCTGGAACAGAACTATGGATCAGCTGATCAGAGGAAGTCCCACCCCGCCAGTGTCACAGGCTGAGGAGGAGACACTCCTGATTGGCTGAGCAGTGTGATTAGCAGCTGGCCCATGTAATAGCGGTGTGTGTTGTTTGTTACAGCTGACAGCGGGTGGTTGTAGCCACACTTGTCCCGGCGGTTGATGCCTCACTTGTCTCTTGTGAGGCTACATAATCCACGTGACAAACACCTCAAATACTCTCTGAATAAGCTTTTTATTAATTTCAATATGAAAACAGGCCTACAATGTACAGGGTGCTGTTTTTTTCCCACAAGGATTTTTCTCCTTGTAAGGCCTCATTCACACATCAGTTTTTTTCACGTACAAGAAACTGAATTTCATCAGTGACTTCGGTCAGAGTTTCATCAGTCTGTGAAAAACAGACCTCACTTGGATGTTATCCGAGTGCGATCCAATTTTTTAACAGTCCCATAGACTTGCATTGTAGATTTTGATTTGACACTCGGATCAATATCGGACATGTCTCCCCAATTTTGCATGCACTGCTCGGTCTGAGAAATATAAATGTGAACGGCCTCATAGACTATATTAGGTACTAGTGATATCCATGAAAACCACAGTTAGCACATGTACGAGAAAAAAAGGACGTCTGAATGAGGCCTTAAAAGAAGTAACATGTCAATTCTTGAATAAAAGGGTATACGGTATTAGGGTATACTAAAGTCAAGAATAACAGCCGGGGGGTCACGCAGTTTCCACCGCTGCCACCAATTGTCAAAGTTAACAGCCGGGGGAGTCACACAGATCCCACCACTGTTACCACTTTATCACAGATAACATCGGAGAGATCACACAGATTCCACCCCCATCACCAGTTTGTCAACTCCGCTACCTCCAATTGTTAGGACAGTTACACAATTGGCTGATCAGTGATAGATAAGGCCATGACTGCTTCCACTACTAGGCCAGTTATTGGGGAACTCACAGTGAGCGTATGATATATACACCTCCGATTCCAAAGCATGGAATATATATATATATATATATATATATATATATATATATATATATATATATATATATATATATATATATATACAGTACAGACCAAAAGTTTGGACACACCTTCTCATTTAAAGATTTTTCTGTATTTTCATGACTTTGAAAATTGTACATTCACACTGAAGGCATCAAAACTATGAATTAACACATGTGGAATTATATACTTAACAAAAAAGTGTGAAAGAACTGAAAATATGTCTTATATTCTAGGTTCTTCAAAGTAGCCACCTTTTGCTTTGATGACTGCTTTGCACACTCTTGGCATTCTCTTGATGAGCTTCAAGAGGTAGTCACCGGAAATGGTCTTCCAACAATCTTGAAGGAGTTCCCAGAGATGCTTAGCACTTGTTGGCCCTTTTGCCTTCACTCTGCGGTCCAGCTCACCCCAAACCATCTCGATTGGGTTCAGGTCTGGTGACTGTGGAGGCCAGGTCATCTGGCGTAGCACCCCATCACTCTCCTTCTTGGTCAAATAGCCCTTACACAGTAGGTAGTGTTTATAAAAAAAATATATACAAAGATGAAACAAAATGGGAACAAAACAATAGGGTACATACAATTACATAAAATAAAAAGGAATAACGAAAGAAAATTACTAATCCTGATATCACGGAAATGGCTCTTATCTTTATGGAGGGAAGCACTCCGATTGGAAAATGGAACACTCCCACAGCGAACTATGTCTTCCAGAATGAACCAAGACAGAGACCCAAACTTTCATTTTTATTAGCTTAATTCTCCACCCACATAACCCCTTGATAAGCTCCCATGGGGGCAGGTTGTGGGTCGTTCACCATTCCATGAGATCCCCAACGTACAAGATATCTTCGCCCATGGAGGTCTTAGGCGATAGATATTGTGGTCATGTTTCTTATTGCGATTTTATTTGTCTATAGAGATGAAACATGGCTCGGATAACACCATCCATCTGCTCATTATTAAGTTGGAGGGGTTAGAATAGTCTTACGGTGATGTGAGTGAATGCGTTATGGTCTTCCCTTCGCTACGACCCCGAAAATATATCTCCCATAAATCAATGCAAAACCCCAATATTCATCACTGACCACTGGCTCCAAAACATCTAAGAAGATTATTTGATCAGAGGAAGCCCTATCCCTGGGAAAGGTACTTTTCCGCCTCTGTGTAGACAGATCTCACACTTGTTGTCTTCTTCCCAGCAAATCCCCCTGCTGTAATTATCTGATCACTGCAGGAGGCCTCTACTTCAGTGGAGGTTGAAGTGTTAGTGTAGCACCGGCGTCTCTGCCTCCTGCCGAGCAGAGACGCCGTTCCCCTCACCGCCACGACCCTGGTCCGGCGTCATCCGGCTCCCGTCCTGCAGCTACTGTGGCGCACACCTTCCCGGGCTCTGTGCTTAGGGCGCGCGCGTGCTCCCTCCCTCTTAAAGGGGCCACGCGCGCCGTCCTAAAAAGTCCCCAGCCAATGGCTGGAGGACTTCTCCTATTTAAAGCACCTCCTCCAATATGGAGGTGCCTGTGCAAGGTTGTTGTTCCATGTGCTAACACTTGCTTCAGCCCTCAGGTCCCGCTGCTTGTCAGTCCTGCCCGCCAGTCTGCTTGTCAGTCCTGCCCGCCAGTCTGCCTGTCAGTCCTGCTCGCCAGTCTGCCTGCCAGTTACCTTCCGTGCTCACCAGCCTGCTTACCTGGAAGCACCTGTCTGTTACCTGTTGTGCCCACCAGCCTGTCTACCTGGAGCACCTGCCTGTTACCTGTTGTGCCTGCTAGGTTGTCTACCTGGACCACCCGTCAGCCTTCCTGCCATGTTCATCCGCTGTATCGGTCAGTTCCTGCCATCTGACCCGTGCGAGTCACCTGCTCTCACACAAGGTGGGTCCCAGAGTGGCACCTGGTCCCCCTGCTCGGTCCCTCCCTGGTTCACGGAGTCGATTGAGCCGCCGTGCGACCTTGGTCAGGCCAAGTAGGTACTTAGTCATGCCCCTCTGGTCCCTCCTTGCACCAAAGCACAGAGGTACCACCACCCGGACCCGTAACAGTTAGCTGTCTTTCTCTTACTTAGTTATAATTAGTTTTTCCTCTTCCCAGCCATAATTAATCCCATACGTTCAATGTGAATTATGTTCCTGGAGAGGTCTGTATGGATTTTCATTTTTCACTACGACAATTAACATGCAGCATTCTTGCTGTTGATTTTACGGCAACAAAAACCAAAGTATTGGAAGGAAAAACGCTGCATATAATCCAAACATTTTACAGCATTTTTTACTTGCTTTTTCCCCCCATTTATTTTAAAGGTTGAAAAGCTGCAAAAAAAAACAACTAAAATTGGCATTCTAAAAACACCCAGTAGCTAAAAAAATCACAACAAAAAAAAAACACTGCAGCGCATGAACAAAATTTTTGAAATCTCAGTTACTTTGCTGGTACTGTAAAAAGCTGTAAACAAACATTCACAAAGGTTTTACTAATTAAAGGAGGAAAAAAAGTGAACTGTGTTTAGCTTCATTACCAGAATCAGCCCATAAACAAGAGTCGTGGTGTTTCTGGATAATAAGGCAAAAAAGAAAAACAGATCCTTTTTAAAAAAATCCTGGACAACCTGTTAAAAATCTGTAGCGGATGGTAGGCATTTTCAGACTTTTAGCATGGATTTAATTTATTGCTTTCAATAGAATTTTTTTTTAAAATTGCAATTTCCTAATGACAGCCATAAGCACTGGGCAAGGAATAATCCGTAGTTCCTGCTCCGCTCTCTGTTGTGCAGACACATCATTAGTACAGTAAATGCAACATTTTGGATGCTCCTTTTAATTCACATAGAGAATTACCTTGGTGTTTTGGGACATAAAACTATTTAGTGCTGCCTCTCGTAGATACACACATGCGGCTACAGATGCAGAATGTTTAATGAGACGTCTTTGTGGGAAAGGAGATGTAATTGAGGCGTCTTGTGCATTTTACAAATAACCATTCAGCACAGTTGTGTTCAGTGAATACACAGCACTAGCTGAAAATCAAATAGAGGAATGTCATTAGGAAGGGGCGAGCAGCTGGGTCAGCACCATGAATACGCCATTAATTCAGAGGCAGCTGGAGCAAAATGTTAACCATCTATGAGCACTATTTCACAGCCTGCACCGGCGGAGTATTAGACCATGGAAGGGTGGATGAAAAGTCTACTTGTAGGGTGAATTCACATGCCGCAAATTTAGAGGCAGAAATTTCTGTGGCTGAAAATCAGTTCCAGTCTGAATGGCAGTTGCAAAACCTTCAGTAACAGAATGAGGATTGTATGGAGTCCTATGAGTTATGTAAAAGGAAAAACAAATGTTATTTAGCTGCAACCATGGTGGTAATCTTCAAGCAAATACCATTTTTTAAATATGTGTCAGTCCAACTAAACGCCAGTACATTGTGCCAGAAAAATAACTTTGACCTTTATTCATAGAACAGCAATATTATGCATTAAAAATATATTACAAAAATAGGAGAAAGATGACTGATGCGTTTCAGACTCTACGGTCTTACTCATAGGCTATGATCTACAAAGTGCACACACAATCCTTGTGCTACACATACACATATAACCCCTCTACTTTCTGCATGTGACGTGCATAAAATATTATAATTCAGGGTCATCATGGGAAAAACTAAATTTGTATTGTTTTAAAACGTCACAGGAGATAATTAAAGGGATATCCCCCATTCATAGTATAGGGATGAACTGGGGGTTCAACAACAGGTGCCCCAGCTGGTCTCGAGGCTCTGAAGAACCCTGTGTGAATGGACCACTGGTAGATCATGCACACTGCTGCTCCATTCATTCTTACGAGAGTGCTATAGACCAGCTGAGCGCTGCACTCGGCAATCTCAGGCGGTCCCATTAAGATTGAATGGAGTGGATGTGTGCATGATTGAACACCACTCCATTCACACGGGTCCTTCAGAGTCCCGATTCTCGGGATTAGTGGCGGCCCCAGTGGTCTGACCTCCAGCGATTCCATGGATAGGGAATAACTTCCAAACTTGAGAATAGCCCTTTAATAATGTAATATTAAATCTGAACAATGGTTTAGACCATTAGGGCGTAGTAAGATGGCCATATAAATTGGAGAGAGATCAGAACACAGTGCATGGACTGGCTGGCAGCTCTCCCTACAGCTGCATCGAAATACATGATGCTGTCATGGTCTGGTAGGGAGAGCCAACATCCAGTCCTCTTCTTTCCACCATCGCTTGCTACATCGTCTGCCCCTTCACTATAGGCCAAGACGTCCGGCCGCTCTCAGGTCCACTGTGTGTTGTAAGGTCATGAAGGTAAGATAAATGCCGCAACCTTATGATGCCCAGTAGCCTCCGGGGCACGGACACGACTGGATACTCACCTCTCTGGTCACTTTTATGCTCTTTGCCCACCGTCTGTTCTTTTTCTTTCCGCTGTTGCACGCCGCATCTCTGGCCTCTTCTATTTATCAATGGAATATCTGATTGCCCATAAATTCCATATATATTCCTCATGTTTTAAATTGTCTCTACTTCAACAAAATTTCATAGAAATCAAGTATATGTGCAAACATAAGAAACTTTGTAACAGATCTTAATAAGAGAGAGGAGAAGCGGAGTGAAAAATACACAGAAAGGTGCAGCTGCTCTTAACCAAGTGCTGTATTCACATCTACACTTCTTAGTACTGTATAATATTCCCCATGCTACTTGTGTGTGTACTACAGAGTGGGGGGAGCAGTATATCCTTTTTTTCTTAGCACCGTGTATAGGAAGGGGGGTGGGGAGGACATCAAAGCAGCTAGCCTTTTTCCAATAGCCCAAAGACAACTGAAATATAGAGAGAGCATGTAGAAAGGAAAGGAAAAATGGTGAACAATGTGGGATAATGGCAGGAAATAGTGTTATTCCTCATGTGCACACACAACATCTTATTCTGCAAAGTCACCTGAAATGAATGGTATACTTTAATAATTTAGTACCCTGGAGCACTAAAGAATCATAGATTTGTCCCCCCTCAGTCTTAGATTCCTTAAAGGACAGTAAACACACTCCTCTCTCCATTGATTACATGAAGATTACAATATTACAATCCCGTGATTATGGTTTGAAGCAAAAATTCCTGAGATATGATACCTGGAAAAAAAAAAATCAAATAAACGTTTGTACAACTGGTTCTATTAATCTTTATTGACTCTGAGGTCATGAGGTATAAAAAGTGCCAGAGAGGACAGACAGATTAATGACGTCTAGATTTAAACTGATTTTTCTGGTTCTTGGCATTCAAAACATTGCTCATAAACTTCCAAAGGAGATTCTGGAAATTTTGGCAAAAGGTAGAAGTGCAGGGACCTATAGATTTATTGTAGGAGCAAAACCAATCAAATCGCGTGCATTCTCTAAAGCAGGAGTGGGCAATTAATTTTCCCGAGGGGCCACATGAGAGAACATGACTGTTGTGGAGGGCCGAACTAATAGCTTGAAATTAATTCTACTCAACATTAATATTAACATATTAATTACTTTATATTAATTGTATCACGTAATATTGAGCAGAATTAAGTATACTGACATTCCCCTATATACAGTATGACCCCACACAGTCCTCCATATATACAGTATGAGCAGCCCATATATACACAGGGACAGCCCCCACAGAGTCCTCCTAGATACAGCATGAGCCACCTCCCTCTACACAGTATAAGCCCCCTCTCACAGCCCCCAATATACAGTATGAGCTCCCACAGTCCTATATACAGTATGAGTCCTCACACAGCCTCCCTATATACAACATGAGCCCTCACAGCCCCCCTATATTCAGTATGAACCACCTCATAGCCCCTTATATACAGTATGAGCCCCCACACAACCCCTCATGTATAAAGTATGAGCCCCCACATAGCCTCCCGATATGCAGTATGAGCCCTCAGCCAGCCCACTTAGATTCAGTGTGAGCCCCTGCATAGCTCCCCTATTTTCAGTATGAGACCTCACGCAGCCTCCTATATTCAGTATGAGCCCCCACATAGCCTTTCTATTTAGACACATCCAATAAAAAAAAAACACATGCCCACCTTGCTCCATTTCCCCTTTTCTTTCCGGTGTACATCCTAAGGATGCATATAGCAGTAATATCGGGATGCCAGGCAACAGAGGGTGGCCACATGGTGCAGCCTGTGGGCCAGTGTTGTCAGCCCTTCGGCCAGTGTTTTCAGAGGGTTGGATGTGGCTCGCGGGCCACACTTTACCCATGTTTGCTCTAGAGCAAGAATCTCCAACTACAACAGCACCCAGCACAGAGATGTCAGAGGTGCCGGGAATTGTAATTTTGCAGCAGAGAGAGGACCACAGGTTGTAGACCACTGCTGTAGTATGTTCTGTGTGGTCTACACTGGTTCTAACAAGAGAAGAGCAAATATAATTACAGGACCCTAATGCAACGGCCACATCAGTAGTCGGTTGCCACTGGAAGAGATCCCTACGAACTACCTCCTATCTGCCAGACTCCCTGATGCCTCTTCTAAGTAATAGACTTGGCGCAATGTCTTCTAAAGGTCAGGAAGTAACGATGATAATATCACACGTGGGATTCTGGTATTAAGCAATTCCCCGGGCTCTACTCTGGTGGCCACGGACTACTGATGTGACTGCTGGACCAGGCGCCTGTGAATCGAGCACTCATATCTAGTTCTAACAATTCCTGGTTCCTTCTTGTCATGCACGTACCTAATCCACCAACATGATGACTGCACCATTGGATCAGATTCCTTGGTTTCCATCTAGCATGATGTTACATGGACAAAGCAACATGGAAGTCAAGGGAGCAAATAGGGGGGATCCAACCTAAATACAGGGGACAGGAGTAGAGCGTCGTAAAATTTACTGCAATCTTTCTTGCTTTTGGTAACAACCGCCTCTAATTTGAAATAAACCAAATTTGAGAAAATGTCTTATTTTCACAAATTATTAAACAATTTTTATTTTGAAGTGGAATTTTCCATTTTTATCTCCTACCATAATGCTCTAATAGAGAAAAAATGTATTAGATCTTGGACTGAATCAGAATTTCATGTCTATTATCAAACTACATTCTGTAATTTATAGGGCACAGTAGTCTGCTAATAGGATACTGATGAATACACTTTTTTTTTTCTTTTTGAAGCCACATTTTGTTATTTTTCCTAAAAGCAAAAAAAAAAACAACCCCAAAAACCAAAACTATTATTTAATACAGCATCGATTTATGTGAACACATAGCAATTATTAACATAGGAAACTGTAAATCGTATTACCTGCTTATGTATAAAACAGGATGTCATCCAGATGTAAAATACAGAAATAGGGATGACACACAGATGGAATACGGATGATAATGGTCTATATTTTTCTGGATAAAAATCAGACCATTTATCATGTGTTCGTCTGAACCTGGCCTTAATCAGAAAAATGTTTCTCTTGTATCTGCTCTATTACTTTATGTCTTGTAAATATTCATCAAATAATGCAGTTTTGCGCTGGAATGAGTTACCAGCGTCATCGAAATATTGAATTACAGAATAAAGTCACTTCTCTGTATGGGAAGCCACGGAGATTGTTTCCTATCAAAATCAAATACTTATTAAAATCTACACGAAGCATAAGCTGGGAGCCAAATTGTTTGGAAGGATCAGGACAAATTTTGTGTACATTTTTTTCACATAAAAAGTTAATGAGAAAAATGAAGACAATTAAGGCCGAATTCAATCATCCGTGAAACATGGTCCGAGAACAGATCGTGATGGTCGAGGGACTTCTGACCCGCCTCTACAATCTCATAAATAAGACTGATGGGTTTGTGTCATGAGACCCGTGGCCGATCCGGATAACACAGTCCTTACTCGGACCATTTTAAAACCAAAAGAAAACTAGGAGTACAGTTGGCTTACAAAGAAGAAAATTGTTTATTAGTCAATAGATATACAGTACCAAATTTTAAATATCATTAGTATAAGAAGGGGGGACAAAAAAGTGCAAAGTGCCTTAACCAAGAGCTAATGCGTCCCATCCCAGTGCAATACAATCATTACGGCCACCAAGGAGCCCACATAACTAGTCAGGAATACAAATATAGAGTGCTCCTAACAATTTCAGACCACACTCACCACTAAAGTAGTGACCATGTTTTATGGACATCCGAATTCGGCCTTATAGTTGATGGCCTCATTAAAAGGTGTTAACATAGTCACCTTGTAGCGTCTATATTACAGTCACAAATCCTAAAGATATGCTGTATGATACAATTATGTTAGGTCATTAGGTATGCAAATTGTTTCTTCAGAGAGAAAGAGGACTTTAACGCCTATTGGAAGTAGGAATCCTAACGAGCCTTGCCACATGACTTAGGATAAAAGCCAAACCAGAATCTCAATTTGCAGACTCGTGTTTCGGGTTTTACCGCTCCTCAGTGCAAAGCATGAGATCTGATTTGGCTGTATGAGAGGCCTCTGACAGGGGTCTAAGGAGTAATGTTTCTCCTTATTGAGAGCGACATGCCAGTGTAAGGAGACTTCTAGGCCGTGCAATGGTCCTCTGGGAAAGGAAATAAGCAAATTGTCTCTTCAGGAAGGAAAAAATGGGATGGGACTTGCAGCCAAATTGTTTTTAAAAGATACTGCTCCTTACTTCACAAATAATCATCTTACTTGGCCATAGGGCATGTGCCGTACTACAGCCGAGGCCTATTCACTTTAAAGGACTATCAAATGGCAATGTCAGGCAGTGGCTTATTTCCTTTATCCCATCATAGATGAGTCTTTCAAACCCAATGATTTCAGGACATTCCCCGACATAATATTGGAGAAGAGAAGGATCTGGAAGTTTACATTTCAATAGACAATGCTTTCAGAAAGGCATGTGAAGAACACATGAACTTTTTGATGAGCAGTGCACATGTGTATGGGGAAGTCGGGAGAGACACTGGTGTATGGCCAACTTTAGGTACAGTCCCATACACATTAGACATGTTTCACCAAAACTGTCTCATTGATTTCGCTCTAATGTATATGGTCACTTTCCTCTGGCATATATATTAACATGCACATTAATCCAATAAAAGCGAGCATATTAATGGGACATGGGAGGGTGGTTGGGGCCCAAATATGATCTGATTGATGCTCACATTCAAAAAGCTAATCAGTAAAGCAATTCTGGTTGGGTACAGTATGGTGGTTCCAGCACTTACAACCCTATATAATGATCCTTAATATATTCTTTAATCTTGCCACTTCTCTGACCACATCATTATCTAATTTATGAGCAGAAGATTAGATAGGGGAATGATCAGGGTAAAGTTTAATATATGCTTTATAAGACATTAATCATTCACAAGGTAGGTTGTAGTTATGAAATAGAACTGCCTTTGGCATCTGCAGATCATTGAAATGAATCATTGCATTTCCAGATCTTAAACATTGGTTTTATAATTGATTAATCCAATCCCAGATTCAGCATACTTTATTGAGTTAGAGGTGATGTAAAAGGTTAAAAAATCCATAGCTTAAAGAATTTGTCCAGTACTTTATATCCCCCCCCCCATGTATCCCCCCAGGGCCCCTAAGACTTTTTGTAAATACCTTATGTTGCAGATACTGCCTGTGAGCGTCGTCATCGCTGGCCGCTCAAAGGCATCGCGTGACCCCGCACTGACGTCACAAGAGAGGAGTGACTCAGCGCTGGGGTCCCCGCGGTGGCTGCTGGGTTATGGGTGGGGTTACCCCCCGCGTCACACCCAGCATCCACCACGCGCTTTCCCAATGAATGGGGAGAGGCAGAGCGCGCGGTGGATGCTGAATGTGACGCGGAGGGTAACCCCGCCCACAGCCTGGCATCCACCTGGAGCGCAGAAGACAAAGACCCCCGGCTGCTGCCAGCACTTGTTGTGACATCAGCGGATGTCAGAGCCGGCTGCAGCCGGGGGCCACATGATGCCTGTGAGCGGCCAGTGATAATGCCTGTGAACGGCACTATCTGCAACATAAGGTATTTACAAAAAGTCTTAGGGGCCCCGGGGGTATACATTGGGGGGTAATATAAAGTAGTGTACAACCCCTTTAAGAAACTGTCAGCACAGAATGACTGTTCCAACCAAGTACAGGCGCTCGGGGCACCATGGTGCGGCCATTAACTACACCTTCCCACCTGGTGGTGTCCATCTGTCTCTGCCTTTCTCTGGCTCTATGAAGCCAAATCAAAGAAAATTCAAGAAAAAAAGTAAGAGCTGTCGAATCAATCAAAGAAATTGGAGTGGGGATAGAGGGAAAACAAAGCAGGTGGGAAGGTGTATTTAAAAAAGTCCTGTCCGTGATTTTTTGTGAAGTTGCTCAGAAAAAAAAATCAAGTATGGTCAAGCCCTCCATACACTAGATAGTGTTGGCACTCCATGAGAGCCACTTTTCAGCAGGGCTGTGGAGTCGGAGTCCATTTTGGTAGTCAGTATAAAATGGATCGACTCCGACCCCTAAAATATATAGTAAATTGGGTTCAGTAGTACAATGCAGGATGTGCAGTAAATGTTTTCATAAGAATTTGGGAAAGCTATGAAATGTCCTATAAATGTCTGTTCTGTTCCTGATCTAGTAGTAGTAGCACAGTAGTGAGGCAGTGCGGTGGAGTCAGGGAAATTGAGGAGTCGGAGGTTTGGAGGACAGTGGATTATCTTCGGGGGGAAAAAGAGGATCAGCCTTTGGAAATCCAACAGGCCTATTCCTTCTCTCCACCAACATCATGTATTGAAGAAGAGTCGAGAGGCCCCAATACACAGACTTTTCGCCGATCCCACAGATATTGGCAGACTTTAGTCAAATGTGTATAGGGGTCTTAACTGTACCCAGATCCTAGTTTTACATGATAACAATCTGTTCACAGAAGGGCTCCAAGGTAGCACAATCCTTTAATGTAGGGGAGTGCTCTCCAGCCTGTGGCTTTCTGTCAGAGCATGAAGGGAATTGTAGATTTTCAAGAACTGGAGAGCAACAGGTTGAAAACCAGAAATGGTTTGAGATAATGGATCCCTGCAGATGCCATCTACCAACAGGTCTTAAAAGGGGTTGTCCAGGGTTGAGTATCATATCTGTAGAATAGGTCATCAATATCAAGTCAGTGAGGGTCTGACGTCCAGTATTCCCACCGATCAGCGGTTTTCATCTTTAGCGGTAGTTGGTAGTCAATAGTGAACGGAGCAGCTCCATATACTGTGTCAACCAGCTGGAAAAGTGAGCCTACATTTACATCTTCAGTATGAACTCAGCTTTGTAGAAAACAATGATGAATAAGACAGACTACAAAATTAAAAATACAAGTTTTTTTTTTTTTTTATAACCATTTTTATGAATGCAGCCAAGTGGCTTTTTCAGTAATAAATACTTAAAGGGGTTATCCATTACTTTTTTTTTTACTATGGGCCCAAGAACTAACAGGCAGGTAGTCGCTAACTACCTGCCTGTTCTATCCGGCGCCGGCTCAGAGCGGCCATTAACCACTTCTGCTGGCGATTCAGCTGCTCAACATCAGCAGAGCAGCTCCTCCTCTTCCAGGCTGCTGCCATCATGCTGACTGACAGCTGGCTTCTCAAAGTCACGCCTCATCAACTGGGCAGAAGAGAAGCTGCTGCTCTGATGACTGAACATCACAAGCAGCTGCTTAATTGCCGGCAGGAGCGGTCTGTGACCACTGTGCTGGCAGAGATCGGTGCTGGGCACAACAGGCAGGTAGATAGCCGCCAAGTGCCTCTTAGTTTTTAAGGCCATAATAAAAAAATATGTATAAGTCTTGGATAGCCCCTTTAAAATTTAGACGTGAAGTAGCACGAGTTGTGAGATCTTCTAACCATAAGAATTTTTGCGCTATGGTGACTGACCTTTTCTTTGAGGCTTCTGCTTTTTCTGCTGGATACTGACAAAGTCCTTCTTCAGGAGTGTAGTCTTGCTTTTCTTTCAGTAGAAAACACTAAAGCATGATGTCAATCCTACAGAGGATTTAATGCAAATATGCAAAGGTCCATACACACAAGTAGATAAGGACCGGCATAAACATCCTGTACATGATGGCAGACAAGCATTTACATTTCATGAGAATCATGTAAAAAATAGTTAGTATACGATTGTAACAAACATCCTTCCCTCTATTCACTTATGAGCCACTTCTTCACCTCCCCCATCTCAACTCATGGTCCACTGTGAAAAACAAAAAAAAATCTATCTTGGTGTAAGCAAGACAGACAGCAGAGTAAGCGTCAGGTTACACCTCCTATTCTACCCTATGTGGAGGGGGCGAAGGAGGAACACTCCACACAACGAGAGACGAGGAGACACAGGCAGATCGAGCTGCAGCGTCAAGCAACTGTATTCTCACTCCAGTGCTGGATTCACAGCCGCACAGCAGCCGGTATAATGTCATCCATACTGCTGATGCTTCAATTCCATGTGCTACAGCGAAAGCAGTGCAGGAATCCAGCTCCCTGTAAACTATATATGGGAGACATAGCTGTTCATCTCTACCCTATAGTTCAGAGTGAACTAAAGTAGAAAAGGAATAAGGACACAAAATGCAACAAAAAAGTCACACGTGCGGCTGCCTATTCTGAAAAGATGCTTAAAATGACAGGTATGTTTTTAAATCATTTTTTTTCGTATTTATTTTTCTTTTAATTCACAATCTATATAAAAAAATTATTAAAATTTTCACACTGGCCACTAAGGATAATCTTAAGATTCCTACCTCCTGTTTGGTATATGGACCCCATCTTTTATATAGAAGCCTTTTGAGGATACTCAAACCCAGGCAAAAGTCATTGTGAAAGGAGAGAACGGCGGTAAGGTGTTGGTGAAAGGTGGATCCGGTTATATTTGATGTATATAGAGTGGTTACCTTTCATTGTAATGCTGTCTGTGATGATAAAGAGACTGCTGAAAATCCAACTGTACAAAAGACAAAGTAGGAATCTAGTATTCTTAGTGGGCAGTGATATATATCTATATTTATCAAAAAAATTGTGAATGCTATAATAACGAAATGGAAAATTTAATAAAAAAAAAAAAAAACTTTGGAAAATGAATGAGCCTATATAAATAGGTCATTTTCTGATGACAAACTTCAAGCTGGCCATACATTTCAGATTAATATTTGCTGAACCTGCCTGCAGGCTCTGGGGACAGTTGGTTTCAGACATGCCCAATCCTTTTGTACCTGTGGGTAACCTATTCAGTGGCTTATACATGCATGCATATAGGGGGAAGGGGACAGGGGGACCGCTAGGCCTTATAATAGACTCCTTCATCCTGATGGACACAAACATTAGCAGCGAGAAAGATCGTAGTCCTCTGACCAATGTGTATGGCCAGGTTTATAGTTCTCTTCTTATAGCAGTTCCTAGGAGGCAGTATGCTTAAAACTCTAAGAAAACTGGACGCTTAAAAGGAGAATGTCAAGTTTCACATAATTCATTTAATATGCAAAGATACTTAAGGTTTCTCAGTAACTGGCCCATAGATATTTTAGATGGAGGTTTCATACACAGTATGCTCGTCTGCACAAAGGGCACCAATTATGGCTTAGCTCTAAAACAGAGTTCTTGTAGAAGGAATGCTTTATAAATGAGTGAAATAAAAATGCTCCACCTAATACAGAAGATATTCCTGATATCTCTATAAGTGTGGATACACATTCACCAATGTACAGGCTGCAGGTGTAAACCGGAAACAAAAAGGCATACTAATAATGCTGACCAGAAATTGCATAATTTAAAACATTCATATCCAAACATGTCGCCACGGCCGCCACAAAAAGCAAGAGAAAAATGACTTCATAGACAACTACAATCACAATCTTTTTTATGCAGTAAGTAAATGCATAGTAAGACAAAATTTTCTTTTTTTTCCTTTTTTTTTTTTTTAAATAAAAGTTTTTGTAAAATCATGGATGGTTCCCATTGACCCGTTCCAACCCCAATGCCCATAAAAACCTTGCTTACAACCTCTGCTAGTAAAAGCCGGATCTCCTTGTCAAAGAAAATAAATTATGCTGTAAATGAAATAAAACTCAATCTTACAGTATGGACTCATTACACACACAGACATTTATATATATAAAATAATTGAAAGTTATTTACATTTATGAATACAAAGAAGCTCTCGGGTGCGGTAGAAAGCCTAAAGTGTATTTCAGTACAGAGCTGGCAGACATTTTTTTTTTTTTCCTCTAAATATGCAAAAAAAAAAAAAAGAAAAAAAGCTTCCCATAGATATAGTCTAGTAATTGGTTTAAAGAGGACCTATCACTGGGTCAACCGTAACCAGTTTTTGCCCTTATTTTATTCCATATGCTCTTCTGAGCATTTTCTTTTTTAATTCGCCATATGGTTCCATAGATATATAGGCCTTTTTATTTAGTGAGAATTTTCATGGTCTCTACAAGAGGGCGGTGCTAGCAGGATAATAAAGCAGAACATCCTAAATACACGCCCCAGAGGATCCGCGAGCCACGCCCCCAGAGGATCCTAAATACACGCCCAGCGCATCCTAAATACACGCCCCAGAGGATCCGCGAGCCACGCCCCAGAGCATCCTAAATACATCCCCAGAGGATCCGCAAGCCACGCCCCAGAGCATCCTAAATACATGCCCCAGAGGATCCGCGAGCCACGCCCCAGAGCATCCTAAATACAAGCCCCAGAGGATCCGCGAGCCACGCCCCAGAGCATCCTAAATACACGCCCCAGAGAAACCGCGAGCCACGCCCCAGAGCATCCTAAATACATGCCCCAGAGGATCCGCGAGCCACGCCCCAGAGGATCCGCGAGCCACGCCCCAGAGCATCCTAAATACACGCCCCAGAGCATCCTAAATACAAGCCCCAGAGGATCCGCGAGCCACGCCCCAGAGCATCCTAAATACATGCCTCAGAGGATCCGCGGGCCACGCCCCAGCGCATCCTAAATACATGCCCCAGAGGATCCGCGAGCCATGCCCCAGCGCATCCTAAATACATGCCCCAGAGGATCCGCGAGCCACGCCCTCTCTTAAAGACCATAGAAATTAGCTCTCTTTAAAATCTGCCAAAAGGTTCCAGAGATATTGATCTTTTTATGTAAACAGAAACAAGAAATACACAGGGGAGCAATGGGAATAAAATAAGAGCAAAAACTGATCACTTTCGACTTGGCGACAGGTCCGCTTTAAAGTCAGCTTCCACCTTCTAAAACAGCTATTTTTCGGTGCAAAATTTTGTGCTAATTTTTTAGACAATGAAGTATTCAGCCGAATTTGAGCTTTTAATGAATAGTCCAATTAATAAACGTGTCCTACATATATAAAACAATATATCTTTCTATGTCCACCTGACTTCTATGCATCCTGACCCGAGGCAAGTGCATCATATATGGCAATGAGGCAGTTAGTTCAGGTCAGTATACAAGGTGGTCCGGCAGGGTCTTGTGATCAGAGCATGTGTCGGGTTTCACGGACATATGATGGCCTTACAGTCTTGGTCACGGGAGCTCAATTTTTAGTCATGTATTCAACACAAGAGTTTCCGGAGCAGGCATGCGACCATTTCTGTATGAGAAGGGTGCTGGCTGACTCATTAAGGCTTTATTCATACGACCATTTTTGATTTTGTACCTGCAAACAACGGATTAGTGAAAAAATTACAGCACACAGATGGCTTTAGACCAAAACAGGACACGAAGCAAGTTTTTCTTAGATCGCCACACAAGTCCGTTAAACCTCTTCCCACTGTGGTCAGTTTTAATTTTTACCTTGATCTCTTTCAAGAGTTAAATTTTTTTTTATCTCTGTGTCGACATAGCAATATAAGTTTTTTCTTTTACTAGCATTGTAGAGTACATAATGTTTAAATTTCTTTTTATTACATTTTTTGGAGGAGATGCGGCATCAGGAAAGATTGTAATTCTGGTGTTTAATTTTTTTTTTTTTACTTTACGGTGTTTACCGTATTGGTTTAAGTACTTTTACATTTTGTTATATTGAATTCTTATTGGCAATACCAATTATGCTTATATTACATTTTTTATGGCTTTATCTTTAATAGGAAAAAAGGGAAAGTTTGAATTTGAATGTTTATTCTTATTTTTTTAAATAATTTTAGTCCACGTAGGAGGCTTGAACCAGCGATAGTTTGATCGCTTGTTCTATAAATTACATAGTTAAAGCCATGTGTTTGCCTGTGTTTTTTAATATTTACCACTGTGAGCAGGGTTATAGGGGTTTTCAGATGTTTTTGCCCAATTCCTAATGTGTGACTTTTTGAAAAGTTGTAAAATTTTTGAGCAATTGTAAGTCCCATTGTGGAGTCATTTCATGTAGAACAGCAATTTTTTTTATATGACGGAGCTAAAAAGTCGCAAAAAAACCCAAAAAACTTCTTTGGGCAAAAGTCACCCATGTACATAATTTTGAAAAATTTGGAGAGAAAAACAGCAATGGCTACCATCAGAGAAGAAATTAAATAATTGACTTAAGAACTCTCCACAAAGTCTCTGAAGAAAGCTCGAATGTGGCTGGGATCCACAGGAGTATCAAGCCATCAGCAACCCGTGATCGTAATAGTGCTCCGCCGAGAGAGCACCCCTTAAATGTTGCCATCAGACAGACATTTAAAGGGGTTAATGGCAGCAATCTCTGTTCACCGCCAGATGCCAGCTGTGTAATACATCTCTTATCTGCCAGGTACGATGCCAAGTCAGCCCCTGAGCGTGTTACATACATCCACACCTGGCATGTGAAGTAAATGTATGGCGGATGTCAGCATGGGGTTGAAAAATAGATATAGGACTAGCCCAAACAACTAAAGCCAGACCCTTTTTCCATGTATCGGCAGAGACAAAATCTGAAAGTAAAGCAGCCGGGACCAAGATGGTCATCAGGGCAATGGGGGACATGTATGAAAAAAAAAAAGTTTTATATCTAAATTTGTTTTTTTCTCTGAACAACCCTTGTAAGGCACAGGCTTTTTCTTGTCTTTTCATCTCTTTTTTGGAAAGCAATAACTTTCTATTTTTACATTGTAAAAGAACAGCCTTTGTGTGTCTGTCAAAGTTGTTTTTTGATTGGCAGCAGCAGGAAGCCAAAATGTTTGGTCTTCAATCTAAGATTATACGGCATACTTGAAGCTTGGTTAAAGGGGAAATTTCCCATCTCCAAGATCCTATCCCAATATGTAGTAGGTGTAATAATATTAGCAAATACCTCCAATTAGAAATGTAGCACAGTTGTTTTGATTTGCAATGTCTCTTACCCCATGTGCAGGGCATTGCAGTAGCTTAGGTATCCATAATTTACTACCACTCAGTGACACTTAGTAAGCTAATACTGGTCGTAGCCATGGATACCTAAGCTACTGCAATGCCCTGCACATGGGGTAAGCGATAGCAAATCATAAGAACTATACTACATTCCTAATTGGAGTTATTTGCTGATATTATTACTACTACAAATACATATTGAGATATGATTTTGGAGATGGCAATACCCCTTTATAGCTCCAGTTATCATAATGATATATTAAAAGGTTTGTCCTATAAAAAAGAAAAAAAAGCGCATGTATCCCATTAAGGAGTTCTGATTTAACAGAGTGATCCAGTGTTCAGAATCCTCATCTCTTGGCCAGACACCCTTACTACCAGGAATCCCCACATATTACCGCTGATTCTTGGGGTTCTTAGCATAAGGACAATTTCTGATCAGTCCATTTTCATATGACCCCTTTAACAAGAAAAGATTGTCCAAAGTGGAGAACACCTTTAAGAAATGAATCAGCACAGAACATTGAAATCATAAGAATGGTATTTGAGGGTGTTCATTTACTTTTCAATTCAATACACTAAGAAAAGCCATGCCCATCACTAGGGATGAGCGGACCCGTGGCAGTTCGGGTTCTGATACCCGACCCAAACTTTATTCCAGAGCTGAACCCGAACCAGAAGCTGAATCCCATTGAAAGCAATGGATACACAAAGTTTTGAGCTTAACATTTTTCTCTCTCTACCCTCCCCTGGAACGCCGAACACTGCAATGGATTCCAGGAGAAGTCGTGTTTGGCGAGAACCACAAACTTTTACGTTTGGGTTCGCTCATCTCTACTCATCACACATACCCAAGCACTTCCTAGTGGATTGCTAGGCTACGTTCCCAAAAAGAAACAAAAAATGGCTGTTGTCCCACCCTGTAAATGTTGGGCAGAAGGTGCCCATAATCATGGGACAACAATCAGCTGAAGCATTTAAATCCAACATGTAAGTTCGGCTCAGCCAAACATGTCCGTCCATTCATATGGAGAATATTTGGGAAAGCCCAGTCATTCTATCAATGAGAGAAGACCCCAGTAAGGATCTGGCAGCCCCCCCCCCCACACCTTGCCTGATGGTTGATCTGCCTATACTCATAAGTATGGTCTTAAGACGAGATTTCAGGCTCTGGCTTTTCAAAACCACCAAAAGAGACACAAATCTAAGTCTGGACACCCACCTGCTCATTATTAGATTATGAAAATATTGTAGCTACAGATGTAGTTTTTTTCCTGAGCATGTGCAAAAAAAAAAAAAAAAATAAATCCAAGACACAAAAAGACAAACGCCTTAGCCGGCAAATTAATTAAAAAACAATTAGCTCTTGTCTATTGTTTTCCCCTTGATCACAAATGCTCCACGATTAAAATATTTCTTTCTATTTTTCACCTCTCCAGCCAAGAACAAGATGATTTAAAGCTAATGCTATGCCACAATCATCAAACCATGCAGAAAATAAAAATAAAATCTACTCTACAATCTGCTGCAGCAACACGGAAATCATGGGATTTAATTGCAAGAGAAGTAGTCTCTGGGAAATTAAAAAAACACAAAAAAAGAAAAAAAAAAAACCACAAAAGTGAAAAAGAATGAAGTTTCACACGAAGATCTTAGTGTACAATGGTACAAAGGTTCTCACCTGCTCGAGAAAAAGAAAAAGAATCCCAAAATGGCTCAAAAAATGACAAACACGTAATGTCACAAGTACTTCAGGAATCAAAATCTGAATAAAAGTTACTAACGATAAATAAAACCCTGAAATGTTGCAAACGTCTGCAAACCGACTAGCATCTGATCAGACTAAACACGAAGGACATCAATGAGCTGCGTATTTACAGATCCCTCAAACTCCGCCGTTATGTGACTCAATGGTAAGATGTGCCCGTCCCTTCCCGCAACACAAAAGAAACCAAATAACCAAACTTTGTCCTGATGTGATGACTTGTCCCTGGGCTACTTTACGCATCCAAAGTACGCGGGTCAAATATCTAGGACGATTCGATTGCGTCATTGGGAATTTTTCCGTACTAAAAGTTAGGTACAAAAATTGTCCTATGCTATATCTTACAATGTGTGTTGAACTGTAAACTAATGTAGTTTGAGCTGATTGTATTCTCCCCAGTTTCCACAAAATAATTTAATACTGAGGTGGGTCATTCAGAAAGAGTAATGAAGGCAATTAAATCAGATCTGCATAATCCCGTTTTCTTGAAATGTCTGGTTGCACAGAGGCAAGTTTTTCTATTTCTTCTCATGGTTCTCCATGCTTCGGTAGTTTCCTTCCTTTCCGATAAAATCTTACTGAAGGGTCCTAGTAACTCGGAATAGTCTGCCGGAAACCAAACTAAACCCATCTTAGCTTATGTGTTCAGTGCAAGTCCTGACAAAAAGGAAACAAAAAGCCACTTAGTCTAGAGGTCCTTGGAAAATAAGTCTGATGTAACCTTGTTCCCCTGAAAGTTGGTGTGCGCAGAATGGACACGCCGCGTGGAAAGTGTGAGTACCATGAGGAAGAGGAATCTGGGACCAGTAGGAAGTTGTTTTTTCTGAGCACACGTGTCCACAGGGGCTAAAGGCATGAGTCGGAGGGCCAGCATCCACATAAAATCCAGCTTCACATCCCAGCCATAGAGGAACGTATGGTCCCACAGAACGACACATTGGACATTCCCGGTCTTTCCCGTCCCGTTCCTCTTTATTCCCCCAGTTGTGGTAGCCATGCACATGTCCACAGTTTAGATAAACCCAAGGCTGTTTCTCATCAACGACGACGTCCTTCCTTTTCATGCTGGGGAAAGCCAGGGTGTTAAAGCCGACAGGACACTGAGGCCGCGCTGCGTTGATTTCCTGTCTCAGGGCTTCCAAGTGTTTCACAGTTGGAGTTCTGGAAAGGCCTTCAGCCGTGCGCCACAACAAAGTGGCTCCACATAAATCGATGAGGGACCCGTCCTGAAGTTCGTTGCTTTCATTTTCCACCTGCAAAATTTTAAGGATTGTGGTTATTTAAGGGGGAAAAAAAATGTAAATTTTAAATATATATTGTTTTTGAGAGAACTTTTCTGGATTATCTCAGACAGACAACCCATGTACCTTATTAGCGCATATCAATATTATAAACAGGGAGTCGCCAGAATGGAGAGCTGCTTGCTATGGATTACACACTCAGACATTGATTTGAGGAACATGGCTCCCCCAGTGAAAATAACTCATGGGTGGTGTAGGTTATAGAAGAAAGCCTGGCTTCTTTCAACTGAAGGTTGACATTGCAAAGCCACCCATACACATTAGATAGCTGTCAATCCTTCGGCCAGCAGCCATCTCTCCCATACTCAGGAACGCTTGGCTAGATGTGTTCTCTATCAGAGAGTGCTGCTGGACAACTGTGTCCACTCCAGACTGCTGGAGAAGAAGCTTATCTCCCGGCTAGAAAAAAGGATTGGCGGCTAAAATTCCAACAATCGTATCCTTCTGTCCTCCAATCATATCTGTTGGGTGAGAGTTGGGAGGCTCTTGTACATATTAGATGTTTATCTGATCCTACTGAAATCAGGTTTAGCAGAGTTTGATCTAAACTGTAAGGGGGGCTTCTAGACAACCCCTTTAACAAATCATTGTTAAAGGTACTTAACTGCGTCTAAACTAGCCAATAATGGTTTAACTAGTGGGTGCTAAGAGCTCCATAAAGAAGCACTACTATTAACATTATGGTGTGTGTGTGTGTGTGTGTGTGTGTAACACGTAGTCTGAGTGTTAATATACTCCCCTACCGCCACTTTCTCCGTGTCCGTCCAGCGCCGTTCTTCTGCTCTTCTCAGTGACGTCACCACAAATGAGACCTACCGGCTCAATCAACACTATATGCGTGAGACGGACGGCGCTGTTACAATGAAAGCTAATGTTGCTTTGTTCTGACGCTCCATAGGCTTACATTGTAAGATTACATTCTGGGTCACATAGAGCAGCGTGACACGGAGGAGTCTGCAGAGCAGTGACATCATTCAGAAAAACGGCGCTTTACACCAGAGAGAGCAGCGGTAGGCGAGTAAATGAATACACACATTACATCCACTTAAATAATACAAATATTAGTAGGGCTTCTTTAACAAAGTTGAATTGGACATCATCATGCATTATTGTGTGCGGCCGTATGCCAGTCTTCCATTCATGCACAATGGATGGCTTGGCTGAGAGCAGCAAGCAGTTTGCAATGCCATTTCCGAATGTCCTTTCCAGCTAGATGCCAGGCACCATTTTCAGCCCCCACCTCAAGCTCTAATTCTGCAGAAGTACAGTCTGATCTATTAGCACACACATTTAACCCACTATGGGCAATGTAAAAAAAGGTCTAACTCATAACAGAAATCAACTGTAAGTGACCTCTGGGCTGGGAATACACAATGTTAGGTTGCAATAATCGCCCTGTGTGTCTGGTTATAGAGGAGTTTCTTGATTACCTCAGCAGGATTAAAGCTTGTGTAGTGTGACTGGCAGGGAATTCCCAAGAATTCCTAGTCTGAACGTTGCAGAGCATCACTCTATGTAAAAACAGGGAAATTTCATATCGGCTTTTGTAAACCTCGCTTTTCCCCAAAGACCATGAATCATCCAAATCCTAGTCATACCGCACTTGTCACTCAAGTGCTATAGGTGTACGACGTGGCATAACAGAACTTTTTCCTGTCTGCAACAATTACAAGCCGAGTGCATGGGGCGGTCACCTAGTATAACATAACTACTCGACAGGTAAGAAATTTGGTAGCAGACTGTAAATTAATGATTACGCAACAACGAGAAGAAACATCAACTGATGCAACAGGAGGTGTAGGTACAATGGATGTACTGGTGAGGACCCAGCCCTAATGAAAGCTGACCCAATGCTCGTTGGCCCAATGGCCAGCGCTCTCGACTGCAAAGTTGAGAGCGGTGGCCGCTCTCGCAGCAAAGTGTTGCTGCGTTTTCAGTCGGGCGAAAGCAGCTACTGGACACTTCTTGCAGCTGCTCATCTCCTCTGAGAACAAAAAAGTGTTGTCCATTTAAACTACTTAACCCTCCTCTCTTCTGACAGATGATGCCAGGAGTCACTCCATACACATTAGATGGCTGGTCATGCACATCAAAGTTGGCAGTTTTGGATGGCTACATATGGGAACTTTAAAGGGTTATCCCTAAAAAAATAATTATCCCCCATCCATTGGATAAGGATTAAAAGGCTGAGTGCTGGGGGTCCAATCATTGGGAACACCCACGATCCCAAGAACGGGGTTGTTTAACCTCATCATGAACAGAGTTGAGCACAACTAGGGATGAGTGAACCTGTGAAAGTTCAGGTTCTGGTTAACAACCCCAACTTTAATCCAGAGTTCGGTTTAGGTACCAAACTTAATCCAGAACCCGAATCCCATCGAAAACAACGTAGCCCCAAACTTTGGATCTGGAAAATCTCTCACTCTCACAGAACTCCAAACATTAAAACGGACTTCGGGGAGTGTTCGGAGTTTAGCACCGGACACTAACTATCTGGTACGAGCCCACAACTTTTCAGTTGGGGTTCGCTCATCATGCAAGGATGGTGCTTTATGGATTGTGTATGGGGCTGCTGAGAGCTGCGCTTAGTCCCATAGACTTAGCACACGTCACGCATGCACATGTCCACTGCATTCAGTAAGTGGGGTGCAAAGCTTACCTTTGGCATTGCTGGGGGTCCCAGTTATCAGACCTTCAGTGATCAGAAAGTTAGTTCTGACTCTATTGATATGGGATAACTTCATTTTTTGGGGGAAGAAACCTTTAAGTCACCTCTACTACATATGACACCACTTTACTAAATGGAAACCAGGGTGGTCTGGTACAGATTATGCATTAGGTCCAGAAGTGACAAGTTACGCCACTGAAAGCAAAAGAAGAGAGACGTATACAACGTTTGGAGTGGGAGCTATTTCTATGTCTCCAGTGCTCTATAATCCCACACGTATGATACAAGGGCCACATCTCAGCAGTGCCATGATGGTCTAAGATCTGATCAACCTGCCGCAATCGTGGATCTTAAAAGCAGCAGAATAGTGGTTAATAGAAATGACTTCAAATGCCAGGCCTTTGCAACTCAATCTGTCAAAGAACAGCCCAGTTATATAAAGGAAAACATGTTACGATGAATCATCATCCAGTATTCCCATTTTCTTTTTTTTTTTCAAAGAGGAACAGCGTGTTCTGAGCTTGACGAGATGAAATTCGCTTGAAAAGTGCTATAAATATATTCATGGCGTGAGAAAATAGACCCTTTTTTCTCCCTGCAACAAATCTGATCAAGTAAACATTTGTATATATTACAGGAGTATATGTCGGCCTACCGGGAGAGCGCCCCAGTGCCTACCGGGCTGCACGTACCATTTTTCCTCTCTGTTGGGCTGAGCGGGTTTCTCTCAAACTGAACACATTGCCGCACACAGATATCTCTCTCCAGACCCCCGGTTTAGAGTCCTCGGTGAAACCATTGCGTGGATGCATAACAAGGACACCATTTGTTGTTAACCCATCCATCTGTCCATCTACAGTCTTCCACTTGGCAGCTTTTTCCTATTAAAAGGGGAGAAAAGCCAAAAGCAATGAAGCATGCTTCAATATGAAAGAAAAAAAAAAAAAATGAAAATGCTTTAGGATGACTTTTTTATCTGTACCCCAAGAAAAATATTCTTTGACGAGTCGAAGCCCGCAGCGTATATTCTCGCAGTGAAGGGAGGATTTCTTTCGCATATTATTCTGCAGGCAAATCTGGAGATGGTGCTTTGAACGGACTGCGTATCCGTGTTGCTCTGACTTCCAGGAACTGTGTCAGTTACCACAAAATCAATAGGGCCTTCTGTCGACCTTCCAATCTAGAAATACATTACAGCAGAGATAGGAATCATGTGAAGCTGCGGATATGAGCGTAATGCCGTTTATCAGGATAATTAGGGGATTATGAGCAATTCCGATCAAGAAATATCTAAAGAGAATAACCTTCATCCCAGCATGAAACTGGGGAAAAAAATAAAGATATTTGACATCTCGTTTAAGATGTAATAAAGTTAAACTTGGACTGTAATATAAAGTGGGCTGGAATCGGGATAATAATAGTAGCCATGGCATTCACCAGACACTTTACTTACCTGAAACATGTCCGTGTTGCTGTCATGTGTGTACTCTACCACCACAGTTTGTGCCCGTGACAAAGTGTAAGATATGCTGTGCTGGTCCTTGTTACTTATTGCCTAAAATAAATAAGTATCACATATTAGAGATCCATATAGTTTACCCAGAGTAAAAACTTGACTTCCCTTCACCGGGGGCAAAGAATCAGTTTGCTGCCATCACCAATCACCTAAATACCCTCGTCAAGGCCAAGGGTCTTGTTATTGATCCCACTGTCACCAAGCACCCTGGGGCACAAGCCTTACCACCCAGCAACCTGTGGCAGTACCCGGTCACCACTAGCTATGCACCGGACTTACTCCATTGCCAATACTGTAGTTACCAGTGAAGAAACTACAATCGGTAACTTTGTCTGGATCAGAATATTCGGGCTTCCAATATAAAAGACTGTAAATGGGCCACTTCTCTACCAATATGACTTGAGCAATACTCCGTTACAGAAATTTTCTTAAAAAAGGGGGTTTACCAAGTTTGGACGTTATCCCCTACATATAGCATTGGGGATAACTTCCTGATTGCTAGGGGTTTGACTGCTGTGATCTTGAGAACCAAAGCTCTCGGTGGTTGACCATGCGCACCTCAGGGGACAACCAGAGACAGCCAAGCACAGCGTTTTGGTGGACTTATGCTCCATTCATTCTTAAAAGGAGTGCTGATGTGCACAGTGTCGACCACTGCTCCAGTCATTCTCGAGATCGGCGGGGGGGGGGTCACAGTGATCAGATCCTAGCTATTGAGATGTTATCCACTATGCATTAATAGGAGACAAGAGTTGTACCAAGTTTGTAAGTTAAGTTTGCTGTAAACATGAGATAGCTGTCGGGAGAGAGGAAAAAGCGGTTGCTAAATGCCTCTATTATTGGCTGCTTTCCTCTAAAAACAAAAGGATTAGGCCCGATCCTGACTGAAATTCTTTGACACTTCAGATGGCCGGCCCCGTCAAAACTGGATGGTTCAGCTGACTCATTTTATGTGTAAGGGAGCTTTAAAAAGTCAGGAGACTCCACAGGACAGGTAGATAGGAGTGCTTAAAGCCAGATGTCCAGGCACATGTACCTGAGATGTCTACAGGCAGTGGAGGATCAGGTGCTGTCAGACCTCTCCATCGCTCCTTCTCCAAGGGCAGAACAATACAGATTGGTCTACGTAAATCCAACATCACTAATTGTTGATACCCGGCCAGTGGTGTAATGTCAGCACCAATACAGGTCATTAGGAATCACAGTGCATGCAGAAACAATATATTCTTGCATTAAGAGGCTGCGCTGGGAAAGAAGAAGGGAAGTGTGTATATAAAGCCCCAGCAGGATCCTCTGAATCCAGGTAAGTAAGAGTAGTCACCTTTGCTGCCTGCGGCGTGCAGGCAATATGTACAGTACTTGGCTTCACCCCATTTGCTTTCAGTCTTTTCAGTAACGCAAACCTGCTTTTCCGCCTCCCTCTGTCTCCATTTGGTAGAGAGCCATTGTACCTACAGAATATCATAAAAACACAAAACCCCGCAAGATAAAGTTATACAAAAAGGAACATTCCTACTTTATAAAGTGCGGACTTCCTGTACTGAAATCGGTCTGACAACTGCGGACGTCAGTGATCCAAGACGTGCTGTGCATTAGTAAGCTGACGTCCCAAACGTTGTCCTTAAGAGGTACTATGACGTAAGGTGGTCCTCTCTCCTGAGACAAAATGACGCGACAGAGCGCATGCGCCACTTACACCACATTTAAAGGGAGTCTTTCACCCCCAAAACAGATTTTAATCAGGCAGAGTCAGTGCGAACACACACGCCGGCTGACTTCAGGCAGCGATCACTGGGGAAAGTGAGGAAAGCTAGCAACTAGCAAAATGAGGCGGTGTAACGGTGCACTGAAGCCCCCTCATTTGCAGACAAATTAAAAGCTATTTTCTCAGGCACTGTAACATGTACAGCACTAGTATGATTTTTATAGGTGCCAAGTCCCCTATACCAAGATAAAGCTAGTTTAAAATCCATTTGGGAGGGGGCGGACGGACTCCCTTTAACTCCTAATGGCTGCGGTTTTACAGTCAGAGACAGGAGTTGGACAACTACATAAATAAGTAATATAAGGAGACTCACCCGAGTACAATGAGCTCCCCATACTTCACAGGGGCTTTAGCAGGGTGGTTTTCTTGATCAGGAGAAAACATGAGTGGCTGTTACTTATACTCCAGTATTATCAAGAGTTTTGGTGCACTTTTTTCATTATTTAGTCTGCAAGGAAACAAGAAGAACATTTTAAAACTAAAAATCATTAAACATGTACCCCCCTCCCCCCATACAAATCACTGCATGTAAAACACAAACACACCGAGCATCGGATATTGCCAGATAAGACTAAAACATTGATGGGGATGTGTCAGAAAGTTACTGAATTGTTTTGAAGTATGTAATGACCAAGCTCTGATCCAGGCCAAGGTCACTGAAGAGAGGGGGAGGAAGCGAGCTGTGAATGGTGGATCCTGTGTTTTCCTGTTCAGAACAGGAATTGTGAGTCTATTTCGAGTGATCAGTGTGAAAAACGCAAGTTTTTATTTTTATTAATGGAAAAAAAATATTTTTTATATTACAATAAAACCCAATTTAAACATGTAATTTTCTCATAACACATTCCTTGAAGCAAAAAGCACTTCTTCCTTATGTGTTCCACAAGTCACCCATTTTATTACCATCCTTAAGGGATAACATATGTAAATTTGAAAAAAAGGATGGACCGACTATAATGGCTTGGGTCCATTTAAGAGATCAGACCAGATCTTTTATTACATGCAGAATAACATACAGAAACTTATTATATGAAGTGCTTAAATAAAAGGGTGATTACATAATGGGCGATTGGTGGGTTATGGTTACTATGCCTTTAAATAAAGGTACAGAAACTCATAATTTCTCTAGGTTAACTGTTATTTCATTAAACTCATTGCAGATGAAGTGAAATGATGGCCGGCCCGGATGTTCAGCCTGGGTGAAATGCATCTCATAGTAATGAAATATGAATTATACATGGAAGCATGAAAATTACATTTTGGATTGTGTCAGATCTTTAATTAGTAACAGACAGAAGATCCCTGAGCCTGATGTGCCATGTAATCTCTGCAGACATCCTTCAGACTCTGCATCCTGGTTTTCTAGCAATCGGCATGTAAAGTTCGGGTATCGCAGGCCGCACACAGCCAAAGGAGATAAAACAAAGCATGGGGAGCAACAGTTCAACCCAAAACACAACGTACACAGTCTGGTTCTCGCTTTCCAAGTGGACCATTATGTTCTCCAACACTTCTGATTTGTGACGTTGCAAGTAATAGTTTAGATAAGGAGGGGCTCTTTCTTTAAAATATTTTATAAAATAGAAATAAATATTTTATATGGAGGGGAAAGGAGGGGTTTCTCTGCTTGCATATCAGCTAATGACACATTATTCTTGATATTCCCCATAATGGAGAGCGCTCACCAAACATTGTGCAATCACAGTGACGGGAACATGGCTCAATGTATATACTATTACCACTAATCTCAGGGAGAGGGGGAAGACGGCAATGGATGGGCAGATAGTGGAGAAAAGGCAACTTATCGGCAGAGCCATGGCTGCACTAAAGCCACCAGACACTATGGATAGAAGTACATGGACACACATATGGTATACATTTGTTTCCCATCGATGACGATGCAGGGATGAAGTGGGGAGAGCATCTTAGTGCTGCGCATGCCGGAGGTCACTGGAGCGGAAGTCACAGAGACTCGCCTGCGCACAAGATCCCTACTGTACAATGAGCATAGAAGGGAGGAAGAAGTGCGCAGGCGCGGGATCTGGCCGCAGCACAGAGCAGTGTGACGTGCAGGGGAGGGGGAAAAACATTATAATTAACACAGGAGGCGGGGATTTCTTGCTGGCCCCGTGTCACCAAGGTATCAGAAACCTGTAGGAATAAAAAGAAGTTTCACAGCAACTAGACCTATAACATGAGGCATACAGGTAGGTATAGATTTACATTTCTATCACCTGTATGCCCATACTAGAGGTCAGACAAGTCTCAGGGGGGAGACCAATTCCCTTTAGATGCAAATGTTTTGGGTGCCAAAATCTTTCTAATATCACGTATCACCCACTATAAACACATAAGTGCACTGTCCGGTCTCGATGCAACTCTAGGGTTTTTAATATAGGCAGTATAGGTACCGTCCCAATTTAGGGTCACCTTGCCGCTGGTGGGACGGCTTGTATACTTTTTTTGATCAAAAATAGTTCACTAAGTACCCTATATTTATTATGCAATTTTGCTTTACATTTATATATAATTATGGTAGGGTATGAGATATATTTTTGTCTTGCTTCTTTTTTGCTAGTGTGAACATGCCTCTGTTTCTTGTATGTCTGCCATCTTAGACCTCAGTTCACATTGTCTGGTTTTTTGACTTGTTTGCATTCTGTGCAATTTAAGGGTGTGGCATGCCCTTTGTTGAGCTGATTGGTATATATGTAGCTTACCACGGGCCTAGGTGGTCTGGAGTTGGGACCCGGTCCTATTTGTCTACCCTTTTATATGCAATACTTCAACTTTGATATACAGTAAGGTTTTTAATATAGGCAGTATAGGTACCGTCCCAATTTAGGGTCACCTTGCCGCTGGTGGGATGGCTTGTATACTTTTTTTGATCAAAAATAGTTCACTAAGTACCCTATATTTATTATGCAATTTTGCTTTACATTTATATATAATTATGGTAGGGTATGAGATATATTTTTGTCTTGCTTCTTTTTTGCTAGTGTGAACATGCCTCTGTTTCTTGTATGTCTGCCATCTTAGACCTCAGTTCACATTGTCTGGTTTTTTGACTTGTTTGCATTCTGTGCAATTTAAGGGTGTGGCATGCCCTTTGTTGAGCTGATTGGTATATATGTAGCTTACCACGGGCCTAGGTGGTCTGGAGTTGGGACCGGGTCCTATTTGTCTACCCTTTTATATGCAATACTTCAACTTTGATATACAGTAAGGTTTTTAATATAGGCAGTATAGGTACCGTCCCAATTTAGGGTCACCTTGCCGCTGGTGGGACGGCTTGTATACTTTTTTTGATCAAAAATAGTTCACTAAGTACCCTATATTTATTATGCAATTTTGCTTTACATTTATATATAATTATGGTAGGGTATGAGATATATTTTTGTCTTGCTTCTTTTTTGCAACTCTAGGGTCAGTATTACAGCTTTGGAAATCATGGCATCTGGCAATGGCTTAGTCCCTTCTGTCCGTTGAAGACATGTCCATGGAGGTCGGGAGCACTAGCCGTCATCTTTAGAAGCCGACAATGTCACCTTCTCTAGTTCATATATGTGATGAGTCCTTCTGTTCCGAGACCAACAGCATTTAAGGGATGTAACCTTGACATTCGTCCTCATCTACATATGCAAAGGGTTAATCAGAAAGGCAGGATAGCCATGCACTAATCTTGGCAAGGAAACTCTGGACTCACATTTCCTCAGTGCTGTGTCAAACCATCTTCCAGAACATAGCAACGGTAACTACAGGCAGCGCGACACGGGAGATTTAAACTTAGTTAGTTGCAATAAAGCAAAAGAAGTCTGTGGCACAAAGAGCGATGGTGAAGTGGGAGTTAGTGCACTATCATTATAGGCTCCCGTGAGCCATGATTCAGACCTGACTTTGCACCCCGCTGCTTCGTTACAAGCGACATGTTCGTAAAAATGAACGGAGGATGTGATGTGTGGCTCAATTATATACCTGTGCCATTAATTCAGTATGGGAAAGAACATAAAGCTCTGGAGGACATTATCCGGGATAATATTGTACAAAGAGCTCACCAACATCCCGACAGAGAAAAGGACCTGCAATTAACAGAAAGAGGCCATGCAGATATACTCGGTAACAGTGCTGGTCAGCGACTGCTTACTACCGGATTACAGCAGCTGGGACCAAGGATTCAAGTCATAGATCACCTACAGAGTTTTAGATAGTCAGTACATCTTGGATAATGTGTCTGTCGGAGGCTTTGGTGTCTCGGCTAGAATAAGGAGGCTAGTAAAGCAAAAATAATAGAACACTGTTGTGGTACCTGAAAATCTGCACATGCGACAAAACAGAGTCAAATAATGAAAGCGTACCTGACTCATGCGTCAGGTATGTCCAAATGGCTCTTGTCTACATAAACTACACTTGTTCTGCCCAGGATATGACGCGTATCCTACATTCTTCATCAGTTTTTCCCTTCCTCAGGCTCGATCTATAATTTTCAGTTGACTCACTGATATGGCTCCTATAAAGAGCACACAGACCAGATGGACTCCTGCTCTCCTGTTTAACACATCGCCCCAATCCACTAGCCTGCAAATAGTGTTCTGGTTTGGCTTCTTAATCCAAATAATGTTCAAGGCCCTTTAAAGTATCAATATTAACTTTTAAGGTTGCTACTTCCAATAGGCGGCTCTAGGGATCCTGTCTTCCCTCACCCTCAAGAGGCTACTTGAATATTCAAATACTTATGCCTATACAGTGGGTACGGAGAGTATTCAGACCCCTTTAAATGTTTCACTCTTTGTTTCATTGCAGCCATTTGGTAAATTCTAAAAAGTTCATTTTATTTCTCATTAAAGAACACTCTGCACCCCATATTGACTGAAAAAAATAAACCCAGCAATGTAGAAATTTTTGCAAATTTATTAAAAAAGAAAAACTGAAATATCACATGGTCATAAGTATTCAGACCCTTTGCTCAGTATTGAGTAGAAGCACCCTTTTGAGCTAGTACAGCCATGAGTCTTCTTGGGAATGATGCAACAAGTTTGTCACACCTGGATTTGGGGATCCTCTGCCATTCTTCCTTGCAGATCCTCTCCAGTTCAGTCACGTTGGATGGTGAATGTTGGTGGACAGCCATTTTCGGGTCTCTCCAGAGATGCTCAATTGGGTTTAGGTCAGGGTTCTGGCTGGGCCAGTCAAGAATGGTCACAGTTGTTTTGAAACCACTCCTTTGTTATTTTAGTTGTGTGCTTAGGGTCATTGTCTTGTTGGAAGGAGAACCTTCAGCCAAGTCTGAGGTCCAGGGCACCCTGGAAAAGGTTTTCATCCAGGATCTCTCTGTACTTGGCCGCATTCATGTTTCCTTCAATTGCAACCAGTCGTCCTGTCCCTGCAGCTGAAAAACACCCCCATATCATGTTGCTGCCACCACCATAATTCACTGCTGGGATTGCATTGGGCAGGTGATGAGCAGTGCCTGGTTTTCTCCACACATACAACTTTTTGGTGATAATTCTAAGCGGTATCTTCTTCTCATCAGCCAGAGAATCTTATTTCTCATAGTCTGGGAGTCCTTCATGTGTTTTTGAGCAAACTCTATGCGGGCTTTCATATGTCTTGCACTGAGGAGAGGCTTCCGTCGGGCCACTCTGCCATAAAGGCCCGACTGGTGGAAGGCTGCAGTAATAGTTGACTTTGTGGAACTTTCTCCCATCTCCCTACTGCATCTCTGGAGCTCAGCCACAGTGATCTTGGGGTTCTTCTTTACCTCTCTCACCAAGGCTAGTCTCCCACGATTGCTCAGTTTGGCTGGACGGCCAGGTTTAGGAAGACTTCTGGTGGTCCCAAACTTCCTTTTAAGGATTATGGAGGCCACTGTGCTCTTAGGAACCTTGAGTAATGCAGAAATTCTTTTGTAACCTTGGCCAGATCTGTGCCTTGCCACAATTCAGTCCCCGAGCTCCTTGGGCAGTTCCTTTGAGCTGATGATTCTCATTTGGTCTCACATGCACTGTGAGCTGTGAGGTCTTATATAGACAGGTGTGTGCCTTTCCAAATCAAGTCCTATCAGTTTAATTAAACCCAGCTGGACTCCAATGAAGGAGTAGAACCATCTCAAGGAGGATCACAAGGAAATGGACAGCATGTGACTTAAATGTGTGTCTGAGCAAAGGGTCTGAATACTTATCACATGGTCATATTTCAGTTTTTATTTTTTAATAAATTTGTAAAAATTTCTACATTTCAGTTTTTTTTTTCAGTTAAGATAGGGTGCAGAGTGTACTTTAATGAGGAAAAAAAAAACTTTTTAGAATTTACCAAAATGGCTGCAATAAAACAAAGTGAAAAATGCTAAAGGGTCTGAATACTTTCCGTACCCACTGTAAGTCTCCTTACACCAACTTGCCACTCCCCTGTGTCTCTGTAGCACAATCAGGAGCAACATGAAGAAAACAAAGGAAAGCAGCAAAAAAAGTTGGTGTATTTGTGCCGCTCTCTACCTCTGCACCTCCTTTCTCCTAACGCCTCCATAGGCTTCAATAGGCAGTGGTAATCTGATCTCTCAGTGAGCCCTATCTTGGCCCAAAAAGATTTTAGTTTTCCAGTGGGTTTGAGGAGTCCCGGAGGCAGAAGTAGTGAGTCATAAGTTGAGAAAGAAGCATATCTGATCAGACATATTACAATGATTCCTAAATGTGCTAGCACGATTGATTTCAGCAGTTTAGTTAGGCTAAGTGCCCAAGATACAGAAATGCTCAGGATCTTTTCCTGAGCATTTCTGCATCTCCCTGGCAGAAAAAACGCATGTGGATTGTACATGCGGATGTGAAGCGTTCTTCACATGCATTTCCGTATGCGGGTTGACAAGCGCTTTCCAAGCGATTTTAGCATCACTTGGAAAGTGCTTGTCAACTTGGTCACACTATATAAATCCATGCAAACGGCATGGATGCCATTATAGTGTGACCGAAAGAATGGTAAAAAATAAAAAAATAAATCTATACTTATCTTTCGATGGCCCCTGGAGTCTTGCTTCGCTCCGTCCTGGCTTGCTGGCAGCTCGCGGTACACTACGCTGAAGGACCTGAAGTCACATGACTGACGTCAGCGCAGGTCCTTCAGTTTACCGCGAGCTGCCGGCAAGTGAAGACAAGCGCACCGGGGGCCATCAGAAGGTAAATATTATATTTATTTTACTCTTTTTTTTACAGGTACTATGGTACCTGGGTCCGGAGGAGAGTCTCCTGTCCTCCACACCCGGGTACCATCCGCACATAGAAACGCATGGAATGCGCATGTACAGATGCAGTCTTGCGGAATCCAAGCGTTCCAATCAAAGTCAATGGCGTTGAAAACGCCGCGCTTCGGCAAAATAATTGGTAGTGCTGCGTTTTTTTTCCCACAATGATAACCCGCAGCGGAAATTTCCGCAGCATGTGCACAGCACATGCGGATTATCATTGGGGAACATGGCAGACCTTCTACCAAGCGTTTCTGCAGCGTTTTTGCTGCTGCGGAAACGCTTAAAAAACGCATCGTGGGCACACAGCCTGAAACATCAGTGGTTATTTAAGGGGTTATCTGGGAGTGTACACACATTGCCCTACTGACTCAAAGACCTGTCAAGAAGAGTAAAACTATTTTGATTTCATACAGTTGGGGGTGATGCATCACTCAGGAGTCACATCCGTGTACAGTGCGTCATCAGCTGATGACATCATGTGACAAGAGCATGACATAACAGAAAACTGCATGACGACAATATGTCACATGACGCTCTGGGATCTGCACCCATCTTGAGGACAGGACCAGCAATCACTTAGCTGTTTTTTGAAACTCCATAGTCAATAGTAAAAGCTATGCATATACAGGGTGGTCCAAAAGTAGGTGGGCAGAAAATAATAACATTTATTTTGATTTATATATATATAAAATTATATTTACTAACACAAGCATAACATTGACAATTACATTTTATTCTTAACAATAATACAAAAGCCCTTAAATTTTATCAATGCAGGTGCTCAAACTGTTTTCCATTACAATTTGCACAGCTTTGAAGTCGCCTCTTACGCTTCGACAAACTTTTTTGCACAAGTCTCTTTGGGTATTAATTTCTTGAAATGCATCTCTTATGTAATTTTTCAAATCACTGACACTTTTTGGTTTTCGACTATAAACTTTGTCCTTGAGTACTCCCCAAAAGAAAAACTCCATTGGGGTCAAGTCTGGTGAACTTCAAGTGGGCCACTTCGGCCAATCCATTTATTAGGAAATGTTTCATCAAGATACTCGCGGACCACTCTTGAATAATGTGGAGGGGGCCCATCTTGTTGGAAATAAAGGTCATGTGAATTAGGCTGTTGCTGTAACTGGGGAACAACTTGATTCATTAGAATTTCGAGATACTTATCTCCTGTGACTGTTCCATCAAAAAATATTGGTTCTAAAACACCAAAACTTGAAATACCCCCCCAAACATTGACACCGGGCTCATTTAGTTGTTGCTCTAATGTTAAATGCATGTTCTCATTATACCAGTAAATACAATTATGTCTGTTAATATGGCCGGAGAATGTGAAAGAAGCTTCATCACTCCACATAATGTTATCTAAAATTACTGGATTTTGTTTGATAAATCTCCCCCTTCATAACCTTATTACACTTTCTGTACACCTACTTTTGGACCACCCTGTATAAGACAATCTCTCTATTGACTGCAACCGAGAGACCGGGTATGTCTATTCTTTATATAGACGGGGAACCTTCTGTGGACCAAAAATATACAGTCTTGGCACCCTTGAAATTGTTCCAGTTTTCTTTTCCACTTTCTGTCCTCGATGTTTAGCGTGGAACACACAGACACACAATACAAAGAATGACTCAGTCAACTTTTCCCCTCATTATCTGGTCTCAGGTGTGATTTTCATGTTGCCCACACCTGTTACTTGTCACAGGAGAGTTTGAACGAGCATCCAACCCCTTCTCATGTACAGCACCATGGAATCAATGGCACTATATAAATAAATAATAAATAAAATCCAATGCTTGTAACAAAGTTGTTTACCCACGTTTTTGGAAAGGTGCCAACAATTTTGTTCGGCCCCTTTTTGGAGTTGTCTGTCAAACTATGTCCAATTTGACTTACTTTCTCTATTTTTTCGTGTTGTTCCAATACACACAGGAAATAAACATGTGTATTTGCAATAATTTTATGGGAGAAATACTTCATTTTCTGGAACACTTTTTGCCATGACTGTACATTGTAGTGCTCCACTCTGGTAGGCGTTAGGCCTTAGGTAGCGTTCACACAAGAAATGCAGTTTTTGCCCAAACACGTGCAATTTGTATCGCTTTCCACAGGTTGCACAGTACAAAAAAAACAAAATCTCTAGCCTAGTCCAGGCGCTAACTGTAAAGAAGAGACCCTGGCTACTCACACACGGCTGAGCTAGCCCCAGCTCGGTCACACTAAACAGCATTTGTCCATAGCAACCAGCGATACTTGCAGATCTCTGCACACGGCCGCTGCAGACTTCTCAGAGGGATTCTGGCCTCTGCTACATCCAGCAGTCTGACTCCATAATCACTGTATTCAGGGAGAGACCTTGGCACGTCTCTCTCCCAGCTATAGCTCAGGGCTGGACACCATCAGCAGCAGCACATCAACTCTGCTTCATCCAGCAGTCGGATGCTCCGAGTGCTCCACAAGGACTATCACATATCTATCGCCCAAATCATTTTCCCATATACGGCTGTAGTTTGTGACTGGAATTAGTGCAGGTCCTTTTCTGTATACCCCAATCATGAAATACAGCGATATATGGCAGCCCGGACCAAGCTGCATCTTACATAGAGAACCATGTGAGAAAGCCTTCCCAAGGGTAGGTGCACACGTTAAGTATTTGCAGCAGAAATTTATTTCTGTAACTCTTGACAGGCAAAAATAAGCGTATTTTTGAGGCTGATTTTTTCCCCCCATTCATTAGCATGGGTGAAATATGCGACAAAAACATTGAATATTTGCAGCAGATTTAAAATCAGCAGCATGTCAAGTAAAAAATAAGAAACTTCAGGAATCCCACATGCAAAAAACACAGACGCATGTATTTTACGCTGCGTGTGTTTTCTGCCAAAACATTAGTATTTGCAGTAGATTTTTCAGGCGCAAATACTGAAAGTGTGCACATACCCTTAAGGCATATATGACAAATCTGGCTCAAAGGGTGAGTATATTTGACCCGCAATCGCACTTTCAACTATTTTGACATTTTAGATCCCATCAATCCCACTGTCTGACGTCTCGGGGGAACGGGCACAATGACATCATTACAACGCTGTACTAAGACATGCAGAAGACCTGAAGACACCATGAAGAGACAGGAGCCGCGGGAGAACGGGCAGAGGTGAGTAAAAAGAAATAAAAAAAAGAATGTGGGTCCCATTATACTGTACAGAGCACTATGTGGGTCCCATTATACTGTACAGAGCGCTATGTGGGTCCCATTATACTGTACAGAGCGCTATGTGGGTCCCATTATACTGTACAGAGCGCTATGTGGGTCCCATTATACTGTACAGAGCGCTATGTGGGTCCCATTATACTGTACAGAGCGCTTTGTGGGTCCCATACTGTACAGAGCACTATGTGGGTCCCATTATACTGTACAGAGCACTATGTGGGTCCCATTATACTGTACAGAGCACTATGTGGGTCCCATTATACTGTACAGAGCACTATGTGGGTCCCATTATACTGTACAGAGCACTTTGTGGGTCCCATTATACTGTACAGAGCACTTTGTGGGTCCCATTATACTGTACAGAGCACTATGTGGGGCCCATTATACTGTACAGAGCACTTTGTGGGTCCCATTATACTGTACAGAGCACTATGTGGGTTCCATTATACTGTACAGAGCACTATGTGGGTCCCATTATACTGTACAGAGCACTTTGTGGGTCCCATTATACTGTACAGAGCACTATGTGGGTCCCATTATACTGTCTGAAGTACTTTTTGTGACCGTTATACAGTATGGAGGGTTGTGTGGGGACTATAGTTGGGAGAATCATACTGTGATGGGGGTCATACTGTGTGTGTGTGGAGGGTACTGTGGAGGAATTCACCGCAGGGGTACTTTTGTTTGCATCATACTTTATCTGTATTATTCAAGGTTTTTTTTTTATCCCTTGCCATTAGATATTTAAATTAGGCCATGGATCCATATGCTTTTTACTGCTCATACATAGAATAAAATATTGGAATAATGTTAAGATCTATTAATTAAAATGTACTTTGCTTGCGGGAAACCCCCTTTAAGTTGGTTTCCATATGAAAAAGTTTTTGTTAAATTTGGTAAGGAAAAATGAAAAATTTTGCTACATTTGATAAGGAATAACTTCCTCAATTGTAGACATTTTTTAAACAAATATCAAGGTTGGCCTGCGACTTTGGCCCTCTGTGTATTTGAGCTTGACAACCCTGCCTTAAGGAGAACAAAAAAAATAGAATCAGACTTACCGGAAATTTGGTTTCTAATAACCCCCCACAACAGCACCACAGGAAGATGATTCCCAGCCCTAATAGGGTCAGGAAACACAGAGGTAAAATAGCCCCTCCCACATCCTCTCTTCAGTGTTTTTCTAAAGGACCAAAGCATGAATGCTTCAAAATATTTATTTAAAACCAGATTAAAGTAATACAAGAAAAACAAGGAGGGTGGGAAACCAAAATTACCGTTAAGTCCAAGTCTATTTGGACGCACGTCACTCCCGGTAATCGCACGCGCCAGCACACAGTGGAGTGAGGAATAAAACTGGAGAGCTCAAGGAGGCCCCCAGCCTAATTCCACTGTACTTGGAAGGCGTAGGAGGAATGGCATAGTCCTGTGTCTGAAGGAGAGAGAAGCAGCCATCGAGGAGGAAAGTGTTGCGATCGTCCTCTGCTGTCCGGCCCAAATTTCAGGTATACAGCAGGCTCTGCTGACAGCCACAGAGCTCCGCAGGGTGACCTCCTCATGCCCTATAGAGTCAGGAAACCACTGTAAAGAGGATGTGGGAGGGTCAATTTGACCTCAGTGTTTCCTGTCCCTATTAGGGAGGGGAGTCTTCCTCCTGTGATGCTGTTGTGGCGGGTGATTAGAGAAAAGGCATATTCAAGCCATACGCCAACACTATACAGTATATTGCTTTTTTTCTTTATTTTTTCTTTTAGGATCCAGGTGTAGGGAGGGTCTACAGCTCCTTCTGAATAATGACCTTCATGAATAATTAAACCCCAGATGTGCTGGATTCTACACAACCTTACACAATGTTCTGATTAAGTCTAGCCCACAATGCACAGTAAGGCCTTTATATTGAAGCCAATAGCTGGCACGTATAAAAGGCGGCATTTGTTAGGTTTTACCCATCGTAACTGCAGTGAAGACCAACTAAGGTAAAAGATGCTGCAGTCATTCCTAGAAGGTAAACTCATTAGTTCTGGAAGACATACAGAGCGCGCCGCTTTTCAGCAGGAGTTACGACTCTACGCAGAAGCTCACAGAGGCAGCACGGTGTATGGACGTCTGCACCTGATCCGTTATTACGCCAGCATATACACAGTCTCAGCTCTTAATATTCACGTCATCATCACGGTCCTTCAAGGGTCACTAAAGACCAAAAATAAACAAAAAATACCAACAGTCACCCAGACAGCATCCTCCATTGTACAATACAAGCCCTGCAGTGTATGAAAATCATTGACTAGGTAAAAGTGGTTGATTCAATGCTTTATCTGCAATGGGGACCAACCGATTGTCTCATTATCTGAGCTTAACCCGTTCTGACAGTGAACACAAGGAAAAGATGGGCTCCAGCTAAGCTTGAGTGCAAGATGTGGATCGGTGCTCGTTTAAAGAGAAGCTGTCAGCAGGTGTTTGCTACCCAATCTGAGAGCAGCATGATGTAGGGACAGAGACCCCGATTACAACTATGTGTCACTTACTGGGCTGCATGCTGTAGTTATCATAAAATCCGTTTTAAAAACAGCATAAGATTCTCACTAGAGGACTAGTAAACCTGCTACCAGGTAGTCCTCCAGATTCATGAGCTCTGTATAAGCCAGCCCCTACCACTGATTGGCAGAAAGCATCCAATCAGTGGTGTGGGCGGGATTATACAGAGCTCAGCATTTAGAGAACTGGTAGATCTGCAGCAGAGAAAACAGTGATTTTATCACAACTGCAACAAGCATCTCAGTAAGCAATACATCGATAGAATCAGGATCTCTGCCCTTACATCAGCTGCTCTCAGATAGGGTTAACAAATCTGATGACAGATTCCCTTTTAAGACCTTTAACCTAGCCCGATTCAAACTGCACGGGGACCGTCAATGTGCTCTTTCGGTCTGCAGTTTGCTTATTGTTTACACGGAGAGATGTAAGGCAGACATTGATCAATATGGAGTCCACATAAAATTATCTATTCTTCGTTTACATGGACCAATGATCACGCATCCACGTTCTTATGACAAATTATCGGTTGGTGTAAAGGGACCTTAAAAGTATAATCGTATAGTACAGTATAGTATAAGTTAATAAAGTTAAGGAAGGAGGATAAAGGGAATATATATATATATATATAATTGTACCGTGTTAGCCAGTAGATAGAAAAATATTTCGATTTGAGAGTCCTCAGTGGTTGATACCTTTTAATGGCTAAATGAAAAGATGGTAAATTGCAAGCTTTCAAAATTACTCAGGTTTCTTCATCAGGCATAGAATAACAAAATCTGAAGAGTCACATATTTATACACAGCAAGACAGAGAAAAAATGCAATAGATGAGACAATTGACGTAAAGCAGAAGTATTACTATAGGAGAGGGATAAATAGTTGTGGCCGTAAATATTGGAATAGTTCATAAATAAGGAGTGTGAAATTTTTATTATCCTGTGATTGAGGTCTGGTTCAGGGTTGTGATGACCCTACAAGTCTGAGGAGCACATTCCTTAGTTGATGTAGAATGACATAAATCCATGAGACACAGTCATTCCTGCTCTGAAGGCGTCAAAGGTCATCATGAGTTTATACTCCCCAAACTTTTCTGTTCCTCTGAGACTTGAAATGACCTTTTAATACCAGTAATTTCACATCCGTAATGCTATGATCAAGGAAGCAAAAATATTTTGCCACAGGTAGATGTATTCTTTTTTCTTTCATTGTGTGGCGATGAGAATTCATCCTTGTTCTAAGTTTTTGCCCTGTCTCCCCAACATACAGACCCCCAGCTGGACATTTGGTACATATGATTAAAGGCGTTGTCCAGTACTTTTAAAAAATATGCCAATGTGTTTTAATGATAAATAGAAGCTTCTTTCTAATTACCTCCTGGTGCTGTTTCTGCCTGTGAGCGGAGCTATCAGTGGCCGCTCACAGGCATCACGTGACCCCCGGCTGCAGCCGGCTCTGATATCCGCTGACGTCACAACAAGTCCAGGCTGCAGCCGAGGGACCCTCTTCCGCGTTCCGCCAGTGGCTGCTGGGTTGTGGGCGGGGTTACCACACGTGTCACACCCGGCATCCATTGCGCGCTCTCCTTGTCCTCCTTGTTCATTGGGAAAGCACGCGGTGGATGCTGGGTGTGATGGGGGGGGGGGGGGGGGGGGGGGTAACACCACCCACAACCCAGCAGCCACTGCGGGGTGCCGCAGCACTGAGTCACGCCTCACTTGACGTGACATCAGCAGGGGGGGGGGGGCCCTTGCTACCTGTGAGGGGCCACCGATAGCGCAGCTCACAGGCAAAAACAGCACCAGGAGGTAATTAGAAAGAAGTTTCTATTTATCATTAAAACACATTGGCATATTTTTAAAAGTACCGGACAACCCTTTTAAAGTACACCACATTAGTAGAAGGAGGATAAGAATGAGAAAAAGAGGACCTGTATAAATATTAGGAATACATTTCCTAAAGTTAAAGAATCACTAGATAGAGTGTAGGGTTTATTAATATATTCATGCCCCGCTGCTCTCTACTGGTCCAGCGCCGTTCTTCAGTGATGTCACTGCTCTGCAGACTCTCCGGGGTCACACTGCGCGCTCCAGAAGTGACTTTTACAATGTAAGCACATGAAGAGGAAGAGCAAGACGCTATAGGTTTATATTGTAAAAGACTTCTGGCTCACACAGAACAGAGAGTGATCCGGAGAGTGTGAAGAGGGGTGATGTCACTGAGAAGAGGAACAGAACGGCGCTGGACACCAGAGAGAGCGGTGGTAGGTGAGTATATTAATACACTCAAATAATACATACAAACACACACACACCTTCTTCATGATTAGACCATATGTTACTTTACAAAAAAATTATACCACTTTGTAACTTGGAAACTCTCTCGGTAACATAACTGACTTATGACCCATGTACGAGGACTCAACATCTCATCTTTTAGCAACTATAGCTACTACTGGGCCAGATTATATATATATATATATATATATATATATATATATATATATATATATATATATATATATATATATATATATATATATATATATATATATATATATATATATATATATATATATATATATATATATATAGCCAGCCATACATCTTATTTAGCTATCAACCTAAGGTCTTATTTGCACAATTGTGTCCGATTTTGCATCTGAACCCCCCCCCCCCCCCCAGATCTTTAAAAAAAAAAAAAAAAAAAAATAGAGAGTGTATGAATGGTTTCCATGTGTCATCGAGTTGTAATGGACACCAAAGACTTGAATGGCTGCTCTGCTAACCCTGGACATGCACATATGTTATCAGACCAGACAGTCGCCTGGCTGTCCAATGCACATGAATGTTCGGTCCTACAAAGTGTGCATGTGTTCCCAATGGGGAGAGGGGGAAAAGCTGATGCCAACAAGCTGTCAGCAGTTTATCTCCTCTTCGAACAAAAGGATCGGACATGTTAAAAAGTAAACATGTCCAACCCTTCTTTCCCAAAATATCCACCATCAGGGAATAGGAAGGCTACCATACATGTTGGTTCTTCTAGGTAGTGTGTATTCTGCTCTTTGTAGAGGCTGCAGGTTGGTGTGAAAGCCATGGCGCTTTCCGCAGGGATTCCCTGTTACAAAATGGAGACACGGTCCTTTAGGGCACCAGGAAAGTCCTAAGGCATACACCACACATCTATAGGCTCTCATTAGCATGATGGAGGTTGCGATAGTCTTTTTTTACCTCTGTTGTAGTGGTAGGGGAGGAGAAAAAAAAGGTATTGTGCAATGTACATTTTTTTTAGGGGTCTTACCCTGTGATATATGCCAATGTGTGACTATATAGTAACATACAGCAGATGTATGCGCCTGGGAGTGGTCTTGACGTATACCCCTTGCATTTCATGAACGCCATTAAAGACATATACTGACACAAACTATCAGTGCCGACAACAGCCATATTTCAGGGCCATCAGCGACTAATGCAGAGCAAAGTACACAGCAGTAAGTAAATAACCAGCAGCAATCTGCAGAGCCGACTGCAATTTTATATTCCATGTTAGCAGCCACGTCAGGCAGACTGCAGTGGCCGTCAGTGGGATTATGGAGAGGGAATCCTGACACGTGTGACACTATTATTAGCCGTTGTTTTATAGGCCACAGTTTTACAGGCCACAGTTTTACAAGTCCTTTAACTGCATCCATCAGTACACAACAGCAAAAAAGTCGGTGTCTCTAAGAGCAGAGAAGACATCAAAGAGGGAACCAGAAATATTAGGAAGGTTAAGGCTGGAAGTATGCCGCCCTACAGGACAAGAAGCACCATCCGGGTTTTCTTTTCTTAATTTCACCACTGGATAGATATTAGTAATGTATATTCCCTGTGTGTAGCAAAATACCAGTTGCTGTCTTCTGCTGTTCCCAGCGCTGCTCCAGTCCTCTTCTGCATCACGTGACAGCATTTGTGACTGGCCAGATTACACCAGTGTATGCTGGGAGGACTGGAAGTCACTTCTCAATGTAAGGCTAGAAGACCCATAACTTGCATTAAGAGAGATAACCAGTAGCAGTGACTTTAGACCGATCAGAGCTGCTGTCACAAGATGGCGGAGAGCTTCTGGAGCGGCGCCGGAAACGGTAGAAGACGGCCACCAGTAAGTATTTTACTACACACAGGGATTACTACTGATACCCATCTGGTGGTGAATTAAACTCAGGAGTGGTGCTTTAATCTAACCACACAACTGAAGCATTCACAATAAGGATTACGTCGGAAGAGGATTGTGCTGTTCTTGCAGCAAGCAGTGACCTATCCACTTGTGAGAGATTATGTAATCCGGGATCACCCTGATGTCACGAAGCATAACGAGGTTAAGAAGAAAGCTTCAGATATAAAGAACAGAGCAATCAGGAGTCTATGCGAGACCGGACACATTTGTATAAACTTGAATGAAATGACTGATTGTAACCATAATGGACGATCGTCAGCTGGTGCGGTGAAACTAACGCAGTGACTGACAAACATGATAATCATTCAAAACACAGAGCTGCATAATTAGCAAAAAAAAAAAATCCAATATTGGCTGACTTAGTCTTTGATGTGTTTTGGGCCACTTAGAAACGTCAATCGACCCATTTTGTGAATTGGGACCATAAGACTCTGATACCACTTTTTAACACTGACCATCCTTCACGGACAGCTGCTAAAATCTCCCATCTTACTACCTTAATAAGTTTTGCCCTAGCCAGGCAGATGAGTAACTTTAGCATCAGTTTGGCGTCCATAGCTGTACCCAACGCTTATCTCTCTCACCACAGAACTGACCCAATAAGACCCAACAGGATCCGTTTGTAATCAGGGACATGAGTCAGACATATGCGAATCAGGACTATAGCAGAGCTTCTAATGCACCCCAATATAAGAAGTCCCCAAACACCACCTGCTGTACAACGTATCGCCCCCTGTATGAAGGCTGGAGTGAGCAGCTGACTCCCCCGTCATGAAGCCGCGCTGTCTTCTTCCACATTACGTTGCCGTATCTCAGATTGATGTGTGGGCTGCCTGGAACACTGAACATATTAATAAGATGTATATTTAAAGCAGCTGGCACCAGAACCAAAGAGATAAACCCACACGTAACAAGTAGAAGAGTGCCCACATAAAGCTGAGTCCGCAGCACACATTACTGAAGAACTTCTCGGGCATTGTCCCACCACAGACCGAGAGCTGAACCCATCTGTGTGTCCGTGCCCTCATGTAACCAGCTGTCATCAGCCTGATACCACAGGAACCCAGAAGGCACGAGGAAGCCAAGCCCCATTCAGATCTTAGGATATGAGAACTGAGACAGGTGGATGTCTGCCCTGTGAATGGGGAAAAGTCAAAAAATGTCCCTCCTGTCGTGGTGATGTGGACGGAGAAGCAGGACCCAATCTACCATCAGTGGAGAATAATTAGTTGTGTAACACTAGTAATGGAGACCACCATGTGCTGCCTCCACTCCAGTCATGTTAAGGAACAAAAATTGGCTTTGATTAGGACTAATTCGCTATAGTATTTAATCATATTTTTTTGGGCAAACTTATCTTGCCAGGCCTTTATTCGCCATGTTATTGTCATATGTGGCATGTCATTTTTAGTAGTCTTTTTATAGTTTAATAGCATTTTAGAGTGTGTGTCCCAATAAAATCAGAATAAGGTCCAGTCTGGCTTAAATTCTAGAGGATCGGACCCAAAAATGAACTGTATTAGACTTTCACTGGACGTGGACACAGCTCTTTTTTCGGTGGCTACAGGGTCTATTCTAACTAATATGTTGCGGATTTTCTGTTTCAGATTTGCAAACTGAAATTCTGCAGCATACAACAGCAAATCTCATACACAGTATGTAAAAAATCAGCAGCGTTAACTTACGATACAGATTTTCAATCCACGGCATGTCAATTTATGTTTTTTACTGCAGATATTAGCTTTTGCCATGCTGAGAGTGAAAGCAAATCTGCAGCAGTTCATGAAATCAGCATGTGGAAATTCTGCAGTTTATCTGTCCTGCGTGGACATACCCTCAAACTGCATGGAGAAAAAGCCCCATTTAAAGCTTTCCAATACAGACCTTGATGTAAAATCTGGCTGCAGCATTTTTTACCGAAAAAGCAAAAAAATCCACAAAAGTGTAGTATCATTCTGATTATGTTGGAGAGATTGATGTACAACACAGACTTGGATTGAGGATTGCACATCAGTAAATCCGACAAGTTCCTGGTGTGAGCACAATATATGAGAGCGGCCGGATGTCACCGGGAAGAATGTAAACATCTGGAAGAGGAGCAGCGATCTGCTCCAGATCATCTCTACTGCTGAATTCACACCTTGGAAAATCAGTCACAGGTGGCAAAATATGGGAGGATCTCAGCAATGAAGCCATCTGTCCCAACGCACTGACCATGCAGCTGTTTGCTGAACTCCCATGACATGCTACCAAAAGGGGCATTTCCACGCCGTACTTTGGAAAATCAGCCTGCAGATCTGCATAGCAGGTAGTAATAACAATGTACAACATGAAATGTGCAAAATATCAGTCACAAGTCTATATGCAGAAAACAAAAAACACACACAAGACTGTATGAATCATTGCCTTGTCCTTTTCTCTTGGTAAACGGACATCGCGCCTGGGAAAGCTGGGCGACAACCAATATGATCAGATCTCACCTAGGAGTTGTCACCCAACAATCGTAGAGCAACGTCAAGTAAAGCATGGGGGCCTGTGATACCTTCTTCAGTAAAGGTAGTCATGGACAACACTAGGGTCCTGCAATACAGGAAAACATATATCCCAAGTCACAATCAAAGAAGCCAAGAACACAGACGTGCGTCCACTTACACACTTTCCCATGCTCCATTAACAGGACCTATGGTGTAAAGTGGCGCCAAGTCTTAAGTGGACAGATCACAACACAAGCTTTAGCGTTCAGAGACATATATACAATACGTACCTTCCCCCAATCCTCAAATGGCTGATAAACCAGAAATAGATCGGAAGTACAGAAAATCAGGGGAAGACAGAATTCACTTTCAGCAGGTCAGATCTTTCAAGTAAGTAGCGAAGAATATTTCTACATGGACTCTGACATATCGGCGAGTTTATGAGCGACACCAGGCCTGAGAAAACCCACAGAAATCGTAGGCGAAAGCATTCACTTACCTCTGTAAGCACTGGGTAAGGAAGTGAGCAGTACAATCCAGAGCGCAGTGTGGCAATCCTCCTGCTAGCCTGCTGGCACACACAATATCCTGATTGCCTGCTTTCTTTTACTTATGTGTTTGGTGAGGCGTGCTGACTCAGACGGGTGGGAAGGTGCTATGCAAAACAGGTAAACACTATCCCGCAACCAATAGGACAGCCTGCGATCTGACTCATCGCTCTGGAGCTGCCACACATTCATCTGTGGCTTCAAAAGGAAGAAAAGGAAGTGAAAGGATGGATGCACGACTCGCAGCAGCTCCTCGCACACACCTCCTACATGGCACAGACAGCCGGCGGAGAGCGAGGAACACAAGCCTGTCGCCATCATGTGATACTCCTCGCAGTCATCAGGTGCAAGAGGCGTTCACATGTCCACAACGGGGGATTCATTTCAAGTCTAAATCAGATTAAAAATAAAACAAAAACGACAAGAGTCTTGTATCCTGAACCAACCCTGGGGTAGCCAAGCAGAAAATGGTGGCGCATGACAATTGGTGGAGAACGGTTGAACTTGATGGATCTAGGACTTTAGGTCTTCTGTAACAGACACAGCCTATAACCGCTTGATTTTATGCACCCCTTCGTTATTAAAAATTAGAGGTGATCTCGCTCCAAGTCATATGGCCGTGTCCCAGTGTAATAAAACTATGGTCACCGAGCTTTTCTACACGTCGGAGGTGTAAATCTAGTATGGACCATAGGCCACTATTCACATTGCAAAAAAATATGCTGGTTGTGTTAAGGCATACTGTACGGGAACACGTAATCTACCATGCTTTCCCAGAACAATAAAAATAAATTTATACAGTGCAGTATACCATTTTTCTTTTGACCGTAGGAGCCTACGGTCTGTATCTCATACAAAGCCTACATATTGGGATATGAGGCAACCTTTCATCACAGGCTCACATTGGGACATCCCACGTTGTATACCTCTAATGTATGCTAAAAGCAAGGTATCACCAGCGTGTGGTGTGTAAATGCCCCGTCACACATAAGATCGCTGGCGAGATCGTTGATACGTCACGGGTTTTGTGACGCAATAGCGATTTCACTAGCGATCTCGTTATGTCTGACAGGCAGCAACGATCAGGCCCCTGCTGTGAGATCGTTACAAAGCTTCCTGGACCATTCCTGTGTCGTTGCGCTCCCGCTGGGCAGTGTGCATCGCTGTATTTGACACCTAACCAACGACCTCGTTAGCGATTCAGAACTAAGACAAGTAGGCGTGCATAAATTGGACTTTTCCGTGCCCCTCGTCCCCAATTGGTGGTCGCTACAGCAGTCTCATTTCCCGCCGTGGAGAACGCTACTAGAATCCGAAAATCAGAACGCTGACAGGGCCTTAAAGCCGAGATGAACGAATACAGCCCGGTGAACGCTGCTAAGATCTGAAACCAGAGCGCAGATAGGAACAAAGGGACGGAATTGCTACAACGTGGCTTTATTTTTAACCTGCCGCCCAATCATAACACAATCATAACGCAGTAGCGTCCACCGATCGGAGATGAGGGGGCGCGGAAAAGTAATTTTATGCACGCCTTTGTGACACAGTACAGTCCCTATCAAGGTGTGGATCGTTGAAATAGCTGCTGTGTGAAAGCGTCCCAACGACCGCCGAGATCGTTAGTTAGATCGCTGGGGCGGCCGAAATCGTTGGGAAGTTCTGCATGTTTGACAGCTACCCAGCGATCACGAAACGACTCTCCAGCGATCTCAAAACCGTGACGTAATAACGATCTCGCTAGCGATCTCGTTATGTGTGACAGGGCCTTAACAATGCCTTGGAGCCCTGGCCATATAATAAATTAAAGGATTAATTTTAAGAACGTTTTTCAGGAGCACAAGGCTCCCTGCTTGACACTGAATTGCCAACTTTGGCATAATTGCGCCGTTGTCCCAAACAAGGCTCGTTAAAGGGTCGATATTGACTTTTAGGATTCCCATTTCCAATAGGTGGCGCTAAAGTTCAGTCATATTCCTCTTTGATAAGGCAATTTGCATATTTAATAATTCAGAGGAGCATTGCATGGCCTATAAGTCTCCATACCCTGGCATGTCACTATCCACAAGGAGAACGGTTACCCCTTAAAACCCATGCTATAGAGCTTGAAGGGCAAAGTGCTGAACTCCTGGCCTAAACTAGTAAATAGAATTAAACATCCATCCATTCTTGAGAACAGAAAAGATTGAAAAAACAAAGTTGAATTGCAAAATTACTTATTCATACAAGCACTTTATAATTTTACCCATGTGTGAAGAGAAAAGCCCTTTAAATGGTCGTTCCCATCTTAAAACATTTATGGCATACCCAAAGGATACGCTTTAAATGTCTGATCGGTGCGGACCCCTCATTTAACTCTAAAATAGATCTGGTGGCTAATATGAACGAAGGGGAGGCCACTCGTGCTCGGCTGATTTTGCAAATCTCAGAAGTGGATAAAGAGCTGCACGTCAGACGGTGATTGGAGGACCCCATTCTAGTGTACATTTTTTTCATCAATGTAAAAAGACTATTGATGGATTGTTGGATTACAAGAATTTAAGTCTCTGCCTTTTTAAAAATGTCTGCATTTTTTCAGGGCTTTTACTGCCAAAGTAAGGAAAGCCCATGTACAGTACTGGTTTCCATGGAATAAGTCGTTGCGACCCAACAACAAATCTGTACGTGGATTTGGAGAGCAGCCGTGTACACAAGCCAAGACAAATCATGCTAAGAATGCCTTCCTAATCCCGAGATGTGAACAATCGATCTGAGAAGGGGGCCGCTTTCTGATTCTTTGACCTAGTTACTGAGCAACACTGATCTGAACGGAGACATAAAACCCGAGCGCAGATACGTTTATTTTGGAAGACATTGAGAGCTATTAGGAAGAGGGTGATTTTAAAGGAAGTCAAGAAAGAAGTTAACAGGAACTGCAAACCCTTCAGAAAGAAACATTCTGCAATGTTGGGTTTATTTAAAAGGGAAACTCCTATAAAAAAAAAAAACAAAAAAACAACTTTTCCATTGGACTTCTCCCTTAGCAAGTCTTGTATAATATACTGACATAGCGAGTTGGCTCATAGGAGTGGTCAAAGAAAACACGGAGCTCAAAACTATAAGGGGAGCTACCCCCGCCTCTCCCAGTATATGTGCCTACATGGCTGCTTGTCAATCAACGACCTAAGGGATGGGCGGAGGGAGAAGGGGAGGGTGCGCTACCCTTATACGAGTTATTTAAAAGGCATGTCCCACCGCCTCGGCCTGCCACTCAGGACAGCTTCACAGTCTACTGTATGTGCATGGGATCGCCACCAGAAGAGGCGAGGGGCAGCGCCCCTTACAAATACCCTGTAGTAAGGCTTTGTGACTTCCGATTTTCCCCTCATTGTCTATGGGAAAGTGGACTGGATGGACACGAGCCAGGTAGCCAATATGCCCAGAAACAGCTTATTATAGCATTTTTGGGATGGCGCTTACAAACGGTTTCCTGATGCCTTAACAAGTGCACCAAAGTAACAGACATTTTACGGGGTCTTGTGCTTTGATATGGTCTTAATGACAGTTCTTAGTAATGAGTTGCTAAGGTACCCAAACTGGCTGCAAGTCTCCCTCCTGAACAGTTTATGCCTAATGTTATATAAGCAAGAATAATACATATATTTTGGATACTCCAACAATTAGGGATGCATTCAAGATGCAGCAAAATTGCAGCATTAATGCATCTCAGAGGACCTGGTCGGGAGCATCAAATGAATTGTGCTACAGTCACAATAATAATTATTCCACTTTATAAGGGGAACACTGAGATGAAAATATTACCACCACTCGTCTGCCGGTCATTTGGTGCCCTTGCCTCATAATAGAACATTTTAATTTTGCTAACCAGCCATTTTTTGTGTCGGGGTCCTGCATCTTTACAACACCAAATGTCCAATGTCTTCCAGATCTTACACTTGAGTGAACTGCATGACAAGTTGCTAAATGAAGCTGGGAACGCATCCTTCAAATTTTCCCTGGAGGTTAAAAAAAAAAAAAAGCAGCAAAAATCCAGAAGCGGATTCAGAGGTTTCATATTGCTGTCAAACAGGTTATGAGCCAAGTAAAGAGGTCAAACACCACAAGCGAACTAATCATTAGATTATGGATGTTTGTGCAATGGATCTGCCCAGCGGCCACTAATGCCAATCAGTAAAGTCCTCTGCATTCTAAACAGGAGTCTCTCACAGAACCGTGGCCCTGGTCACAGCACAGGACAGATGTAGGCTTCGCGGCACACCGGGCAAAGCTTGTACGCCATCAGTATACCCATACAGCTTCATTCACAAGAAGAAAAATCACATTTTGGTCTCAGTCAGACCAATGTGTGCCACTTTATCCAACAAAAGCGTACAAGAAAGAAAAGGATACGGAAATCCAAATAGTGTTTTCATGTGCCATCATGGGGAGCGTCAGGACACCCCCGTATTAGATGTTAGGTCCGTTATATTGAAATCGGCATTCCTCTAATTTGTATGGGCTTCTTAAGAGAGCCTACAACAACGCGGGCAATGTAACGTGGACAGAACATCATTCTTGTATCTGGGGGGATGTTAAAGGGGCATTCCCATTTCCAAGATCCTATCCCAATATGCAGTACTTGTAATAATAATAATATTAGCAAATACCTCCAATTAGAAATGTAGTATAGTTCTTCTGATTCGCTATGTCACTTACCCCATGTGCAGGGTATTGCAGTAAGCTTAGGTATCCATGGTTACGACCACTCAGTGACATTTGTTAGAGGTCGTAACCAGGGATACTGCAATGCCATGCACATGGGGGTAAGTGACATAGCGAATCAGAAGAACTATACTACATTTCTAATTGGAGGTACATATTGGGATAGCATCTTGGAGCTGGGAATACCCCTTTAATGAAGCTGTAATGCCATATTAAACACAAGTGATGAGTGACAAGCTAACCTTGAAGAAAACTACATGAAGTAAACGGAGAATAAATATAAAACCTCTCAAATGTACATAGTAAAGAAAACTTAAGAAAAATAGACGCGAGTTGGTCTCTCTGTTGTCTCACTATATGATACCCGGGTGAGACTTCTTGCATCTCAGCTGTGAGAACCTACTGTGTGGGGGAAGACTGCGAGAGTGCAGCATGAAAACACAGGGGACATCTACGCTGTCATCCTAAGTCATGCTGGATGTAGTTACCGTATGCAAGAGAAGATTGATTCTGCTGTATTATGGAACAGCAACGGAGGTAAAATCTGGTCCCAGATTCTCCTCTATGTATTGTACGTCTGTCTCTGCACTCAATACAAAATTACAGGCAGGTGTAAAAGATGAACCTTTTAGAAGGCGCTGCATCTGCCTCTTCTAAGCGGGCTGCATTATATACTGGTACAATGTACTACATATTTGCTAAATGATGTAATACTGTAGGAAAGCACCTGATTTACTAAGTAGGAAAAAGTTAAGTCTTATAACTTCATCTACTGTCATTTTATTATGCCCGAAAGCACAAGCCTAGAAGTGATGGAGAAAGATGTGCACCTCCCCGAGTCATTTGACAAAAGACTCAGCCTCATGTAATTACAGGCAAAATTCAAGAAGAAAAGGGGGGGGGACAGTTTAGAATATGGGGAAAGGAAAGTCATTAATGGGGCTGTTCCAAGATTAGAAAAACATGATCGCTTTCTTCCAAAAAAATAGCGCCATTCTTGTCCATGGTCGTACCAGTATTGAAGCTCAGCACCAGTGAAGTGAATCAGAGGGAGCTGTAATACCACACTCTACCTGGGGACAGCCATGCTTTAATAACGTAAATCTCCTTTAAGGGTGTGCGCACAGGGAACTTATCGGATTTAACTGTGGAAATGTTCTAGATTTGCCGCAGTTTTAACCTGAGATAATCTGCAATGTTAGCTGCTGTGATGTGGATTTTGAATCAGCAGCGTTAGTCAATTTCTGCTGTGGATTTTCTTCACTGTGTGGATGAGGTTTCGTTATATCTCATCCCCAATGATGCTACAGTAAAAAAAAATCTGGAAAGTATAGAAGACTCATTGTGTATACGTCCCTTGTGCACACACACATTACAGCATTTTTTATTTTATTTTATTTATTTCAGTGCTGGAGTGGTGCAACTACAGTAATCCAAGTTCCCTATCCCTAGTATTATACTCACCAGCCGCCGTCTTCAGCTGTTCCCAGTGCCCCTCCAGTCCTGCTCCGCCATCTTGTGACCGCAGCTCCTGACTGACCGGAAGTCAGAGGGAACGGTCACAAGCTCTCAGTGTAAGTCTATGAGACCCTCGTTCTGGCCTACGAGAGCCTCTCATTGACTTGCATTGAGAAGTGACTTCCGTCAGGTAGCAAATTGCTGGAGACCGTCCGCAGCAGCATTGAAAACAGAAGAAGATTGAGTCTGGCGAGTAGAATACGAGGGGCCGGGAACTTAGATTAGTGACACCACTCCAGTGGTGGATTAAGAAAAAAATAAACAAAAACACACTGGAGTGGTGTTTTAAGGCTCGGCACAAGCATGTCTAAAACTTGTGTTTGATGTATAAATTGAATTCAGGCAAAGGAGTGCAAAATCTTTTTCTCATGAACAGGAAAGACATTTTCTCCAAGGAGCCAAAAAAAAAAAAAAAAGCGACTATCAGACAGGAAGGAAACCGGTCACAGTTAACATTGAAGTCTTAATTCGAAGTAGGATCATGTACGTCACAATGCAGGTCATTCTACATAGTTTCCTAACACTATGTATCCGCTTTGAAGATCATTGTGTATGGATCACAATCGTACCAAAGACTCTCTAGTTCAGCTCCGATCCGCATCCAACCGTGGCACTTACTTCAAGCAACCCAACATGTATACCCTAAATACAAATGTCAAACTCATAGTTAAGGCTATTTTCACCTTGTGTTGTAGCCGACACTCAGGGGCTCCATTGGGGCTTACATCTGAAGCCCTGGGAAGTGGGATTTGGACCAGGGCTGTTGAGTCGGACAGCCAAACCTCCTACTCAGACTCCACAGCCCTGCCTCACTACTGAGCATGTGCATAAAGTGCAGCGCTGCCTCACTACTGAGCATGTACATAAAGTGCAGCGCTGCCTCACTACTGAGCATGTGCATAAAGTGCAGCGCTGCCTCACTACTGAGCATGTGCATAAAGTGCAGAGCTGCCTCACTACTGAGCATGTGTATAAAGTGCAGAGCTGCCTCACTACTGAGCGTGTGCAAAAACTGCAGAGCAGCCTCACTACTGAGCGTGTGCAAAAACTGCAGAGCAGCCTCACTACTGAGCGTGTGCATAAACTGCAGAGCAGCCTCACTACTGAGCATGTGTATAACAGGGCTGTGGAGTTGGAGTCTGTATAAAATGGATTGACTCCAACTCCTAAAATATATAATAAATTGGGTACAGTAGTTCAATGCAGCTTGTGGGGAATATTTTTCCTAGGAATTTGGGAAAGTTATGAAATGTCCTATAAATGTCTGTCCTATTCCTGATCTAAGGGTCTAGACTTTTAGCTGAGATGAATCTGTGCTACAGTAAATTTATCACTTAAACATGAGCAATGTATGAGGGAGTTGGAGGTTTGGCTTACCGACTCTACAGCCCTGTTACATAAAGTGCAGCGCTGCCTCACTACTGAGCATGTACATAAAGTGCAGCGCTGCCTCACTACTGAGCATGTGCATAAAGTGCAGCCAGGCCTCACTACTGAGCATGTGCATAAAGTGCAGCCCGGCCTCACTACTGAGCATGTGCATAAAGTGCAGCCCGGCCTCACTACTGAGCATGTGCATAAAGTGCAGCCCGGCCTCACTACTGAGCATGTGCATAAAGTGCAGCCCGGCCTCACTACTGAGCATGTGCATAAAGTGCAGCCCGGCCTCACTACTGAGCATGTGCATAAAGTGCAGCCCGGCCTCACTACTGAGCATGTGCATAAAGTGCAGCCCGGCCTCACTACTGAGCATGTGCATAAAGTGCAGCCCGACCTCACTACTGAGCATGTGCATAAAGTGCAGCCCGGCCTCACTACTGAGCATGTGCATAAAGTCCAGCGCTGCCTCACTACTGAGCATGTACATAAAGTGCAGCCCTGCCTCACTACTGAGCATGTACATAAAGTGCAGCCCTGCCTCACTACTGAGCATGTACATAAAGTGCAGCCCTGCCTCACTACTGAGCATGTGCATAAAGTGCAGCGCTGCCTCACTACTGAGCATGTACATAAAGTGCAGCCCGGCCTCACTACTGAGCATGTACATAAAGTGCAGCACACAACATCTCAACTAAAAGCAGAGATCCTTAGATCAGGAACAGACCACACATTTATAGGACATGTCATAACTTTCCCAAATTCTTCTGAAAACGTTTACAGCACATTCTGCATTGTACTACTGAACCCAATTATATAATTTTATGAGTCAGGCCCATTTTATACCGACACCACAGCCTTGATTTGGACCTTTGCGCTGATGAGGTCACTGACTGTAATGATGCAGATGGAGTCACATTGTGCTCTGTCAGACATCATTTTTGGACTCATCCGGTTATGTGAGATGGGCACCAAGATGTGGTTGACTGCGTCTAGGTGCCCAACTCAAATAGACGTATACTGCTGAAAATGATGTCCGACAGAGCACAATGTGACTCCATCTGCATTAGTCAGCGGCCCCATCAGCGCAAACATTCAAATCCAGTTTCCCAGGGCTTGAGATGTAAGCTCCAATAGAGTCTATGACGAATGGATAAAACATGATGTAAACCAGGCCTACGGCTTCCAACCCCTAAGCCTAATACATTAGCATAAATAGTAAAATACACACACACACACACACACACAGCAGCTGGATGGTAAACCTTCCAAGGCTGTTCTGTGAAGCGAGGCTGTAATCTCAGAAGCCAAGCCAAGCACTGATCATTATAGGCAGAGGGCTGGGACATCAAATAACAGCTCATAAATTAAAAGTTCAATGTAACCTATGGAATGGAAAGTTCTGGGTTTGCTTGTGAATTTGGCTCCATTTTGTTGAAAAGAAAAAAAAAGGGGAGGATAGAAATGTACAGAACTTATACTAGAAAAAAACTAAAGGGAGGAGCAGCCACAAATGCATAAAAGGGGTTTTCCCATTTCAGTAAGGGGTGACATTTTGCTAGGATACACCATTGCTAAATGACTTCTAGGGGGGGGTCTGATCTTTGGGACCCCCTGAGGAAAGAAAAATATAGAATATGTGCCAATTTAGCACCACGTCCCCACAGCAGCTTTTCCCTGCAGTGGAGCTCCCAGCCCTGCGTGTGGGAATGCCTCTGCTAAAAACAAAACTCAGAAGCACAGAAGAGGCACTGCGCAGAACCAGCGAGGCAAACCCAACCCATTTATTCTGAGGATCAATCATGGTTCCAAAGATCAGGCTCTCCCACCTGTACTGGTACATCCTAGATAGGGTGACTCTGCATGCAGCGGGCTCAGGAGCCGAACCTCCTTCATACCCAGCAGATGGCGGCTGTGTTACAGCGCCGGCATCTGCCACTAACAGCAGTTACCACTCTGGTTGCGGCTATTAACCACTTAAATGCTACTGTCAATCTCGGAAACTAGAAATTAAGGAAGGAGGTATAGGAGGGTGCCATCCCGTGTGCTTGTTGGCTCCCGTTACGTGATTGCAGGGGGCTGTTGTGTTCTTATAACAGCTATGGCCTGCTGAGGGTCCCATGGCTGCCACGCTGGTAATCCTGAGAAGTCCAGCCACGGGCTGGACTTCATAGGAAACTAGTCAGAGCTATATTCTGCAATACTGTGGTATAGCAATAAACAAAACCGATCAGACAATCACAGGTTTATGTTCCCCAAAGAGACTAACATAAAAACATCGAATTACCTCTCTTTTCCTCACTTTAAAAATAAAAAAGCATGGTTGGTATTGCCAAACCTGTAAGAGTCCAATCTATTAAAATATAAAGTTAATTTAACCCAAGAAATCGCATCTTAAACTTGTCTGGAAGGCAGTGGGGCGTGACGATGCCCTTCCAGCTTCTCAGCCTCACGCTGCATTTCCTACCTAGCAGCCTCCCCTGGCCGGCTGACAGGTCATTTGCTCTGGCTCACGACCACTGACCTGTCAGTCAGCCCGAGAATAAGAAGCTAGAAATGCATCATCACGCCCTAAGGCAGTTCCAGACAACCTCAATATCCAATCTCTCAATGTTGGAGCAACACTTTGGAGGTCATAAAGGGAACCACTGGCTTATCTTTTAAAGGGCTACACAGCCATATAAATGATTTGGGGGTGGTTAAATTTTCTGGCAAGCTCCCTTTAATAGCCTTCAATTGCTGGAAAAGCTTTAGACATATGTCCACCTGACCGGCAGCTACTTATGGTGTATGGTCAGCTTTATTTTTAAGATTGCAGCTCGGTCATGTTGTCTCCAAGGAAATGCTGGAGCAGCTAGGTTACCAGTCAAGGAGTAGGATTAATATCGCCTGAGCACAGAGCAAATAATGTCATAGGAAACTTCTGAGAAAAAAAAAAAAAAGGACTTGTTGGGTCAATAAGACCTTGAGATGAAAGGCAGGCGCCCCGCTGATGTTTTTCCATTGTGGGGCCATTACTACTTTCATTTACCAAATTTAGCATAGACATAGATTGCTTGTGAAGACAAGTGGAGCGGCTAAATAAAGTGCCACTAATGTACTAAAAACAATTCTCAGAGAAAATCTCTGAAGACGTTCCAGCCATCCGCCAGTCACAACCATCAGGACGTCTCCTTATGCAAGTCATGGAAAATACTCCCTAAACTTAGCCATGAACTTGGGCTGTGCTTCGCAAGTGATGGAAATGAAGATGGAGCAAAGTATTCACACATCCGGTTCTTCCTCAATCTACAAACAGATATATCCCCTTGTGCTTAAAATGGTGCAGTTGAGTTGGGTAATTTAAAAGGTTAAATTTGCCTGTAGACATCACCAAAGTTTGCCGCTTTGCCATCTTAAGTGTGAAATTTGTGGCAGATTCACAAGTTTTCGCAAAACAAAATTTCACATTGGATTTCTCTGCAGAACAAAGGTCATGTGTGAACGAATTACATTGAAAATCTGCGACATGTGAACACAGCCTTAGAATTAGGACTTCATAGCTTTATTTCCTCCCTATGACAGCTCTTTTTCATTATCAGAATATGCCATTAGTTGTGATAGCAAATCAGCACAAGACATCACCCCTCACATGTCAGTGACTCTGGTTCAGCTCATAGGGGGAAAGTTGAGCAGGATCCCCCCTCTATGAACTCGTACAGCATTGTATGTGTAAGGGACCATTTAGAGGGGGCATATGATGGAAAAAGAGCGTTCATAGGACCGCTTGTTCAGGCCAGCAATGACCCGAAGAATTAAATAAATGCTCATTCGTCGAGTGTGATGCTTTTCAAGGGGACGTAAACATGATAGTTATCGGCAGCACATAGCGCAGGACACGTGCTGCTCATCAAATGATGTTCTATGCGCTTAAGCCCGTCAAAAAATGATCATTAATTGACCGCAGATTGGGTTTAACGTTCGCGATGGGCACATGTAATGTCATTTACAAGGTTTTGCTTACATTTCAGCAGGTCATATGCTCACCTCGTATTCAGCTATCAGACTACAGACACAACCCGAGCTTATGTGGCAATGCTCGCCAAGCAACAATTACCTTCATATATACATTCAGCTGCCTTTTATGTGGTTGTGATGACGGCACTGTGGTCGGATGTCATTTATAACAGCGGCACATGTAGGAGATCGAGGTAATGCAGCCAAAGCAATCATAAATCAGACTTCCTTAAAGGCGGCATTCTTGTTAGATGGGCCAAGATGGGTTCCACGACAATAAGCAGGTGTCTCTGATCTGGGGATAATCGTGGAAGTAAGTTATATCCATGCAGCACCACCACAGAGGAGAGCGTAGGAGCTCTTCGGTGCCACTCAATTTTGCATCCGAAGGTGATCGGCATAAATGATGTGGTATCATGGCAGGCATCTCCCTACACAACGTCATCCAAGCATGGAAGCGAGCAGCTCTGACGAACCCCTTTATGCATCGCATGTAGCCATTGTCCAAAGAAGGCATCAAGATGATGACTACTATTATAATAAGCCTAGATCTCACGCAATTCTCAGGCTCTATTCACATTGTATTTATGGTATCTATTTGCTGCATATGTTGGAAACCGCTCTTACGTATATCATTCAGTTACGAGAAATTTTCAGCCCTTTTGTCTTTAAATAAGGGGTGGACAACCCAAGTTCCCAACTTATGGGTTATGGCATTTATAAAGAAAGCATAGAGGCTCTCACACCCGCTCATTCACTCTGATCTGTATCATGGCTAACCACTACCATTAGCCAAACATTGAGCCTTTAATGCCACCTATAACATGCAAGGTAAAATGATTTTTCACTTTTAGGACTCGTGCAGACGACCGTATTTTGGTCCAAATGAGAACCGCCAAAACATTGGATTGCACTCGGACAAAAGTTATTCTATGCATGCATGTTTCAGAGAATGCATAGCATGCACAATTTGCATCCGTAAATCAGATCCCACTTGGTCATGCAAGTCAATGGGTCCGTGCAAAAAAAAAAAAAAAGGACCGCACTAGGGTTACATCAGAGTGCAGTTTGATTTGTACGGACTGACAGAATGGAGAAGATGGGTGAATCGCCCCAATCGCCCCCCCCTCTCCCCAATCTTCTCGACATCAGAGAAAAATGAGTTTGATCAGAGTGTGATTAGCATAATCGGACCGATTTTCGCGGCTGAGAGTAAATAGGTTATGTGACCCAAGCCTTAAGTGTGTCAATCACTGGGCTCAGCGCGACCTTGGGCTTAATGTACATAGCACAATGATTGGCTGCAGTGGTCATGATGACACTGGTGTGGCCATGTCACAAAAAAATGGGAGAAGTGGCAGAGACGTAGGGGTTAAGTATCACTGACTTTCTTATTTTTACCTGAAGCAAGCCGAGGGAGTCAACCTCCAAGTTGTAGACGTCTATATAGCCCCAGCGTATCTTGATGGGTCTCCGATTTCATACAAAGGTATACAGAACCTTTTTTTGTTGAATTCTGATCCATTGGACATCACAGGGCTACTCTCTAGCACACAAGAGCCACCAACAGATCATGTTTTCCAGATTTCCTTAGTACTGCGCAGGTGATGGAATTACCGCCTGCGCAGGTGATGGAATTACCCTGGTCTAATGGCTATGTCAGTAGTCTGTGCTGAATGGATTTCTTGGAACCTCCTACCTGTCAGCATTCGCAGCACCTCTGTTGAGACCATGTAAAGCCTACTATTCATGTGTCACACTGCAAAAATGATGTTGCAATAGGCCTACTAATTAGAAGATGCACCAACAATGCCAGCAGGTAAGAGGTACGCAAGGATCTGGTCCAGTGGCAGTGGACTACCAGCATGGCCACCATACCAAGGCCCTGCAAATCTTTTTGTTCAACTCTAGCCCATACACATTAAACTGATATTGGTGGGATAGGTTGCCAATCTAATAGGGGTTCTCCCAAATCTCCCCTGACAGATCATGTAGCGGAAGAAGGTTTCAGATTGGTTTTCCAAAGGCCAATCCTTTTGTTCTCCAGCAGATAAGCCGCTGCCAGAGGATTCGGGGCTCTCAGAGAACACAGGAGCATTCGCTTTGTATGGGGGAGTCGGGGGGAGAGAACTGTCAGCCATCTAATGTGTACAGGGAGCTTTATATGCGAAGAATTTGGGAAGATTAATAATAATAATAATAATAATAATAATAATAATAATAAAGAAAAGCCCATAGCATCCAACACAATTGCTCCAATCTGGATGTGCGATATTCCTCCGTTGTTTCTGCTCAGTCGTCCTCTAGGTTTTATATGCCGATTACAGTATTTTGCTCACATATCCTTATTGCTTATGTCAAAACAAGAAACAAAACAAGAGGAGCAGGAAATGTAACCAGAATACATCTACAGACTAGAGAGAATAAAACTAAATTGTCATAAAAACAAATAAATAAAGGAAGGCCCCTGACACCCCAAGAACAATCTCCAAAAATCGAATCCCAAGGCAGCAGCCTTCTTGACAAAGACTTGTGGTCCTGCCAAGGAAGACAGATGTAAGCCCCTCCTGAGGGGGCAGCGTGGGACACTCTGAATTAATCAACAAAGCACAATTTAACCCCCTCTTCCCCAACAGGAATTAATCAAAGCAGAATAAAACCCCCTCTTCCCCAACACTTTAGAGGCAGCTCCTGGAACACAATGTAAACCTAAGACAAAAATCAACAGCCTGAGCAAACTTGGAAAGCTGCAGGCAAATATCATCATGCACAGAATAACCCTTCGTGTGCCGAGAAGCTGTCCCGGCTCACAGGCTGTGATGGATTTATCCTGACTTGGATCATTCTGCATGTAAAAGTCAATAATGAATGTGGATGATCGCTGTAGTGGTCAATGGCCGGCCATCCATTGTGATCAATGAGACATAGGAATCACACACCTCCACAAGCAGCATAATAATCAATGTTGCCCGACTCCCAGAATCCTCCACCCCCCAACCAAAGCCAGTAGGAAACGTGCAATAAGCACAAGTTTTACATCAAATCAAGATCCCGATGATGATGCACGATGACACGCTCTACCCTACAGAATTATGGGGGATTGCAGCCGCTTACTCGCAGCGGTTACGATCTCGCTCTTACATGTTACCACAAGCGCACACAGGGGGCGACCGCTGGATTTTGAGCATTTATAACCATAGTGATTGCATAGCTTCTTATCTACAATAAGGTTGGGGCAAAACGGTGACTGTCAGCGGGACGGATTGCACGGCCGACGATCGCTGCATGCCGCAAGTGATCCGCAAATCATGAAAAAAAAATTTCAACTGGCCACGACTTTGTGCGACTTGCAGTAGATGACGCGGCTCCGTCCACGTCTTATGATGCGATGGTAGGGGCGATTTTTGGACTATGGTCAAACAACCACAAAAATTATAAAATTGCACGTGGCTTATACTGAGGTGACGCAGAGCTCACGGCGGGTGTCGTGGTCACATTGGGGTAAAGCGGCCCCAATAATGACATCAGAGAACATATAAGACATCATGGGGGGCATCTCTACCCCAGAGCGCGATATCTGCTCTGATACGGCCACGTTAATAAAATGTCAAGTCTGTCGCTAAAATCCATTAGTCACGTTGGATTTTAGTCGCCACCCCCCCCCCAAAAAAAAAAAGAAAACATGTCGCCATAAATGTGCAGAAAGGCAGCGATTATTAGAGGCTGTCAGGGGCAGCAATGATAAATGGCTGCATTAGTGGAGGGGTCGGGGGCAGACTGGGTGCCGTAAAGTGCGCCCTCCGGAGCGGCAGTCAGCAGGAGAACAAAGCCCTCAGTAACAATGGAGGCGGCAGCTGAGGTGGCGGCTCCAGACTTACAGCGATAGATGCGGCGCTCTTCTCAGCGGACTGGAGCAGCAGTCACAGGCCCGGCGCTGTCACGATGACGGCGGTCTCCCCCGGAATAAGACCAGTAATGGCAGCGATGCAAGGACAGATAGACGGGGCACCGCCCTCCAAGGTTCCCAAGGCTGGACCGGGGCGCCCGCAGAGCTCCGCGCCCACCACTCCCGGCTGCAAGGCAGGAACTGCTACACAGCGGCAGCGACAACGACGGAGATACTGCTGGGGGCGAAGGGATCGCTAGGTGGTGACGTCAGCACGCAGGGCCATAAACACAGAGCAGAGAACCATTACGGTGAACGTCATGACGGCCGGCCGGAGAAAGGCATCACGGGAGATGTAGTTCCAGGAAGAAAACATTTAAAGGGACAGTGAATCACTTTATTTTTTACTGCAAATTCAAGCTGGTGAGACGAATCTAAAACTCTTCCTTCTGGTTGTGGTGACATTCTGAGCATTAAGGTCCTGTGCAGTTTTCTGATTGTTTTGCAATATTCATTCATTGTGTGTAAAGAGTACAAATATCATTTTCTTCATACTCAATTCAATTTTCTCACGCGGTTAGAAATATTGATATACGTCAGGCCCCAGTTGAAGATATTACGTCAGGGTTTAGTATATAATTGGTGGTCATTTCATTCATTTATTTATTTATTATCAAAATTAACTTTTTTTTTTTTTTACATTATTATTATTATTTTTTTTTTATGACATGCCCCTTGAAAAATCAGAAATGTTCCTATTGGGATTTTTCTTTTACATATTGTCCTAATAACTGCAGATGCCAAAGGGGCCCCATTTATAGGGGAAGGCGACTCTAAAAAGTCCTGTGACAGGGACATGTGATTGCTGGGACCAATGAGGTCCCTATATAGTGTCCCATGGGCAGGTGTCTGAACAGTCGGGCCTGTATCCTGCTCTGCCCCCATCTAAATTGAGGTTCGCTGACACATAGTAAGGTTTTAATACTAGAGACGGAACCGTACCAGTTGGGTACACCATGGCGCTGCTGGGATGGCTTTTACAATCAAAATAGTGTTAACTAAGTACCCCATGTTAGGCTATGTTCACACATTGCGTTTTTTCAGCGTTTTTTTTTCTGCAACAAAACTTGATCTCTTGCCTGGAGGTTTGTTCAGGATTTTGCCGCTTTTTTCTTTGCTGCGTTTTTGCTACGTTTTTTTTCCACTGTCCTTTTTTGTCTCTTTTATGCATGTACATAAAGTTCAGTGAAAAAAAAAATCTCATTCTGGTTTTGGCCCAAAAACGCTGAAAAAACTGACACTTGCGTTTTTGGTGCGTTTTTACTTCCAATGGGTGAAAAAGACTGAAAAAACACTGGAAGAAGTGACATGCTCTATTCTGCAAAAAACATGCAAAACACGAAATCCTGATGACACAAAAACCAAGGTGTGTGCATGAGATTTCTGACATCTCATAGACTTTGCTGGTACTGTGAAACGCCGCTGAAAGTTTGCATTAAAAAAAAAAACACACAATGTGTGAACATAGCCTTATTTATATGCACTATTGCTATTTACTTACTACAGGCAATATGCTCATTTTATATTTTTCTTGTAAGTGGCCAATAATTGGTAAAGACACAATTACTGTAGTAGAATGGTAACATCAGGCACCATTACAACACCCTAGTTGTCTCTTTGAGCAACAGGCTCCAGTAATAACAGTACAGTCTCCTTTGCAGCTCAGCAATACACAGTCTATTATCCGGAAGCACAGTACAGCACAGTTTTAATGCATACATAACCACAGGCTTTTCCTTCACAAGGACTCAATAGTACACAGCATTCTTTATCCTGCATGGAGATGGAGGGGGGAAGGGTATGATGAGGGAGATGATCTCTATGACAGGCTTCCTTCCAGTCCTTATCTTCCTGGCCGATAATACTCCACACTGTTAGCTCAGGGAGTCTAACTGACCTTTGTTTAGCTTTCTTCCTGACCTGAATTCTGTTCCCTTGCTTCTATGAGATACAGATCATAAGCCACCTTTCTCTTCGGCTCCAGCCAGGCAGTAAACAACTTCCCCACAATCCCCCTGGGCTCTGCTAAAACACTCTCCTTCTCCTGTGACTGTGTTACTTCTAATAGTTGCTGAATGCTTTTAAAGCAACAGCACTACTTCTGCATGTCACACTTTGCTTTTAACAACAAAAAATATTTGGATTCAAAAGGAAAAAAAGAAATGAAGACTGTATCAGTCCGGAACTCCAAAAGATGGTGGTGACTTCTTGTCTATAGGAAAGCATGCCTAGAATCTCCACATCTCATTTTGCTTTGCTAAGAATTTCTCTACTGTGAATTGCGCGTCAGGTCGATGTAAAAAGCTACTGTGGATGTCTCTGCGATGAATAAAGAGTATTGGTAAAGCGATACATTAACCCCAGGTTGTATCCCACCATCTCCAGTATGGTGTTCCTGCTTAATTAATTAATGAAGGTTTCACCTTTAAAACTTTATTAAGGTGCAATTTTTCTTTTAGGTTATTACAGTATGATTTCTAGTATTTCCATTATTTTTTAGGTTTATCAGAGCTGCAACCCTGGGTAAGATGAGACGGACATGCTGTGCTGCACTTGGGATATTCTGGGTCATTGCTCTGTACATACAGAGATTTCTTATGGTTTCCTGTGTCGTTTCCTTTACCAGAATGCAGGAAATCTCCCCTACATTGTACTTTTCCAGCTTTTTCTATTTTGTTTAATACTGTGTGACTAATGAGGATGTGCAGTCAGCTTTCACCCTCCATGTAACCGCACAATTGCAAAGACACAGTATTCAACCCCTATGCTTGTCTGTTACACAGAACATTCCATCGTCTTGTCAGATGTTACCCCGCACATTCTCAAGACTCCTAGTCATTACTTAAAGCTCCTTGCTCCACTCTGTTTAAGAAAAGTTCCACATCTGAGACATTTATGGCATATCGATATCAATAGGATATGTCATAATTGTGTGATGGATGAGGGCACATCTAGCTCACGAATGGGGTCTTGTAGTGCTCTACTGGTAATGGTGTGCTAAACACTGCTCCGCCATCTTGCTTGGCAATTTTCATAAATTCCATACAAGTGGCTGGAGACAGTGGCGACAGCCAACAATACACTCCTGGTGGTGCCCGATGGGACTTCATTTTTAAGATACATGTGGGTCCCAGTTATGGGTCTTACATCTATTATCCCAGATGCTACAACCCTCTCAAAGGAGTTGTACCAAGCTAGCAAAACACCACGCAGGAGCGCTAAGAGATCATTTATACTACACCACACAGGGAAGCTGGCGCTTCCTTTACAAAGACAAAACTGTCTGCATTCGGCTGGATTTCATTTTTTTTTTCCAATTTAGCAAGTTATCACTTATCCTTGATAGGTGTTTAGTAGTGTTGATTGAGCTCTGAAATGCTCAAGCGCTCAGTACTCGAATTGAGCATGTCAGACTCTCAGACGTGCTCAACTCGAGTATCGAGAATAATGGAACTGAATGGCAAGCGCGAGCATTTTTCTGGAGGACGGAAAAATTCTCTCTCTTTCTCTGTGCCTGGCTCATATAATTCAAATGACCGAGCACTCGAGCACACACGATACTCAACACTGCTTGATACTCACCGAGCACCCCGATGCTCAATCGAGTTTCGAGCAGTGCCGAGCACGCTCGCCCATCCCTAGTGTTTAGTCGAAAATGTTGCCTTCATGAAAAATCCCATAAGGGACATCTTTATTCATGTAGCTTTTCTCTAATTCCAGTGATGCAGAGCCACATTAAAAATTACTAAAAATTTCTCTAAACATATATATGTCAATGCAACATGGCACATAGATACATTCTGCTATATAGTGCCCAGAATAAGTACATTTAAAGCACCACTCCAGTGTTTTTTTTTTATTTCACCCCGGAAGTGGTATCGCGGATGTCTGCTTTTTGCCCCTCACCAAGTGCCATCTTCTTCTATTCCCAGTGCCGCTCTGGTCATCTTCTGCAGGTTGTGACCTGCCAGATCTCTCCAGTGTTTGCTGGGAGAGCCGGAAGTCACTTTTCAATGTAAGTTTATGAGAGCCAGAACAAGGCCAGAACGAGACTCTTATAGACATTGAGATGGCAGAGAGAGATCGGGGCGGCACCGGGAAGAGCCGAAGATGGTGGCTTGTAAGTATTTTACTACAGGCAAGGATCAGATATTAGTGATACCACTCGGGGCGGTGAAATAAAGAAAAAAACACTGGAGTGGTGCTTTAATGGAAATCTGTTATCAGGTTTTTGCCACCTGATCTGAATGCATCATAATGTATAGACAGAGGACTGAGACCCTGTGACGACACAGCATTTAATCTTAATTATCCAGACATCTAAATGCAATAGGCCAGGAGAAATACACTATTATCTTTATGTTGACTTTTGAATTTATATGTTTTTCTTTGGTTGGTCAAGAAGGACAGATTGTTATTTGTATAAGCCTGGAAGTTGACACTCGAGTTGATATTTACTGCAACTTATTGTCTGTTATCTCTGGTGACAGTGACTCGGGGTCATGGAACAATGATGTTTGCTAAAATGCTAATTACATATTGAACCAGGCCAGCTAGTTTGTTGACCTGAAGAGTAATGGAAGGCAAACTATGCAAATTGATTAAATGCTCAAACAATGAGAAGTGAGCCCCTTCCACCTTCCCCCCTTCCCTGTGGATGGTGAAAGGAGACTTTACAAAAACACAGCCAAGAGAGACTCTTGAGAATCATAGTGAATTGCCAGAACTGCAGCTAAGACAACATGGCTCCAGCCAGAGGGACACAGATTTGGCTTCTACACGATGCCAGCTTAAGGGACCACGGCCCTGGCTGGAGGAATACAGATCTGCTCCATTGACTATCACAAAACCCATGGATACATTTGGGAAAACCAGGTTTGGACCCTCCCGTCACCCTGTCCCATGGAAATGTTTGGAGAAGCCAGGTTGGGAGCCACCGGTCACTTGGTTCCATGGATGTGTTCGAAGAAGCCAAGTTGGGACCTTCGGGTCTCCTGGCCACATATCTCAATGGACTGTCAGCTTCCTAAGCTTGCCGCTACCTCCTCTCTGTGGGGGCCCACCCAAAGCGGGGTGCCACTGGTTGTGGTAGTTGGCCCTGGAAGCCTCAAAATCGCAGCTGCTCAAATCCCGGCCAGCCAGCGGAAGGGTGAGACTCTGTAATTTTTCACCATCTTAGATATTTGCTGGGACTGTTCTATATTTTTTATTGTCTGTTTGGTGGTTCAATAAAGTATTGCCACACTGTTTTACCCTCACCCTGTGTTGTCTGAGTAGGATTATGCCCACGGGAGACCCCCGTGTCTCCAGTGACCCTGATTCCAGCAATGTCTCACTTACTGGGCTGCTTGCTGTAGTTTTGATAAAATTACTGTTTTATTAGCAGGAGACTATCACTAGAGGGCTAGTAAACTGGCTGCTAGGTAGTCCTCCATATTCATGAGCTCTGTATAACCCCACCCCCCAGCACTGATTGGCAACTTTCTGCCTATGTACAGTGTAAACAGAAAGCTGCCAATCAGTGGTGTAAGTGGGGTTATATAGAGCTCAGCATTCATAGAATTGCTAGATCTGCAGCAGAGAAAACAGTGATTTTTTTTCAAAGCTGCAGAAAGCGGTAAAGTAAGTGACACATCACTGGAATCAGGGTTTCTGCAGGGTTTCATGCAGTTCCGAGATGGGTTAGTACAAACCTGGTGACAGTTTTTCTTTAACATCTGCGCAGTGCCACCCAGTGCATATAGCTATATACGTAGTGATATAAAGTACCCATATAACTAATGTATCTGCTTTAAAGGATTTCTTAAAAACGGACAACCCAGTCATTGGGTTTCCAAGCTCCTGGCCCACCTCTAATTTTTCTGCAGTCATAGTGCAACACTTGTGATGTCAGCTATATATCCCAACATGCCATGCCACTGTCATGATAATGATTACTTGCTGGCCATAGAGCGAGATGCATAAATCTCATGATGTAGTTATCGGAGGTGCAGAGGTGACCATTGCACCTCATCCCTGGAGGCCTTTGCAGGTGTCTTTGCCTGTAAGAAGATACCAGTGTTATAGATGGCACATGGTAGTTGGAGGGTCCCGTTACAGATTTTCTATTAGGGCTGAGGAGCATCACTTTACCCCTATGGCTCGGGCGGTGCAGACACTGCACCATTTGAAGCCACAATGCAGGGGCGACAGCAGTATTTTCTCATTTTCGAGCATAGTGCTCACTTTAGCCCAGATCCTTTTATGGAGCATTTCTGCTGTTTATATATGTAAGTATAATAGATTGGTTCCCACTATTCACGGACAGCTGCCGCCTGTATGAAGAATCCCTCAGATCCCGCTGTGGGAGAATTATCTCATTTCCAGGAACAAAGTACAGTAGTTCAGCAGCCGCAGATGTCATCCAGCGATCTGATGTCACAAAGAGACACACATCACCGAGGGATCAGAATAGCATCATCCCCCATCCGTTTCTGAATCATCTCTTTTCATGTTTGTTCTGCACAATGCTTTCTTCCACAAGTCATTTCTCCCTGTAAGTCGTCTTTATTAGATAATGCTGCCTGCTGATCAGTGAGTGCTGAAGGCTGGTTTTGTAGCACTTGTAGTTCTACAGAGTATGGCGGGTCCCAGGTGTCCATCAAACACTGACCGAGTCTGATGGCGATACTCTACCTGACTGACCGATATCTGCTTCATACTGTGTCTATGATGCAGTTGGCTCAGGTCTTGAAACCTGGCGGTCGGGACACGATTTGTGATCCGAGCACGGTCCCTATTTCTTAGACACCAGCCTAATCCCTCATACAGACGGTTGTAGTGTACTCATTAGAGATCTCACGTCCGCAGTCCACAGGAACCATATTTAGAAGGTTTTTAAGGGTCTATGGAAACATGGAATTAAAGGGGTTGTCCACTTTTTCTTTATTATGATAAATGTGTTCTAGGCATGACTTTGTGGTAGTTACTAATACATTAGTGTTATAGGTTCTCCTCCCTCTTGTTTTTGCAGCCTCCATCACTGACTGCACAGTTGTCCTCTTCTCAGTATGGCTTCCGATGGAGGAGCATGTGACCAGACCTGCCCATCAGCCTCCTCCAATTCAAATCAGTGTTCCCATGTGCAGTGCTTTTCAATTGCAGGAGGCTGATGGACGGGTCTGGTCACATGCTCCTCCACTAGCCGCCATAATTAGAACAGGAGAACTGTGCAGTCGGGGAGGAAGCCTGAAACAACAAGTATAGGAGAAAAATCTATAAAACTTGTACATCGGTGTGAGCCACAACATCATGTCTGCAACACATCTGGGAAAATAAAGTAAAGGTGCTTAATCCCTTTAACTAATATGGCATGTGCCATACACAGAATGGGGGCCCCACAGCATATTATATAGTACTGTGTACTTACAGTTGCACATTTTGCCTTTCTACCCAGCTAATTCTTCTCTTTTCTCTGCTCTATGTAGAAACAGGAAGTCTCTAGTCCCTGCATAAATCAGTCCTCTCTTCAACTCCTTACATCCTGACAAAACTGCTCCGCCCCTCCCCCCCGCCATTGACTTTTGCAAATGTAGCACCCTGAGGATTCGGCTGCTACAGGGGTATTGCACCTCAATCCAGAGGTGTGATATTCCACTCCCGGGTAAGGATGGAGTGTGGAACTGAGCTCGGTAGGCTGCATGCACTACACACATCCCATTTCCGAGGAGCAGACCGACGGTACTCCCACTTAGAAATGTGCAGGTACGACCGAGTCTGTTCCTGGCTGGAGTGGGAGGGGGGTGGTACATCCCAAGTAGTGTAGGGGCAGATAGGGGGAGCAGCCTGGGTAAAGATAGGAGCTCATTGGGTGCTGGTCACCTGAGCTCACACATAGAGGGTGTATATAAGGTGGGCACCATCAGAGATCAGGGTCAGTCTGTCAGAGTCAGGAAGAGGAGCAGAGCAGATCCAAAGAGAGAGAGAGGAGAAAGAAGGAAAGACCCAGAGAGGGGACAAAGAGAGGACTCTGAGAGCCCAAATTCAAGCTACGGGTGAAGAGTCGGCATCAGGGTACCGGAACCCAAGCTGGTGGGGGCAAAAACACACCCCAGCCAGAGACCGGAGGCCGTGGGCAGCGTCTGCCACGGCCACCCACCACATCCACCACGAAGGCATACCACGTGGAGGGTCAGGGAACCCAAGGCCAAGGGTCTCCCAACAGAAGGCCCGAGGGAGCTGGACCTGGGTGGATCAATAGTGGGGACGGCCAGAGAAAGGACAGAAGGAGAGCTCAGGGTCACGCTCCGGACTCGCTTGGGGGTTGGCTGGATCCAGGACCTGGTGGACGCAGCACGGCTCGGGAGGTCACTTGAAGCTGGAGTGACCGGAACATCAGCAGTGAGTAAATACCCTAAACTGCACAACCCGACTCTGTCTTCATTTAACACCTATGCTGCACCACCACAACCCCCATCCTCTGCACCTGACCCCCTGAGGCTATACCCCACCCGTTGGGGGTTATACCACCAAAAGCTGCACCTATACCATCAGCCTCAGCGGACCCTGCTGCAGCGGCGGCCATAGTGACCGCAATACAACGGGTGGCGTAGTCGACAATAAAGAACTTTATAACATCTGTAGGACTGCCACATACAACTGAGTTTGACACCCTGGGCACGGACCGGGTCACCGCCACTCGGAAGACTACAACTCCCATCTGATCCGGCTCCGGATATTCCCCCTAAAGAATATGGCCCAGGGGGCGCGTCAACTTTGGCGTAGTCGGCAGGATTACGTGCCCGCAACACCCGGGTACTGCGTGCCTGAAGAAAAGAACGAATTTACCTCAAAAAGAAGTCTCCTGTCGGTTCCGGAGGGTCCATGCCATCGGACTCCATCACAGGTCGATTCCCGCCGGTTGTCCGCCATTAACAGCTTTTTCCCGCCATCTGCAGAGTTTCCCGCCACTGGGAAGCGATTCCCGCCATTTCCAAAGGTTTCCCGCCTTGGAAGAGCGGACGCCATTATGGGCGTGCCAGAGGATGGCGAGAAGCCACCTCCCATCGTGGGCCAGGACCGAAAATGGCGCCAAAAGTGGAAACCGCCCCCACCAACAGAGACTGTGATGCTAGAGGTGTCTGTCAGCGTGAAAGAACAGCCCCTGGAGCTGACAATCACCAAGTGGCCCCGGGACCGCCCTCGAAGGGGGAGGAGACGAAAGGAGAGAACAAAGATGGGTGTCGCTTGGAGCAGTCTAGAGCGAGCGCACCCGGAGGCAAGAAGCCTGGAGAAGAATATCGGAGGAGCTTACCCGGAGATGGCGAGAAAGCAGAGCAGCACCGGCCCGTTGGCCAGGAGCCTGCTAGAAACAGAAGAGAGAGAGCAGAGCAGCACCGGCCCGATGGCCAGGAGCCTGCTGGAGACAACTGTAAGAGAGCAGAGCAGCACCGACCCGTTGGTCAGGAGCCTGCTGGAAGCAACGACCCCACTAGGCCTAGTGGAGGTCCTAGCACAGCTCCCCCGAGACCGGGAGTGTGCGCAGACCGCTCTGGAGGGTCTCGCACGGAGGATGGCCCAGGTGCAGCGAGAGACGTTGGCGGAGTGGAGCCGTGAGATGGCCCAGCAGACCGAGACCCGTCAGCGGAGCACGCCACCCAAGACGAGGAGACCGACCGCCTCTGAGGATGGCGCGGGAGGACTGAAGGCCGGAGACGGCGCCGAGAAGGGAGCCGAACGAGTGGAGGCAGGTAAAGGGGACGTCTATACCCCAAACCGGGAAACCGCGAACCTGCCCCAGCTCCCCGTCGCAGAGCCCGAAGTCTATCCTGCCGTGCCCGTCGCTGCAACGTCACCGCCGCAGACTAGGCCTCAAACGGGAGCCGCGACCCCTGTGACGTCACACGCCTCGACCCCGGGCGTGACCAAGCAGGAAGTACCACCAGCCTGGTCACAAGGCCTAGTACCCCCGGGCGCCGCAATACCAACAGCGCCCCCTACCTCCGCGGAGCCCCCGGCCTGGTCGCAGGGCCAAGTAGCCCAGGGCGCCGCCGTCCTTACGGTGCCCTTCACCTTCCAGATACCCCAGGCCTGGCCGCAAGGCCCGGGCAACCCGGGCGCTAACACCACCGCGCCCATAAGACCTAAAGTGCCGCATCTGGGAGAGGACCTGTACGCCCAGCATACGTGCCCGGATGGGCAGCCATTTATATGGCCACCGGAGTACCACCATCCCCGACTCCGGAGAGAGAGACCCCTGGATGAACCCCTGATCCCGGCTCCAAAGCCCGTAAAGAGGATCTCGCCCCCGCTAGCAGAAGCGCAGTTCGAGTGGGACCCCACCGGAGAAGATCTCATGGGGTTCACTCAAGAGACTCGGGCAGCTGCAGCGGAGCGTGCTGAGTGCTGCCGCCAACAGCTCGAGGACTTTGAGAGGGAGCGGAGAGAGAGGCGGGTCCGGGAACAGCAAGCTCAAGTAAGGAGCGCGGAGCAGAAGAGCCGGGCCAGGAGAGACCCCCGTGCAGCGCATAGTCCCCGCACCACCGGGACTGTGATAAAGTTTAATATGCAGCATGGGTGGGGCTTCATCCGAGACCACCGCACCCTAGGCGACGTCTTCGTGACCAGGAGAGACGTTGAGTCCCACCTACCGGAGGGACACAGAGGTCGTGACCTTTACATCGGGGACGAGGTCACCTTCACCCGGCACAAGTGTGCCAAAGGACCCTACGCCCTCCATGTGCATCGTCTGACGGAGGAAGAGCTGCGGTGTGAGGAGGAAGAACAAGAGGACCCGGACGGGTCTGAAACTAGAGCCAAAGGTAACCATAAAGCAAGAGCAGGAGGACGCCGTCGCTAAGTACAGCGAAGCAGGAGCTGTATATAGTTGCCCGTCGGGGCACCATAAACTGAAACTGTTGCTGTTGCTAAAAATAGTCCCCGTTGGGACCAGCAAGTGTGAACTGTTACCCGTTTAACCCCTAAATCCCACTGGCCGAGGACTGAGAGCGGCCATATCCCTGTAAATAGTTGCGCGTCCTAAAGCGCCCCCTACCGGTTTTATAGGGAAACCAGTTTTCCAGAGAGACTGTCGCACTTTACCCGGTCACACGTTGCACAGTGACCGGAGGAGGAGCCAGAGGCGACGAGAATGTTTTATCTGCTAATATATGTTGTTTTATATGTTTTATATGTTTATGCAAAAAAATTTGTATGTTTTTGGTGTTATGTCTTACAGCCCGAGGACGTGCTGTGATTTACCAGGGGGGAATGTAGCACCCTGAGGATTCGGCTGCTACAGGGGTATTGCACCTCAATCCAGAGGTGTGATATTCCACTCCCGGGTAAGGATGGAGTGTGGAACTGAGCTCGGTAGGCTGCATGCACTACACACATCCCATTTCCGAGGAGCAGACCGACGGTACTCCCACTTAGAAATGTGCAGGTACGACCGAGTCTGTTCCTGGCTGGAGTGGGAGGGGGGTGGTACATCCCAAGTAGTGTAGGGGCAGATAGGGGGAGCAGCCTGGGTAAAGATAGGAGCTCATTGGGTGCTGGTCACCTGAGCTCACACATAGAGGGTGTATATAAGGTGGGCACCATCAGAGATCAGGGTCAGTCTGTCAGAGTCAGGAAGAGGAGCAGAGCAGATCCAAAGAGAGAGAGAGGAGAAAGAAGGAAAGACCCAGAGAGGGGACAAAGAGAGGACTCTGAGAGCCCAAATTCAAGCTACGGGTGAAGAGTCGGCATCAGGGTACCGGAACCCAAGCTGGTGGGGGCAAAAACACACCCCAGCCAGAGACCGGAGGCCGTGGGCAGCGTCTGCCACGGCCACCCACCACATCCACCACGAAGGCATACCACGTGGAGGGTCAGGGAACCCAAGGCCAAGGGTCTCCCAACAGAAGGCCCGAGGGAGCTGGACCTGGGTGGATCAATAGTGGGGACGGCCAGAGAAAGGACAGAAGGAGAGCTCAGGGTCACGCTCCGGACTCGCTTGGGGGTTGGCTGGATCCAGGACCTGGTGGACGCAGCACGGCTCGGGAGGTCACTTGAAGCTGGAGTGACCGGAACATCAGCAGTGAGTAAATACCCTAAACTGCACAACCCGACTCTGTCTTCATTTAACACCTATGCTGCACCACCACAACCCCCATCCTCTGTACCTGACCCCCTGAGGCTATACCCCACCCGTTGGGGGTTATACCACCAAAAGCTGCACCTATACCATCAGCCTCAGCGGACCCTGCTGCAGCGGCGGCCATAGTGACCGCAATACAACGGGTGGCGTAGTCGACAATAAAGAACTTTATAACATCTGTAGGACTGCCACATACAACTGAGTTTGACACCCTGGGCACGGACCGGGTCACCGCCACTCGGAAGACTACAACTCCCATCTGATCCGGCTCCGGATATTCCCCCTAAAGAATATGGCCCAGGGGGCGCGTCACAGTAACTCATGACTCATACAGGGAAAATTGACCTCCTGTTTCTGTGGCGACCGAACCCTCAGGGGCAACTTTTCATTGTAAGTAATTGCACTTCTTAAAGTGCCCCTTATTGGTTTTATGCAACAACAAAATGACCTCAGAACAAAAACCCGTTTGGCGTGGGATGGCGTCTCTGCCTGTCAAGGGGCAGAGATGCCGATACTTCAGTACCCCCCCCTTTTACGCCCCCTCTTCTTTAGGCCTGAAAGAAATTTTTTAAGGAGAAGCGGGGCGTGGATGTTCTCCCTGGGTTCCCAAGTTCTCTCCTCTGGGCCAAACCCCTTCCAAAAAAGGTTTTTCCTCTTACCCTCTTGGTGGCCAGAATGTTCTCTACCTCATAGACGTCCTCAGCGGAGACCGGAGCTGGGGAGGTACCTGGATTATCGGAAAAAGAAGTAAGCACAACTGGTTAGAGGAGAGATTTTCTGGAAGGAGTTGGGAATCCGTAATGTGGCCGGGAGTTTTAATTTGTAGGCTACTGGGTTGATTTGCTTGAGGACTTCAAACGAACCGATGAACCGTGGACCCAACTTATAGGAGGGTATTTTGAGACAAACATGTTTGGAGGAGAGCCAAACCTTGTCTCCCGGACGGAATTGAGGCGGATCCAGACGTCTCTTATCAGCATGCTTCTTCATCCGCTCGGAGGATTGAAGAAGTACGGATCTAGTGTCTTCCCAAATAGTGGAAAATTCACTGACCAGAGACTCCGCGGCCAGGTTGTCCACTGAAGCGGAGACGAGATGTTGACCGTAGACCACAAAGAATGGGGACTTGGAAGAAGATTCGCTTTCATGGTTGTTGTAGGAGCTCCACCCAATCGGTATGGTGAGCGTTGACAAAGTGCCGGAGATAGCTGGTAAGGATCTGGTTGATACGCTTCACTTGGCCATTGGACTGTGGATGATAAGCGGAGGAGAAATCCAGGGTGACATCCAGCAGCTTACACGGACCTCTCCAGAAGCGCGAAGTGAACTGGACCCCACAATCAGACACAATGTGGAGGGGTAGGCCGTGGAGACGAAAGATGTGATGGATGAAGTCCTTATTCAGCACAGATGCAGACGGGAGACCAGGCAGAGGGATAAAGTGAGCCAGTTAAGAAAAGCGGTCAGCGACCACCCAAATGACCGTACAACCGGCAGAAACAGGGAGATCCTTAATAAAGTCCATAGCAATGTGTTGCCATGGGGCAGCAGGTACGGGAAGAGGCAGGAGATGGCCGGCAGGAAGATGTCTGGGAACCTTGTTGCGGGCACAGGACGAACAGGCCGTGACGAAGTCTACCACATCCTGGCGCAGGGTAGGCCACCAGTAATGCCGGGTAATGAGCAGGAAGGTCTTCTTCTGGCCAGCATGGCCGGCTAATTTGGATGAATGACCACAGTGAAGAACCTTCTTACGATCTGGAACTGCTACAAACGTCTTACCGGATGGGAGACAAGACAGATCCAAGGGGGCCACATTCATCACTTTGGAGGGATCGATGATATGCATAGGCTCCTCCTCTTGATCGGAAGACAGAAAGGATCGAGACAAGGCGTCTGCTTTAACGTTCTTGTCCGCCGGGCGGTAATGTAGGGTAAAGTTAAAGTGGGCGAAGAACAAAGACCACCGGGCCTGACGCGGATTGAGTCTTTGGGCATTCTGTAGATATGCCAGGTTTTTGTGGTTAGTATAGATGACCACTGGGTGCAGAGTCCCTTCGAGCAGGTAACGCCACTCCTCCAGCGCCAATTTGATGGCTAGCAGTTCTCGGTCTCCTATGGAGTAGTTGCGCTCAGATGAGGAGAAGAGCTTGGAGAAGAAGCCGCAGGTTACCATTCTCCCGGTTGGAGATTTCTGGATGATCACCACTCCGGCTCCGGAAGAGGAAGCATCTGCCTCCAAAAAGAACTGTTTGTTGCAATCCGGACGGTGCAGCACTGGGGCAGAAGAGAAGGCTTGTTTTAAGGAGAGGAAGGCTTCCTCCGCTTCGGACGGCCATTCCTTAGGATTCGCTCCCTTTCGGGTGAGCGCAGAGATGGGAGCAGTCCGGGAAGAGAAATGTGGGATGAAAAGGCACTTCTCAAATTTTGCATATAGGTGATTCTGCCTGAGCCTAAGCAGGACCTGACGAACATCCCTCCGATGTGAGGGAAGATCCGGAGAGAAGACCAAGATGTCGTCCAGGTACACCACCACACATGAATATAAGAGGTCACGGAAGATGTCATTAACTAATTCTTAGAAGATGGCGGGAGCATTATGTGGCACCCCAGGGGTCTGGTTGCCACAGTAATAGAAATATTACGTCTGAGAGCAAGTAGGAGGTTTCCTGGTCAGGAGCCCTTAAGCATGCAACACCTCCTGCCCAGTCCTGGGAGGGGAGGAATCTGCCCTTATAAACTGGGTCTGGGGCAGGATTAGTCAGTCTGAGCCTGGAGGGAGAACAAGCAGACACAGGGAGAGAAACAGCAGGAGCTCTGTAGGAGCAGGAGCTGAAGACCAGGAGCTGGAGCTGAGCAGAGCTCGCCCTGGCAGAAGAATCCAAGTACCGGACACCGGAGTCCGAGGCTGCGGGGACGTATATTCACCCAGCAGCAGAAACCAGCCGGCAGGGGATTCCAGGTCCTCTGGCCATAGAAGCCCGGAGGCTCAGTCACAAGGAAGGGACCAGCACCGCCATCGAGGAGCGGAGGCTATCAGAAGGCCCCAAGTCACCAGCCATACGGGTGAGCACCACACGGTATACTCAGGGACGTGGGCTACTTCCACTTGCTTACAGCAAGGTAGGCAGGAAGAGTGCAGATAGACGGGGAGGCCTACAACTCCACCTGGCCAGGGGAACTCCTGTTTGCTCGCAGACTGACCAGGCCCCTTATGCTAGCCAGTACTCCCAGGAGGGTCTGCCTTATTATCATCAGTAAAGACCCTGAACTGCACTGCAAAGACTCTGAGTCGTTCCTGCTTTCTCACCGCACACAGCACTACTAGTACTGGGACTCCCGTGCACCATCACTCCCATCATCCACATTCTCTGCCCTGAGGCTATACTCCTCCCGTGGGGAGTTATCCCATCCTTTGCTGCGCACACCACACCAGCCTCAGCGGTCTGCATCGCAGCGACGGTACACCCTGACCGTAATCCACGGGTGGCGTAGTCGGACATTAAACCATAAAGCCCCCACAAAAGACTGCCACTGGTTTGACCACCCTGAGCCACGGGACCGGGTCGCCGCCACGGAGACTACAACCCCCAGAGACCCGGCTCCGGGTAACCCCACACACGTGTACACTCGGTCCAGGGGGCGTGTCAACTTTGGCGTAGTCGGCAGGATTTCGTGCCCGCAACCACCGGGTACTGTGCGCCTTCAAAAGACTGTCATACCTGTCGTGGTGAAGGTCCCCGCCATCCGGAGCCGTTTCCCGCCATCTTCAGTCGGTTCCCGCCATCTGCAGCAGTTTCCCCCCATCTTCAGTCGGTTCCTGCCATCTGCAGTCGTTTTCCCGCCATCGGACGCCATCTTCAGGACGCCGCGCGGGAAGAAGAGGGGCGTGGACGCCGAAAGCGCGCGAGACCTGAAGCTCCGCCCTACGCACCGACGCTGCACAAGGTCCTGGAAGGGAGAGAGAGCGACGCTGACGTCACCAGAGCGCGACGCAAGGTCCTCCACCCTGACGATCGTCTGCGGAGCCGCGGCCTACGGAGAAGAAGCAACAGAAGGTAGACCACACTTAACTAGGTGGGAGGAAGATGACGGACACGGAGGGACCCTCTACCACCAGCACGGCCACTGCGGCAGTAATGCCATTTACAATGCCATACATTCCCGGAGCGGCCTGGCTGCCCCAATACTCAGGGGAGTCGCATACCCTAAGCGACTTTAAAGAGAGACTGTACAGCCTATTTAAGGTATACCCCCTGACCGAGGGCCAGAAGGTGAGCATATTGATAGGCCAGCTAACCGGCGAAGCCCAGCGCGAAGTAAAGTCCTGGTCAGTCCGGGACAAGGAGACTGTAAGAGAGATCTTAGCCCGTCTGAGGGACACTTTTGATACCCGCACCTCAGCAGAGATCAAAATGAAATTTTATGGGTGCAAGCAGCGGGCCCAAGACAGTATAAGAGACTATGCTTTGAATTTGCAAGAGGCCCTGGGAGCCATTAAACAGGCAGACCCTGACAGTGTGCGGAATGCAGATGAACTGTTAACTGAGCAATTCATTGAGGGTCTGCTGTCCAACACCCACCGAACCCAGTTACGTGCAATGGCCTTGCAGAACCCTGGGTTAGACTTTGCAAAGTTCAAAGACAGGGCCATCCGGGTGCTCCGAGAACCGACACCGGGTAGCGCTGTAACCCACCGGCGCCCTGCTATTACCTATCACCAGGAGGCGGCGCCCTTGTCTACAGAGTCTGTAGGAGCTGGCGCGCAGGCTTTGGATAACAACCCGGCTACAGACTTACACCACCAGGTCCAAGAACTGACCAAAAGCGTAGCCACGCTAACCAGAACTGTGCAGTCTTTACAGGTCTCTCCTCCAGGAAACATCCAGCTGGCATCCGGACCAGAGGACGTCCCGTGGCGCCGACAGAGGAGGATCCCAACGTCCAGAGGAAGACCCAGCGACAGATACGAGGACGGACAACCCATCTGCCGCCGCTGCAATCAACCTGGACATATGGCAAGGTACTGTCATTTAAACGGCCACAACCTGGGGTAGAGGGCCAACCCCCAGGCATAAGATCATCCGGCCCATCGAACTGGCGTGATAAATATGTAGGGGGACGTCCGGTCTTGCCTGTGGTACTGGATGGCATTCCTATGAGTGCCCTACTAGACACTGGGTCACAGGTGACTACCATCCCGTACGTGCTCTTTAAGCGGTACTGGAATGACTCGGACATTACCCGCAACCCAGATGACGACCTAAGTATCATCGCCAGCAATGGTCAGCCCGTGCGTCAGGTGGGGTTCAAAGAGGTGACCATTAAGATCGGTAAAGTCGAACTGGCGGCACAAGGACTAATTATTGTGGACATTGACCGTCATGAGAGTCACCCTAAAATAACCTTGGGGACTAACGTAATTGAAAATTGTCTTGCAGAGGTGATTCTCATTTTACAGCAGGTTGCCAAGAATGCCAGTTCCAGCCAGCAGCGTGTTCTCCAAAAAGAGATCCGGGCGCTGATGAAACGGCAACAAGTGGAATTATCTGGTGGTGAGATTGGTAGCGTGAGAATGTGTGACCCGTTCCCTATTGCCATGCCCCCGAAAAGTGAGATGATGATCTGGTGCCGAGCAGCTATTGGTCTGAGAGGTAGAGACTACCAAGCAATGGTATAACCCGTCTACTCAGACAGTAGGCCCACCATTTAACAGCACGGGGGGTGGTCGATGTACGCCATGGGAGGGTGCCCGTCCACATCATAAATATCGGGGAGAGAGAAGTATACCTGCCCCGGTATGCCACGCTAGCCAAATTGTTCACCATAAACCAAAATTCAGTAAGGGCCGTGGAACCCTTGCCTCCATCTCAACCAGAGGAAGGTAACGGCTCTAAGAAACAAATGGAGGACTGGTGTCAGCAACTGCATGTGGGTACTGACTCCACTCCCTCACACCAAAAACAGGGAGTCTACCGGGTGGTTCAGGAGTACGAAAGAGTCTTTAGTAAACACCTGCTAGACTTCGGGCGAGTAAAGGGGGTAGAACATCACATCCCCACAGGAGATCATCCACCCATAAAGGAAAGATACCGACCCGTACCCCCTGCACACTTTCAGCATGCAAAGGGGATGTTGCGGGACATGAAGGAGGCTGGGGTAATCAGGGACAGCTGTAGCCCCTGGGCAGCTCCACTAGTTCTAGTGAAAAAGAAGGACAACACAATGAGAATGTGTGTAGACTACAGAAAGGTCAACCGTATCACACACAAAGATGCGTACCCGTTACCTAGAATAGAAGAATCTTTAGCTGCATTAAAATCTGCTAACTTCTCCACTTTGGATCTTACTAGCGGGTACTGTAGCAGAGGCAGACAAGGAGAAGACCACTTTCACCACCCCGATGGGTCTCAGCGAATTCAACTGTATGCCATTCGGGCTCTGCAACGCACCAGGAACCTTCCAGCGGTTGATGGATTACTGTCTTGGACTCCGGAATTTCGAGACGGTCCTGTTATACCTGGACGATTTCATCGTCTATTCCAAAACCTACGAGGACCATCTGAAACACCTGGCAGAAGTGTTTGACGCCCTGGCAAGCTACGGCCTAAAGGTGAAACCCTCCAAGTGTCACCTCCTGAAACCAAAGGTGCAGTACCTGGGACATGTGGTGAGTGCTGACGGAGTGGCTTCCGACCCCGATAGGATCACCGTGATTAAAGACTGGCCAAGACCCTCCAGCATAAAGGAAGTGCGGCAGTTCCTCGGGTTGGTAGGCTACTACCGAAGATTCATTCCCGGTTTCACCAAAATGGCAGCCCCTATGCAGAATCTCCTGATAGGTCAATCCAGGAAGGCCAAAAACCAGAAGCCGCCCTTCAGGTGGGAAAAGATGGAAGATGAGTCCTTCCGCCAGCTGAAGATGGCCCTCACGGGGGATGAAATCCTGGCGTACCCTGACTACAGCCAGCCCTTTATCCTCCACACGGACGCGAGCAACATCGGGCTAGGATCCGTACTGTCCCAGATCCAGCAGGGGAAAGAACGGGTAATCGCTTACGCCAGCCGAAAACTACGGCCCACAGAGAGAAACCCTGAGAATTATAGCTCATTCAAGCTAGAGTTCCTGGCTGTGGTGTGGGCAGTAACCGAACGTTTCAAGCATTACCTTGCCTCTTCCAAGTTCACCGTGTACACGGATAACAACCCGTTGACACACCTGGACACTGCAAAACTTGGTGCCCTGGAGCAGAGATGGATGGCCCGCCTGTCCAACTATGAATTCACCATCAAATACGGGGCGGGACGCTAAGATGTCAACGCGGATGCCCTGTCCAGAATGCCAAACTTACCGGACGTAGGGGAAGATCCAGAAGAACTGGAAGAAGTCGAACTCCCTGCGTTCCACCGTCATGGGATTACCCTGTATTCCCACCGTGTGAGGGATAGGCGCTCTGCTACGTTCAATCCCTTACCCCACTACAGCTGGGCGGAGACACAGGACAGTTATCCCGCAGTCCGTCTGGTGAAGGAAATGCTGACACAGGCTGATGCTCGTCTTGACCCAGACGCTCTGGAGGACACCAAGCAACTGTGGAAGGAGAAAAGTAAACTGTTTCTTTACAAGGAGAAGCTGTGCTGGAGAATGGTCAACTCTAGAACACACGAGCTGACCTGGCAGGTAGTGGTCCCAAGACGAGACGCGGCTATGGTTCTGGAAGCGTACCACGACGGAGCAGGACACTTGGGATGGAAAAAGCTGGAGTTCTTGTTGCGTGAACGGTTCTACTGGGTAGGCATGAGAGGGGCCATCGAGAGGTGGTGCAGAGACTTTGGCCCGTGCAACCTAAAAAGGAAGGACCGTGCCAGCCAGAAGAGTCCCCTGCAGCCCATCATCACCAGGCAGCCACTGGAACTGGTAGCCCTGGACCATGTGAAACTGGCTCCAAGCAAATCTGGGTACGTCTACGCCCTAACCATCGTAGATCACTACTCCCGGTTCCTGGTGGTGGTCCCTGTCAAAGACTTAACGGCTCAAACAGCAGCCCGAGCCTTCCAGCTGCACTTCTGCCGTCCACACAGGTATCCGGAGCAAGTGCTGACGGACCAAGGACCAGCCTTCGAAGCGGAGGTCTTCCAGGAGTTCTGCAACCTGTATGGCTGCAGGAAGATAAGAACCACGCCCTATCACCCTCAGACCAATGAACTATGTGAGAAAATGAACCAGGTGGTGATGGACTTGCTAAAAACGTTGCCCCTGGAAGAACGCGGTCTGTGGCCTGAAAAACTGCCTGATTTGGTGGACTTGTACAATCACATCCCTGTAGGTTCCACCAACTGTACCCCGGCTTACCTAATGAGAGCAAGACCTGGTAAGCTGCCTATGGACCTGGATATGGGAGTCCTGACACCTGAGGACACCTCGCCAGAGGCAGACTGGGATACAGAACGGCAGCAGCAGTATCGGAAAGTACAGGAGAGCGTCGAGCGAAGTCTGTCTCAAGCAAGAGAAAGGCAGGAGAAGGCTTATAACCAGTATGCTCCCACTGTTCCCCTGGTACCTGGAGAGCAGGTCTTGAAGAGAAAGAGGCGGCTCCACAAGTTGGACGACCAGTGGGAAAAGGACCCATACACCGTCCTGCCCTCAAGCCATGTAAACCCAAAAGTATGTATCATCAGTAAGGATGGAGGAGAGACCACAACCATTGTCTCCAGAGACCACCTGAAGAAGTGTCCCGAGCAGCTGCAAAGCCCTGACGAAGATCAAGATGACCCTCAACCCGCAGAGGAAAGGGAAGAAATTATCAGTACCGTACTCGGAGACTTTCCCCGGTCCTGCACTCAAATCAACAATGCAGTCGTGGTGCCCGTCCTCACCTTTCTCCAGCCAGCCCCTCAAGGACCTACAGGGAGAACAGGGAGTGTCAGAAGAGCAGCCGGCCCAGGAGGCAGAAGAATCCATACCAGCAGCCCAGGAGAATCAACCCTCTGCTAGTAGTGAGTCTGCCGTGCCCCTAGTAAGCCAAAGAGTACGCAGAAAGCTGCCAGGCCTACCCGCAACACCTTCTACACCCTGTAGTGCAGAACCAGATAGTGGGTTACGTAGGTCCACCAGGAGCACTAGAGGACAGATGCCCGCTCGCTGGAGAATCTAATGCCAAGAATATATTTACCTGTACATACGTAAATGTTGAAAAAGGTTTATGTTTTTGTTACCTGGTTACTAATTATGTTTCTCTAGTTACCCTGCAGGTTTATTTGGACTGACAGTTTATGGACGCTGAGTAACCGGAACTACATTGTAGATAGTTGCACCTTGGTGCCTCTTGCGAAGATGGCCGCGGAAGAGAAAAACCTGTCTGGCGTGGCCTCCTTGTGGCCCAAAGTAGCTAGCCTCAGCCTTGCAGCCACGCCCAGGGCCAACATTTGGGGTTTGCTTTGGACAGGTCCCCTACTCTGTGCCAACACTTCACCTTGTTGGGTGACATGGACACCCGGTTACGGACACGCCGTGACCTCTAAAGACTAAAGCTTCTTGTACATATGTTGTATTATTGTTATACCCTGTATTTGTGTTTTCTTAAAAATGTGTTTAGTCCCGGAGTACTAAAATTTACTAGGGGGGAATGTGGCACCCCAGGGGTCTGGTTGCCACAGTAATAGAAATATTACGTCTGAGAGCAAGTGGGAGGTTTCCTGGTCAGGAGCCCTTAAGCATGCAACACCTCCTGCCCAGTCCTGGGAGGGGAGGAATCTGCCCTTATAAACTGGGTCTGGGGCGGGATTAGTCAGTCTGAGCCTGGAGGGAGAACAAGCAGACACAGGGAGAGAAACAGCAGGAGCTCTGTAGGAGCAGGAGCTGAAGACCAGGGGCTGGAGCTGAGCAGAGCTCGCCCTGGCAGAAGAATCCAAGTACCGGACACCGGAGTCCGAGGCTGTGGGGACGTATATTCACCCAGCAGCAGAAACCAGCCAGCAGGGGATTCCAGGTCCTCTGGCCATAGAAGCCTGGAGGCTCAGTCACAAGGAAGGGACCAGCACCTCCATCGAGGAGCGGAGGCTATCAGATCAGAAGGCCCCAAGTCACCAACCATACGGGTGAGCACCACACGGTATACTCAGGGACATGGGCTACTTCCACTTGCTTACAGCAAGGTAGCCAAGAAGAGTGCAGATAGACGGGGAGGCCTACAACTCCACCTGGCCAGGGGAACTCCTGTTTGCTCGCAGACTGACCAGGCCCCTTATGCTAGCCAGCACTCCCGGGAGAGTCTGCCTTAATGTCATCAGTAAAGACCCTGAACTGCACTGCAAAGACTCTGCTTTCTCACCGCATACAGCACTACTAGTACTGGGACTCCCGTGCACCATCACTCCCATCATCCACATTCTCTGCCCTGCGGCTATACTCCTCCCGTGGGGAGTTATCCCATCCTTTGCTGCGCACACCACACCAGCCTCAGCGGTCTGCCTCGCAGTGGCGGTACACCCTGACCGCAATCCACATTAAACCATAAAGCCCCCACAAAATACTGCCACTGGTTTGACCACCCTGAGCCACGGGACCGGGTCGCCGCCACGGAGACTACAACCCCCAGAGACCCGGCTCCTGGTAACCCCACACACGTGTACACTCGGCCCAGGGGGCGAATCAATTACAAAGACCGAAGGGCATCACATGGTATTCATAGTGACCGTCCCGGGTATTGAATGCCGTCTTCCATTCGTCTCCTTGGTGGATCCGGACCAGTTTATACGCCCCACGAAGATCGAGCTTGGTGAAGATCTTCGCGCCTTTAAGGTGGTCGAACAGCTCAGAGATGAGCGGCAGGGGGTATTTGTTTTTGACAGTGATTTGGTTGAGTCCTCTATAATCGATACATGGACGTAGTGAACCGTCTTTCTTTTTAACGAAGAAGAATCCGGCTCCAGCCGGAGAGGAAGATTTCCGGATGAATCCCCTAGCCAGATTCTCTTCGATGTACCCCGGGTTTCGGCCAACGGCAACGGATAGATACGCCCACGGGGTGGAGTGGCACCGGGTATCAGGTCGATAGGGCAGTCATATGGCCATCGAAGACCTTCCGGAAGGTAGTGAGGAAAGCCGGAAGATCGGACACCAGGGAATCCCCTCTCTCCCATAGAGGGTTTAGCCATGCCAAAGCTTCCCCGGTGAGGTGAGACATGATGAACGTCACTTTGGCCCGGTCGGAGGGAAACTGATGTGGCAGCAGTTCAAAGTGCAGCATGCACTGGTTCTGAAAGCCCCGACATAGGACAGCGTCACCTCCAAAACGAGGAGGCGCAGAAAGCCGGGATCCTGGGCTGGATGTCGTGGTATTGGTAGGCAGCTGCGCTGCCGGAGCGGGTGTCGCTCGACTTGAGACGGACACCGGTGGAACAGACAGCATGTCCAGACGAGAGTTGACAGACCGCAGGTAGGTCAGGATGGTTTCCTGTTGGGATCTCTGACGAGAAACCTCCTGGTACAGGTCAGCAAGCGAAGGAGCCTGGGGGCCACCGGGTTCCATGGCCTGTGCAAACTGTTACGGATCCGGGTGGTGGAACCTCTGTGCTGCGGTGCAAGGAGGGACCAGAGGGGCGTAACTAGGTATCAACTCGGACCGACCAAGGCGGTACTGCGGCTCAATCGACTCCGTGACCAGGGAAGGACCGAGCAGAGGGACCAGGTGCTACTCTGGGAACCGACCTTGTATGAGAGCAGGTGACTCCCATGGGTCAGAAGGCAGAGACTGACCGGTACAGCAGATGAGCACGGCAGGCAGACTGACGGGAGATCCGGGCAGACGGGCTGGCAGGCATGGCAGGTAACTAGCAGGAGCCTCTAGATAGGCTGTCTGGTGGTCACGGCAAGTGACAGGCTGGAGCCTCTAGGTAGGCTGTCAGGTGGTCACGGCAAGTGACAGACAGGAGCCTCTAGGTAGGCTGTCAGGTGGTCACGGCAAATGACAGGCAGAAGCCTCTAGGTAGGCTGTCAGGTATACACGGCAGGTGCAGGCAGGAGCCTCCAGGTAACAGGCAAGTTCTCCAAGTAGGCAGGCTAGCCTAGCCCATAGACAGACTGGCGGGTTTGACCGTAGGCAGACAGTCGGGCTGGAGAGTGCCTTTGGCAGGCGGAGACAGGTAGCAGGTGGAGGCTCCGGATAAGCGGACTGGCCAAGCCCATAGACAGACTAGCGGGCTGGACTGGTAAACAGGCTGGCTGACTGGACTGATAGTCAGACGGACTAGACTGGTAGTCAGACAGGCAGCGGGACCTATGGGTTGAAGCAGAGTTTAGCATACAGAGCAACAACCTTGCACGGGCACCTCCATATTGGAGGAGGTGCCTTTTATAGGGGAAGTCCTCCGGCCATTCGCCGGGGACTTTTTAGGATGGCGTGCACGGCCCCTTTAAGAGGGAGGGAGCGCTCGCGTGCCCAAAGCACAGTGCCCAGGGAGCAAAGTGTGCTGGCAGCAAGAGAGGCAGGAGCGCTGGAGGACGCCGGGCAGGGAGCGCGGCGGTGAGTGGGACGGCGTCTCTGCCGTGATACTACACTGAGGACTGCACTCCATTGTCCCTGTGATTATTGCTGCGCCATCAAACCCTGCACTACAACGCCCAGCACAACCTATAACGTCTACACTGCCCTGGAGCTAAGCTCTACCTGTGGAGAGCCACACCAACTTTGCTGCATTAACATCAGCTCCCGAGGACCTGCTCCGCAGCGGCGGCTCCCTTTAGCAGCATACCACAGGTGGCGTCACAAACTTTGTACATAAATCCCCTGTAAATATTCCCCTTTTGATTGACCACCTTGGGTCACAGACCGGGTCACCGCCGCTGTGACATCTCCCCTAGCGACGACCGGCCCGGCACCGAGTACCCCACGGCCCAGGGGGCGCGTCATCTTTGGCGTTACGAACAGGATATGAACCCACCCGTTATCACCGGGTACTGTGCGCCTAGAGACTGTGTTTAATACTGAATGTGGCGCCCGCCCCAGAAGAACGGGCGCCATTATGTACGAGACAAAAGACAACAAGAAACCGCCTGCCATCGTGGGCCGGGTTCCAGAATGGCACCAAAAGCAGGGCCCGCCCCGAGCATCAGTGACCATGTATGTGGATGTGTCTATCAAGCTGGGGGGGGCCGCCCCAAGGTGTGTCCGAGAGCAAGTTGCTATGGAACCGCCCTCGAAAGGGGAGAAGAGAGAAGAAACCTGGGAGACAGGGCGGAGTCTCCAGGAGTCCAGACAGACCGCACCCGGAGGGCAAGATGGAGAGTCAGGAGCCAGCTCCCATCCGTGGTCTGCAACAGGCGGCAAAGCCTCTTACCTTGGAGTAGGCCATGGCAAAGCTATCCCTGGAGGATACTGAATTCCTCCAGGCAGAAATCCAGGAGCTGGGCCGGAGAGTGGAGAGGGCCCAGCAGGATGCCATTGCCGGCTGGAAAAAGGAGCTGCTGGAGTAGCTGATGATCCGGCAGCAGCCAGCGCTGCACTCCACCAGCAGCGCACCAGCCCTGGAGGAACCAGAACAGAGCCAGGAGGTTGAGGACGGCACAAGCGCGGCCGCGGGAGCAGGTAAGGACAGACTCCCTGTCCCAAGCGCTGAGAGTGCTAGCCTGCTCCTGGGCTCCCTGGCGGAACATCCGATCCCGGGCGCCTGCTCCACCGACCTACCGCTGGGCCCCCTGGCAGAACCTCAAACCCCGGGCGCCAGCTTTGCCGATCTGCTCCCCGGTCTCCAGGCGGAATCTCCCATCCCGGACACCTGCTTCTCGGACTGGCTCCCAGACTCCCTGGCGGAAACCCCGTACCCGGGCGCTTGCTCCGCCGACCTGCTCCTGGGCCCCCTACTGGAGCCACCTGCCCCCGCACCTGAGTGGATGTATGGAAATACCACCTATGACTGGTCCGCTAGCACCTGCGCCTGCACCCCCAGTTACCTGCCCAGGAGGAGAAGAGTTCCGGTGGGATAACCGGGAAGGGGACCTCATGGGGTTCCCATGGGAGACGCAGGCCCAGGCCCTCCGGAGGGAAGAGCACTGCAGGATGGAGCTCCTGCAGCTGGAGCGGTAACGTCACGACCGACAGGTGCGGTGGGAACGGAAGGAGGCCCGGAACATGGCGGCCAAAACCCGGGCCCGCTAAGCAAGAGCTGCCACCCCAAGTCCCTGTCTAGAGTGGATCGTAGTCAAGTTCGATCTGGACGCCGGGTGGGGCTTTGTGAGAGAGCCGCACACCGATCGGGACGTTTTCGTCAACTGGCGGGATGCAGAACTCCACCTCCAAGAGGGGCACCCCGGCCGAGACCCCGCTATAGACTCCAGCGACTATGTCACATTTACCCGTCACAAGGGCGAGCGCGGCTGGTATGCTCTTCAAGTATATCGAGTGGTAAAGAAAAGAGACATGCCCCCGCAGCCCCAGGCTGAAGACCTGGCTGGGTCAGCCTGCAGGAATCAGGAGTTCCCCTTGAGGGAGCATCCCGGTTGAACTGTTTAAACTGTTTATAGTTACCTGGAAGGGACAGCCCTGCCAGTCTAAAAAGTTAGAGTGTGCATTTTAGGTTTTGTTGTTACCCGTTTAAAAAGACTACCAGGTTATGGACGGTGAATAACCAAAGAACTTTCCATTGTAAATAATTGCACTTCTTAAAGTGCCCCTTATTGGTTTTATGCAACAACAAAATGACCTCAGAACAAAAACCCGTTTGGCGTGGCCGAAGACGTGGTCCAACACCTGGATCACCTATGCCCTGCAGCCATGCCCAGGGCCTACGTTGAGGGTTTTTGGGCGGGTCCCTCATGCTCATGTTTGATAGTTTGCACCTTGATAAAGAAAATGGACACCCGGTTGCAGATCATGCTGTAACCTGTTGAAAAATGTTTTATATGAAAAATGTTTTATGTGAGAAATGTTTTATATGTATAAAGGAAAATGTTATTTAAAAATTCTTATAATGTTTTGATGAAAAAAAATAAAAAAATGTAACCAGTAATGTTCAAGAAAAAGTGCCTCCCATAAAGGGAAGAAATGTTATGTTTATGGTCTTCTATGTGATGCATCTAAAAATTTGCATGTCTGTAAAATACCCTGTTTTTTACTCTGTTCCAGCCCGCAGACGTGCTGTGTTTTACCAGGGGGGGTGTGGCGCCCCTGAGGGTTCGGTCGCAACAGAGGTACTGCATCTCACCCAGAGGTGTGGTATCTCACTCTCAGGTAAGGAAGGAGTACAGCTCGGGACCCTAACACCTGCATCCAACACATACCCGCAGTGGGGTAGGGAGAGATTGCTCCTAAGGAAGAGCACAGTCCCGGGTCCCTAGCTGTTGGGTGGAGCTATGTAGTAGGTGTGGGTGGAGGAAGTAGCTAAGGGGAGCACATGAAGGAAGGTATAAATAGAGAAGCTATCTTGTTTAGCTAGTCTAGTCCAGTCGAGTCTGAACAGAGAGCAGTGAGCGAGAACAGTCTACAGTGAGAGTAGTGGAGCAGGGCTCTGCAGGAGCTCTGCTCAGGCGGAGGGCCTGAGGAGAGGCTCAGGACTGAAGGAGAAGGAGAGAGGAGCAGGAAGAGCTCCAGGAACGAAGGAAGGGACTCCAGGGGTACGGGCAGTGCTGGAGGCCACCCGTACACCCGAATCTACCAGGAGGTGGTGGGGTCAGGCCACACAAAGGGGACCGGTCCCTCAACTAGCAGAGCACTTTATGTCTCAACTAGAAACTGTAGGCTGTAGTATTTCAAATCCTGCAGCCAACAGTCCATATCAGTCTCACCAAGAAGGTAGCTATAGAGGACCCAGGGGACGGAACAGACGTCGCCCGACAAGGCCCGCAGGTACCAGGTTGGGACACTTGGTATGAGGTGCAGGGAGACTGCCAGAGAGAGGACACACAGAAGGGGGTCCCGTTAAGTACTCCGGAGATATCTGAGGGTTGCCCGAACCCCTCCCTGAGTAAGCGCAGCACGACGAGGGAAGTTACATTGGTTCCCGTAACTTGGACTGCAATAACCGTGAGTAAAGACCCTGAGGACTGCACTCCATTGTCTCTGTGATTATTGCTGCACCTTCAAACCCTGCACTACAACACCCAGCACAACCTATAATGTCTACACTGCCCTGGAGCTAAGCTCTACCTTTGGAGAGCCACACCAGCTTTGCTGCATTAACATCAGCTCCAGAGGACCTGCTCCGCAGCGGCGGCTCCCTTTAGCCGCATACCACAGGTGGCGTCACGAACTTTGTACATAAATCCCCTGTAAATATTCCCCTTTTGATTGACCGCCCTGAGTCACGGACCGGGTCACCGCCACTGTGACATCTCCCCTAGCGACGACTGGCCCGGCACCGGGTACCCCACGGCCCAGGGGACGCGTCATCTTTACATAGAGCTTAGAAGCATTCTGCTAGTCAGTTTTTAATCATGTGATGTCATAGACCTAATGGAAAAGAGAAGAATTAACCAGGTAGAAGGATAAAATGAGCAATTGTAAGTGTACATAATATGGTGTTTGCAATATATTAAGAGGATAAAAACTTTGATGGAAGTCCTTCTTTAAATTGGGCTTTCTCCTTACGGTACCCGGTTTACTCTATCCACCTTCTCCCATTTATAACCATTGGGATAATTCCCCACCTTCTTGTTTTCCACTGCTGTAATTTACCCTAGTAGGAGATATCCTCTGAACCTATCAGCAGAGGAGAAAGGACCAACCAGGGAGTGACCACCTTTCTTCAAGAACACTATAGTAATAACCATAATGATAATGATAGTCAGCAATTGAAGCAACAGGAGAGAGTTTACAATCCATGAAGAAGATTGAAGAAGAGGTAACACAAAAGTAGAAATGTCTTTTATTGTATGGTTCAGCCATCTTTTCTAAATCAATAAGATGCAACCGAGACCGGGCCCATGTGAGAGGGGGCCCCCCGTAACCATTTCTCCTGGATGTGCGTACTCGGAGGCACATTCAGCTGAAATGTATGGCAGCACAAAGACACGCTGGCTCCCTGCATGCAATACAAACTGCCAGTCAATCAGAAGCTGGAGCAGACGACAGCTTGCCCGTCATGGGCGGCGTATAGCCGTGACATCATGCGCTACTCATACTGGTAAGCTGAAGTCGGCTGCCGGCTTCTTGGCCAACTATAGAGGAGGACAGCGCAAGTTGTAGGAAGGTAAGAATAATCATTTGTTTCTTTTTAAAATGTGATGGAAAAGAACAAGGGACATTATAACCAGAAGGGGCTCAGAATAGGGGACGTTATACTAGCAATGGGCCCAAGATAGAGGGAGGAATTATTAAAGGAAGGGGCTAGGATGAGGACATTATTACTGGAAGGGAACAGGATGGGGGAAATTGCTATAGGATGGGGCCCAGGATGGAGGGGGGGTTATTACAAGAAGGGGCCAGGATTGGAACATTATTACTGAAAGGGACCAGAATGGGGGGAATTATACTAGGAAAGGGACAAGGATGGAAGACTTTGTACCAGGAATGTGCCCAGGATGTGGGACAATATACCAGGAAGGGGCCCAGTATGGGGGACATTAATACAGGAAGTGACTAGTGAAGGGGGACGTTATTACAGGAAGGAGACAGGACAGGGGACATTATTATTATGACAAGCAAATGAGCATCTTTTTATAGGTTCTAGAATGCTACAAGGGCCCATACATCTGCCCAACATGCAGGTAAGAGCCCAGGTCCAAATTGTGCACCAAGGCCCATCGGACTCTAGTTGCGGCACTGTCTGTGGGTGAGAGTAATTCTGAGGTTAAGGGCAACCTGAGCAGTGACTGACACCAGATAGAGGCTTAGAAGTTGGACTTTTAGGAGGCCAGTTTCTGCTCTTATTTTATTCCCGCTGCTGCCCTTAGTATTCTGTTTATTCTTTGGGTCCAGAGATATGGGCATTTTTATTTAGTGATAATCTCTATGGTCTTTACAAGGCGGTGTGGCAGACGGGATTCTTTCGGGGCATGTGTTTAAGTAGTACTGCATTACTATCTCGCGAGCCACGCCACCTTGTAAAGAACATACTCAGGAGAGTAGTGGGAATAAAATAAGACCAAAAAACGGGCCACTATTGATCTGGTCATGGGTCCTCTTTAATATAGGTCTGGCTGCTGCCTTCATTACAGGTTGGAGAAGGGAAGACTGATTACAGTGAGTTACAGTCATCCGCCATAGTATTTGTATGGTTTGCCCCCATGGGACACACTTTCATAGGTAGCCTCAGTAACCTTTATCAGACAAAAATATATTTGTACATTCTCTTCGGTAGTGAAAACCAATTGTAATAAAGGCTTAAAAAGGATTTTTCACGATGCTCAGACTATCAGACCTGCTGCTGTGGGATTGGTTAATCTTTCAATGAGTTGGTGTGAAAAGAAAAATATCCATCCCGCAATCAACTTCTTTTTTTTTTTTTTTTTTTAAATTAATTCAGTTTGGAATAGTAAGCAATACTGAGAAAAAACCCCCGAAAATCATATCGGTGTTTTCCTGGGCGTCAGCTCTTTTTCTTCCCATTAGATAAAGTAGAATTATTTGGCCATAATTTATGTCAAGGAAAAGCACATCATAGGCTTGTAAATCTTTTGTTCCAATTACTCCTGGTGTAGTTTGTGAAGATTTCAGTTCTGGTATTTCCAGATCCTCTACACTGAAGAACCCAGGATGCTGCTGGCTTACCCAACCTGTTTCCAATAATATGAAGTCATCAGTGAAACATTCACCATGGGCAGGGCAGGACGGAGTGTTAATAATATCATTATATAATGTTTGCACACTGTAAAGCATCATATCTCAACTATTCGGATTTTGATGAGTGCGCAGTTTACCTGAGTTATCTGGAATATACGAGTAATAATTTCTTATTGAAAATGCACACATGATATGATCAAAAATGTATGTGAAATAGTTTACAGTATTCAGTACATTCCTGGACAAGTGATAACATATGTAGCCTGCGGGCTCGGGTGCTTCTTAAGGAAAGTTTTTAACTGCTACATACTGTATATATATCTTTGAATTCCATTTTAACGTTTACTGTGTTTAATTTTCTATATCCTAAAGCCATAGATACACATTGGAGCTGATTTACTAATCCTGTCCAGTATTTACACAGTGCAAACTTAAACCAGGCAATCTGAAATTGCACCAAATGTATCTTATTGGCTTATACTGAATGATAACTTTGTCATATCTTTAGACTTTTTTGTCGAATTTTACACCACATCTTGGCTGGCTTTACTTTACATTATTTTTTTTGCAGCTACATTTTGGTGCAATTTTGTGCATGCTGTTGCACATTTAGCTACACTTCATTCTTTTCTAAACTGTGCCCCCATGTCAATTGAGCCTCTAAAACGCATAAAAAATCAATTTTAAGCTTTAGGTGACAGTGTATGTATTGTGCAGGGCCGGCTTCAGCACCCGGCACACCCGGGCAAGTATCGGGGCCCTGAGCAGGCGGGGGGGCCCACTCGCGGTCGGGCACCCCGCCGGGCTATGGGTGGAGGAAAGCGGTGCCAGCGCCCACCCTTCTCCCCCGCTTGCTCAGGGCCCCGGCAGCCGGATACTTACCTCTCGTCGTGCCTCCGCAGATCCGCTGTCTTCCTGCTGTGTGCTCACTGTGATGTCTCCACGTCTTTCCACCACGCCCTCCCCTGAGCCATCACAGGCAGTGCAGAGCGTGAAGACGCCGGCAATGCTGGAGTCCCGACCTGAGTAGTGGCAGCAGGTGAGGAGGAGTGAGGTGATTATTATTATTTTTTTTTTCTAATGTATGGAGGCATGGGGCATTATATGGGGGGGTGACATCCTGCATGGGGCATTATATGGGGGGGGTGACATCCTGCATGGGGCATTATATGGGGGGGGGTGACATCCTGCATGGGGCATTATATGGGGGGGGTGACATTCTGCATGGGGCATTATAAAGAGGGGGGGTGACATCCTGCATGGGGCATTTTAAAGAGAGGGGGGTGATAGCCTGCATGGGGCATTATATGGTGGGGGAAAGGGACATCCTGCATAGGGCATTATATGGGGGGGAAGGGACATCCTGCATGGGGCATTATATGGGGGGAAGGCACATCCTGCATGGGACATTATATAGGGGGGAGAAGTGACATCGTGCATGGGGCATTATATGAGGGGTGACATCCTGCATGGGGCATTATATGGGGCGGAAGGGACATCCTGCATGGGGCATTATATGGGGGGGAGAAGTGATATCCTGCATGGGGCATTATATGGGGGGGAGTGACATCCTGCATGGGGCATTATATGGGGGGTGACATCCTGCATCGGGCATTATATGGGGGGTGACATACTGCATGGGGCATTATAAGGGGGGGAACAGCCTGCATGGGGCATTATAAGGGGGGAACAGCCTGCATAGGGCATTATGTGGGCGGAACAGCCTGCATGGAGCATTATATGGGGGCCGGTATCATGTGTGGAGCGTTATAAGGGGACCAGTATCCTGTACGGAGCGTTATATGGGGGCCAGTATCCTGTATGGAGCGTTATATGGGGGCCAGTATTCTGTATGGAGCTTTATATGGGGGCCAGTATTCTGTATGGAGAGTTATATGGGGGCCAGGATCCGTATGGAGCATTATATGGGGGCCAGTATTCCGTATGGAGCATTTTATGGGGGCCAGTATTCTGTATGGAGCATTTTATGGGGGCCAGTATACTGTGTGAAGCGAGTCGCCGGTTTCTGAGCTACTGTGGAATTTACAATAGATATCGCTCATGTAATGTAAGAAGTTAAATCTTTGCATTGTACTATACCTATATTTCTCTGCGGTATCTGTGCATCATGAATCATGGTATGTGTTAAAGGGGCCCACTAAGACTCTTTCGCCCGGGCCCCAGAAAAACCTGGAGCCAGCCCTGGTGTTGTGGATGGGTTATGAATTAGATTCATAAAATCCAATATCACTGGACAATTGACAGCATCTCCTCCATGAGTCATAATTAGTGTTGATCGAGCACTAAAATGCTCGGGTGCTCGAAGCTCGGGCCGAGCTCGCCGTGATACTCGGGTGCTCGACCTGAGCAACGAGCCCAATGTTAGTCTATGAGAGACCCGAGCATTTTTGCGGTGGCACCCCCGGCAGTCTTTTAAAAGCCTAACAAGTGCCCAAAACGATAGTTACAGTGCTCAAATGACATGGGGACAGCATGGGGATCGCCCCAGGAAGCATTTCTGACCCCCAGGTCACTGCTGTCAACAACGTGGTCAGAGGTATTAAGCCACTTTTACGGGCTCACAATAAAACGTTCAAAAACGAAACTGAAACTTTTTTCCTGTGAAATATGTTAAGAAATTTATTTTCCAGGGTAAAGACTTGTGTATAAGGTAAAATAAATAACCAAAAACAAAAATACTCCTCCACACCTTGGGCTATGTTCACAAGTAGCATTTTTTATGCGTTTTTGCACTTTTGTATTGCTTTCAACTGTGACAAATGCATTCACCGGGAAATGTCATTTTAACATTTTACAACCTTATCTGGCCATGTGCTGTGTGACACATGTATAAAGTGCTGAAAAGACATGGGAACAGCATGGGGAAGACCCCTGGAAGCATCGCTGACACCCAGGTCACTGTCTAAAAGTGTGCCCATCATAAGTGATCCTTGCCGCATCAGAAGATGCAGACTTGCAACTATCCCTGTGCAAGTTCTAGTCCCAGGGCAGTGTTCAATTGTACCTCCCCCATTCCTTGCAATACAAGCGCAAGTATGCAGCCTGCCACCCACCCACCCCCAGGCTGCAATACTATACTGCTTGCTTGCACTTGAAATTGGGCCTTTCAGGCATGTGGAGGCGGAATCTGGCCACCACGTCATGGCTGCGTTGGCGGCCTGGAATCCATACTCAGTCCCCAGCCGCCCGGCGGGCGGGTGTCCAAGCTTGGTCCCCAGCCGCCCCATGGCCGGGTGTCCACACACGGTTCCCAGCCGCCTGGGGGCAGCCGGGTGTCCATAAACGGTCCCCAGCCGCCCCTATTTCTCCTTGGAACATCCCCCCACACACTTTTCTTAGCCCGGCCTGCTTTAGGGCAGCATTGGACGAGCCCACCAGAGAACCAGACTCCTCTGGTGGGCCCTGGCTTCTCCATCAGGGGAGTTGAGAGTGCCAAGGTGAGGAGCATGATGATGATGACAGAAGTTAGCATCTGCTTTGTTTTCTTTTAATGCAAGTGTAAGTGTGCAGCCTGCCACCCACCCACCCCCAGACTGCAATGCCATACTGCTAGCTTGCACTTGAAATGGGGCCTTTTAGTTTGGAGGAGGCCGAAGCTGGCCACTACCTCATGGCTGCTTCGGCAGCGAGGTATCCATACTCAGTCCCCAGCCGCCCCTATTTGTCCTGGTGTGCCTTATACATAAGATTAAGCGCGTATACCAAAACATTACCTGTGCCCTCCCCAGTGCATTTAGTGGGAAGGAGAGCCTATTCCGCTGTAGTGTGTGCATGCCAAACCCCTGTTCATGGTACATGCGAAGATGCCTCCCACCCTGCACCTGTCATTGCAGGCTTGCAACTATCCCCGTTCAAGTCCTTGTCCCAGGGCAGTGTTCAATTGTACCTCTCCCATTCCTTGCAATGCAAGCGCAAGTATGCAGCCTGCCACCCACCCACCCCCATCCTGCAATACCATACTGCTTGCTTGCACTTTAAATTGGGCCTTTTAGGCATGTGGAGGCGGAATCTGGCCACCACGGCATGGCTGCGTCGGCGGCCTGGTATCCATACTCAGTCCCCAGCCGCCTGGTGGCCGGATGTCCCTGCTTGCTCCCCAGCCTCCAGGGGGCGACCGGGTGTCCATACTCGGTCCCCAGCCACCCCTATTTGTCCCGGTAACCTTTCCCACACTTTTCTTAGCCTGGCCTGCTTTAGGGCAGCATTGGCCGAGCCCACCGGACTATCAGACTCCTCTAGTGGGCCCTGGCTTCTCCATCAGGGGAGTTGAGAGTGCCAAGGTGAGGAGCATGATGAGGATGATAGAAGTTAGCATCTGCTTTGTTTTGTTGTAATGCAAGCGCAAGTATGTAGTAGCGGCTAGGCCTGAGGTGGTCAGCGTTTTGGCGCATATCCTACCTCCTCCGAGGATTGCTGGATGTTTTCCTGCTACTATCCAAGTTCTATGACTCCCGTTAAAACAAAGCTTCAGGTGATAAATGATGGATGAGGTAGTGGCAAAGGAGAAAGAGCAGGAGGAACAGGGACCATTCACATCAATATCAGGCCAGTCAACCAGATATGTCTTGTAGGTTATGTTTCTGTAACAAAAGGAGCGGTTCGGCTACACAGTTATAGGGCATACAGTGAGTGCAATGCCTACCAAAAATTTCGAGGCACTCCAATGCCCCTTGGAAATGACATGGAGGTCACAGGGCGTTAACTAAACCTTTTTTTCCATTTATAGCAACTGGGTCTCCTGTGCACTGTTGGCCTAAGCAGTGAATGGAAGGCTTTCCAAAAATTATGAGGAACTGCAATGCCCCTTACAAGAGCCATGTGTGGCACCCCAGGGGTCTGGTCACCACAGTAATAGAGATATTACGTTGGAGAGCAAGTGGGAGGTTTCCTGGTCAGGATCCCTTAAACATGCAACATCCTCCTGCCCCAGTCCTGGGAGGGGAGAATTCTGCCCTTATAAACTGGATTTGGGGCGGGGTTGAGTGAGTCAGAGAACATAGAACAGTCAGAGTCATAGTGAGAGCAAGGGAAAGTAACAGCAAGGAGCTCTGTAGGAGCTAGGAGCTAAAGACCAGGGGCTGGAAGCTGAGCAGAGCTCGCCCTGGCAGAAGACAATAGGAACCGGATACAGGAGTCCGAGGCTGTGAGGACTTATATATCCAGCAGCAGAAACCAGCTGGCAGGGGATTTCAGGTCCTCTGGCCATAGAAGCCCGGAGGCTCAGTCACAAGCAAGGGACCAGCACCGCCATCGTGGAGCGGAGGCTAACAGAAGGCCCCAAGTCACCAGCCATACGGGTGAGCACTACACGGTACACTCAAGGACGTGGGCTACTTCTACCCGCTTACAGCAAGGTAGCCAGGAAGAGTGCAGACAGACGGGGAGGCCTACAACTCCACCTGGCCAGGAGAACTCCTGCTTGCTCACAGACTGACCAGGCCGCTTATGCTAGCCAGTACTCCCGGGAGGGTCTACCTTATAATCATTAGTAAAGACCCTGAACTGCACTGCAAAGACTCTGAGTCATTCCTGCTGCGCTCATGCACCATCACCCCCATCATCCACACTCACTGCCCTGAGGCTATACTCCTCCTGTGAGGAGTTATCCCATTCTCTGCTGCGCACACAACACCAGCCTCAACGGTCTGCCTAGCAGCGGTGGTACTCCCTGACCGCAATCCACGGGTGGCGCAGTCGGACAAATAACCTCAAAACCTAAGAAAGACTGCCACTGGTTTGACCAGCCTGAGCCACGGGACCGGTTCACCGCCACGGAGACTACAGACCCCAGAGACCCGGCACCGGGTATCCCACACACGTGTACACACGGCCCAGGGGGCGCGTCACATGCAGTACAGCATATTACAAACATAAGTCCCATTATTGGGGAGTGGGGGTCCCATAGTATTTGCTTATGCTTTCCAAGCAAAAGCTGCCAAAAATTAGGATGGAGCAACTTGCAATGCCCCTTACAAGAGCCATGCAGTACAGCATATTACAAGCATAAGTCCCATTATTGGGGAGTGGGTCTCCCATAGTATTTGCTTATGCTTTCCAAGCAAAAGCTGCCAAAAATTAGGACGGAGCAACTTGCAATGCCCCTTACAAGAGCCATGCAGTACAGCATATTACAAACATAAGTCCCATTATTGGGGAGTGTGTGTCCCATAGTATTTGCTTATGCCTTGCAAGCAAAAGCTGCCAAAAATTAGGACGGAGGAACTTGCAATGCTGGCACCCTGGTGGTATAGTGGTGGTGGAGGCTGAGGATAAGAAGAAGATTAAACAGCCGAAACGAGGAAGCGTATACCCATGTGTGGGTGTGAAGCGGTGCATGTGAATACACCTCCCGAAATAACACAGTGGATTTGACTTTATGTTACTCTGCTGTCATTTGGTGGTGATGAGAAGTCTGGCCCAATCCAGCCCTTGTTCATTTTGATAAGGGTCAGCTTGTCAGCATTGTCAGTTGACCGGCGAGTGCGCTTATCAGTTATAATTCCCCCAGCGGCACTAAAAACACGCTCCGATAACACGCTAGCGGCAGGGCAGGCCAGGACCTCCAAGGCTTACAGAGCGAGTTCATTCCAAGTGTCCAGCTTGGATACCCAATAATTAAAAGGCACAGAGGAATCACGGAGGACGCTGGTACGGTCGGCAAGGTACTCCCTCACCATCTTTTGAAACTTTCCACTCCTTGTGAGAGTACCCCGCGCCTCAGGGCCTGTAAGCTGGGCGGGTGTCAGAAAACTGTCCCAGAATGTTGACAGTGTTCCCCTGCCTCTGCTGGATTGGAGTTGCATCTCTCTCGCCTGTACGCCTTGGTTGGGCAACGAGGAGGAGGAGGATGCGCAGGAGCTGTACACTGTGGGGGCAACTCTGACTGACATAGGGCCCGCAATCCTCGGTGTGGGGAGGATGTGTTCCGTCCCAAGGTCCGACTGGGTCCCGGCTTCCACTATGTTTACCCAGTGTGCCGTCAGAGAGATGTACCGTCCCTGGCCACAAGCACTTGTCCACGTGTCCATTGTCAGGTGGACTCTCCCAGTAACTGCGTTGTTGAGGGCACGGCAGATGCTTTGGGACACGTGCTTGTGTAGTGCGGGGATGGCACACTGGGCAAAATAGTGTCGGCTGGGGACCGAGTACCGAGGGACGGCCACCGCCATAAGATTGCGGAAGGATTCCGTCTCCACCAGCCTAAAAGGCAGCATTTCCAACGCAAGCAGTCATGAAATGTGCGAATTTAGGACTGTGGCCTGTAGGGCGTTAGCTGCGAATTTCCGCTTTCGTTCAAAGGTCTGGGATATGGACAATTGAACGCTGCGGTGGGACGTGGACGTTGATGCTGTTTCTTGAGAAACTGCCATAACAAGTGAAGACTGAGAGGAGGGGGCATCTTTACATGCAGTATGGACAGGGGATTGCCTTGCACACACAACAGGGGGTTCTATTGCACGCACAACAGCGGAAGAAGCAGTGGTGACACCCGCTGACACTGGTCGTGGACCCTGGGTTTCGCCCCACAAAGTCGGGTGCTTTGCTGCCATGTGCCTGATCATGCTGGTGGTGGTCAGGCTGGTAGTTTTGTCACCCCTGCTGATGCTGGCATGGCAGGTGGAACATATGGCCTTTTTGGGGTTATCAGCAGAGTCTTTAAAAAAATTCCAGACTCTGGAAGACTTACCGCTTGTACTGGCAACGTCCCTCGTGTTGGTGTTACGGGGAACGGTTGCCTGCCTTCTGTCTGCGGCCACCACACTGCTTCTTCCTGCCTGTTGGGGTACTCTGCCTCCCTCCCCCTGTGTGCTGCTGGCCTCACTCTGCATGTCCTCCTTCCACGTTGGGTCAGTTACTAGATCATCCACCACCTCCTCCTCTTCCACTTGCGCACCATGATCCTCCTCCTCACTTCCTGGCAATTGTGTCTCGTCATCGTCCACCTCTTGTGACAGATTGCCGTTGACTTCCTGTGACCATGGCTGTTCAAATATTTGGGCATCGCAACATGGGATCTCCTCTTCCACCACTTCAAGCGTATCAGGCGAGGGGCCCAAATATGGAAATGGACCAGTGAACAGCTCTTCAGAGTGTCCAAGTGTGGGATCACTTGCTGTCTGACGACACTCGGCATGGTGGGAGGAAGGAGCATCAGGGTGAGGAGGAGTATGCGGTCGAGACTCACGGCTACTAAGAGTTGACCGTGTGGAAGACAGACCGGAGGTGGTGGTGCCCAGGTAACTTGAAGTATTATCTGCTATCCAATTAATAACCTGTTCACACTGATCAGTTCTCAATACTGGTGTTGTTCTGTGCCTCCCTAGTAATTCGGTCAAGAAGTGGGAGCGAGAAGATGTGGCTGTTGGTTGTGGCACATTTTCACCTTGGCCACGGCCCCGTCCTCTGCACGAACCATCACCAGAACGTCCACTTCCACGTCCCTTGCCACGCGCCTTGCCCATTGTAAATGAAGTAAAATAGCTTACACTTGCACTATCAATGGAAAAAGGGTAATAAAGAGCAGATTAGAACCGTGGAAGAGGAAAACCACAGTTATTGTTTACTGGGGTATACCACACTTTTTTAAATAGAGATATTTGCGGCTGAACAGTGAGCGACACACTCAAACTGCTTTTTTTTTAGATACCAAAGGCCCAAAACTGGATAGTACAGCGATTTGACCCGTGGAACTGCGAAACCACACAGGGATGTCGGGCCTACACAAGACTATTTTCAACAGATATATTTTTGTGTCACAACAGTCAGGAGACACTACTGTTTTTCTTTACGGAAAAAACTACCAAAAGCTGAATAATAGAGATTTTTTACCGTGGGATGGCAAAACCACAGTTGTTGTTTACTGGGGTATACCACACTTTTTTAAATAGAGATATTTGCGGCTGAACAGTTAGCGACACACTCAAACTGCTTTTATTTTAGATACCAAAGGCCCAAAACTGGATAGTACAGCGATTTGACCCGTGGAACTGCGAAACCACACTGGGATGTCGGGCCTACACAAGACTATTTTCAACAGATATATTTTTGTGTCACAACAGTCAAGAGACACTACTGTTTTTCTTTACGGAAAATATACCAAAACCTGAATAATAGAGATTTTTTACCGTGGGATGGCAAAACCACAGTTATTGTTTACTGGGGTATACCACACTTTTTTAAATAGAGATATTTGCGGCTGAACAGTGAGCGACACACTCAAACTGTTTTTTTTTTTAGATACAAATGGCCCAAAATGGATAATACAGAGGTTTGAACCATGGAAGTGCAAAACAACACTTCTGTTTCTCTAGCCTACTCCAGACTATTTTCAACAGTTATATTTGTGTCTGAAAAATCAGAGACACGCTTTTTTTGGGGGGGGACACACCAAAAGGTTAATAAGACGGGTATTTGTACAGTGTGAAGGAGGAAAAAAAAAGGAGGATTTAGATGAAAAAAAAGGATTTTTCCTGGCCCCCGACACCTGGTGCTAAATCCAGCAATTTCAGCAACAGGAGCACACAGGACTGTAATGCAGCTTTTGCTGGTATAACCACTGTGTCTCCTATACAGCCTGCCTGCCTGGTATCTGGGATAGATATTAGTCCTGAAAAGGACTGTTTGTTTGTTCTGGCAGCCTTTACAGACCCTACACTAACTATTTCGCAGTTTATATCTCTCCCTAAATCAGCAGCGCTGTCCCTACACTGTCTAATCCGGAGCGACTGTGTCCAAGATGGCGGCACCCGGTTTTAAATACTCGAGGTGACGCTGTGCGGCCAGCCAATCACTGTAATGCCCACAACCAACATGGCTGCAGCATTACAGTGACTGGCTGGCAATCCCTGCACGTTCATTGGCTCTGTAAAGAGCGCCAAACATGCAGGGCGGAGAACCGAGCTCCCGCCCGAGTAACCCGGAAATACTCGGTGCTCGCCGAACATCCCGAGTAGCGTGATGCTCGGGCGAGTACCGAGCAGTGTCGAGCATGTTCGCTCAACACTAGTCATAATTAAATTAGCAAGAAGACAGCTAGTCTATAGTGAGGCCAAAGCCACTCTGCGTGATTCCTTGCTAGCATAGAGGTGCTGAAATATGCAGGGAGATAATTGCCCCTGAGGCAGACTGGTCGTCTCTAGTCCATACCAGGGACATCACATGGCAATGGAGATGCAATATTTCCATGCCATACCTATAATAATCAAAATCAACACCATCCAAAAAGGACAAACTGGATTTTCCACAATAGTTCTGGGAAGAGCTATTGCATTTGCGTCTATACGGAAAATGTGCACACTGCTAGTATGATGCTGTGCCATACAGCTGACACCCGAGTTTAACTACTGCGATTGGAGCTAACTCAGAATGCTGCAGTCTAACCTCTTGGAGGCAGCTGTCAATAGTGACAGCTGCATTTAAGAGGTTGGAAATGGGGGAAGGTGTTGCTTTTAATGTCCTTTTGACCATAGCCACATGATTGCAGATGACATTGCCATGGCAGCCAGGGATCTTTCTAAGAGTCCCAATGTTAGCCATATTTGTATACCTATCTTCATAGGGGATAGATAATTATACAATACTAGATGGTGGCCCGATTCTAATGCATCGGGTAATCTAGAATATGCAAGCGGCTGACCGGGCGCCACTAAGCAGCGAAGCATTGTTTAAATGGGTTGTGCACTACTTTTAATTAACTTCACTATGTATCCCCTCGGTGCCCCTAATGAATTTTGTCATTACGTCATGTTGTCAATCCTGCTTGTGACAACATCGCTGACGACGCACAGCCAGCACGTAATTCTCCCGCCTGCAGCCGTATATTGCTTCCGTTTACATCATGACTATTTGCGGCTGCAGCCAGGGGTCTGCTGTTCCGCGCACCACAGTGAATGACGGGCTGTGGGAGGGGTTATCCCACATCGTGTCATATCCAGCATCCACAGCGCGGTCTGTCAATGTGGTTTGTATGGCTGCCTCATTCCTCTAATCCTGGTTTGTATGGCTGACTTATTTTGGATTGTACGCCTTCCTCTTCCTAGCTTGTATGGCCCCCTTATCCTGGTTTTGTATGACCTACTCATTCCCCCATCTCTACAGCACAGTTCAAAAACTAAACCCTAATCCTCCCCTTGTTTCCTTTCTCTGCTCTAGCGCTGTCTGTCCTGTTTTCAGCAGCTCCTCGCAGGATGTGAGGCACAGCACGCGCTCTCAGATACTGCTGTGATTAGCTGCTGTCTGTAGATTTGCTGCTTTCCACGCAGGGACTAAGTGCGTGGAGAGCCACAAATCTGCATTCACTTTATTAGCACATGCTGCAGATGCCGCTATGAAGATTTAACAATAATACAATGAATACACAGAATAATACTTTATTAACTATTATTGGTTATAGAACTTAATACAACGGAACAAAATTATTAAACAGATGATCAAAATATATAAACTATTCCATGAATATGTAACAATATTTTACAATAAATCATCGGACAAAAGAAGTAATACCCTAGAATTTATTTATTAACAATATCAACCTAAAATATTTTTGTACACAACATTTTTGGTGAATACTTTTGGACTATCTGGAAGCAACTTTCCTTGTAAATGGGTATCCAAAACTTGCACCTTGACATTGGATCTCATTTTAACTCTTGAAAATGCAACATAGAGTTGTCCATGTCCAAAAACGGGCTCCGGTAAATATATGCTGTCGACGTCGAAGCCTAAATGGAAGACCGGTGTCTGAAGGACATAAATCAATGCGTGGAATGAACACTTTCTCTCCTTTTGCAGATCCAGTGATCACTGTTGCTTGAATTATGTGGGAATGGAGTCCAGTAACAATAAGGCGAGTTCCATTACATAGACCATTTCTTGTATTTAGATTCCGAAGCAACATTACGATTGCTCCAACTTTAAGTTGTAGTCTGTGGGATGGCATTCCTGATGGCGTAACACTATTTAAAAATTCAACTGGATAATGCTCTCGTTCATCTTCATTGTCGACATCCACCGAATCATCACTTTTGTATAATTTATACTCTCCAGGCATTCTATCCATCACACGGGAATTTAGCAGAGCTACGTCATCGTTCTTGGGACAGAGAATTGCATAGGAAGAGGCCCTCTCAACATTGCTTTGGTCGTTTACATCTATTTCAACGCGTTGTCCAAAAATATCACTTACGATGCAGTCAGTGCACACCATGTCGTCTGGTATTTCAATAATGTCTTCTCCAAGGTTATATTCATTGCTCAGTTCACCATTACCAAGTTTAAGAAGCCAGTTGCTGTACTCTGGGTCAGAAGATCGCATGTTGTTAATTAGTTGTAGTTTATTAAACTCTTTCCAAAGGTCTGACATCTTTAAGGTTGACTCGATAATATTTGTTCTTGTTCCATTCGGTACAACTGGAAGGCATTGCCTAAAATCTCTGCCAAGGACAAAAACTTTACCTCCTTTCATTTTTTCAGCAATATTTGTAGTCATAACTTCACGCAGAAGTCTGTCAATTAAGCTCAAAGCATATTTTGGCGCCAGGGGGCACTCATCAAGTATCAAAAGATTTGCACTGTTCAACTGTTTTCCTGCAAATGTGTCTTGTTTGATTCTGGAAACGGAGATTTCATTGACCGGAACTGGTATCCCAAAGAGTGAATGCATAGTGCGACCTCCTCGTAAAAGGTTTGCTGCAATACCTGTTGTAGCCAATGGCAATACGACTTTTCCTAACCCTCTGATGTGATGCATTAAAACTTCATAGAGGTATGTTTTACCGCTGCCTCCAGGACCGTCAATAAAGAAACATTTTGGCGTTGGATCGGCTTGGTTTTCTACAGCGCTCACAATAGTGTCATATGCAATCCATTGTTCTTGATTTAAGGAGTTTTTCTTCTCTGTTGCCAACAATAATTCATAAGCTTCGTCATACTCTTGAATTTGTGCAACTTGACTTGCAGGCTGTGGCAAATTAAAGTCTGAAAACGTTTTTCCATGCAGTAGTAGGATATTTTGGACATCTTGCATGGCAAAAGATTCGCAATTGTGACAATTTCCACTTTTGTTGTGACGACGTAAGCAGTAATCTTCAATTATATGTTCTTTGAAATTTGTCCAAAGTTGAGCCGGATTTGTAGGCGGTCCAAAGACACAAATGTAGGCAAACAATTCACGACGTTTCTTAGGCATATGTAGAGTAACTGCGTCTTCTAAAGTAAGTGTGCACTTAGTATCATCCAATAGAAGTCCTAAAGCCAAAGCTGCAGCTTTAAATGTATCGTGCAATACTCCATTAACTGTTTTCAAATCTTCGTAACTTCTAGCTCCTTTGACATGCAGTAGTAACAGCCGAAGGCAATATCTTTCTTGATCCTTGATACTAACAGTATACATGTGTCCAATTATTCTGCTAAGTCCTCGTTGTCTTGGCTTCCAAGGTTTATTCCAAACGTAATGCTCTGGAATCTCTCGATACAAATACTGCCTTGCGTTTTCGTCACGTTGGTTCAGCAAAAACCATTCCATTAATGTTGACGTTGTGCTTAAATTTTTGGAAACATCTTCGACTTGAGCATTTTCAAAGAAATAAAGCTGCTGTTGATTTGGTAAATGAATAGCTAAACGTATAATGGCATGGGACTGTGAATGTATTGGAAATGCAAATATTCTCCAAGCAGCTTCTGGAGCACTGACATATCTTGAGTCAACAAACCGTGATGATTCATCGTGATTGACTGTTTTTTGTTGGATTTCGACGTTAGCTTTGTCATGCCCCTTGTAGATGTACTTGAAAAGATATTTAACACTTTTTATTGAAGCACAGATTTCAACGTTGATGTGACAGTTGTAGCGTTTTAATGAGTACGGGTTGTATGGAACTATCCATGAGTTATTTATAATCTTTTTGTTGTGTACAATGTTATCAATCAGTTGTCTCCGGTAGGATGGGTAGCCGTCCAAATCTTTAACAGTGTGCTGTTTCAACTGCTTTGGAAACCCTTTTGTACACTTTCCGTTTTCCATGCATGGACTTTTTGGATTTGCTACACCGCATGGGCCATGAACCATATTACAGATTACAATATTATACAGTTCAGGATACTTTTCTTGGTTAGGAATTTCAGCCCACACTATGTTGTCAATTTCATCCTCCGTGCGAAACTTGGAATCCGCGTCTAAAATAATTAGTATATGCGCATGTGGGAGACCTCGTTTCTGAAACTCTATGACGTGTACCATTGCTACGACTGCTCCAAAAAGGCCTTTTTTGATGTCTTCAATAAGGCTGCTGAGTTTTAGTCGAAATGCGTGTGCAACTAAGTCCGGCCTGTGTTCAACTTGCTGCCAGGGTTGTAGATTTTCTGTAATTTCCGGCCATTTAGGATTACAGGTCATTGTTAAAAAAATGTCAGGTCTTCCATACTTTGTTATTATTGCCATTGCATCTTGATAACGCTGTTGCATGTTGCGGGGGCTACCTTCTAAGGACGACGGGAGAATTACTGTTTTTCCAATTGGAATTCCTTTTTGAATGGATTGTCTTTGCAAATGTTCTTGAAGAACGCAGTAGTCTTGAACTTTAAGTTGTTTTTGATTCCTTCGTATGAAATTGAGCCGATTTGCTTCAATTTTAACGTATGCGTCTACTAAGTACTGTTGTGTCAGTTTCCCACTGTTTAAAATAGGATTGAAGTAATTTCGCACAGACAGAAGAAAACTGTAGTACTGTAGTTGTGTAATTCTTCTTGAAGTTCCTTGCTGGTGTAGGTTTTCATGCCACCCTTGATCACCGCTTGGAAAGAATAGCGGATACAGAAGAGCATCAAGGTTGCTGTGCAAAATGCTAATCCGTTGTGTTTTAGGAACGAAAGGGTTGTTTTTGTCTGGCTTAAGATGGACTAATATATCTCTTTGAAAAGGAGGCTCTCCATCATCGTTTTGAAAAACAACTGCGACCTCACTTACACGTGGTTTGTTGTAACATCGGGGATCTTGTTGACGTTCTTGTTTAATGGCCATGATAATAGAAGGCATTTCCGTCCCATTTTGTATAGCTCTCTGTTCCTCCTTAGCTTCAATGTCTTTTAGCATGCGATATGCGGCAGCAAATGGGCTGATTGTTTGTAAATGTACGGCAATTAGGTTCATCAGTTCTGCATTACACTTTTCATTTTCTTTTCGGTTCATCCTTTGTTCTGTAGCCTCATTTGGATCAAAGATGTATAATTGTGCAAATGTTGGTGGTTGTCCTAGTTCTGGGTGAAGTGTTCCAGTACGGTGGTAGATCTGGCCATGAATTTTAAAACAATACGGTCCGAATCCAGGGGGCGGTGCAATGTTGGCAACAAATGAAGCAAACGCATGAGAACTGTTGATACTTCTGATATTTTCCATAAAATTTCTAATGTGTTCATGCGTTCCTTTCATCAACTGCTCAAACAGATCTGAGTAGTGACATCTTGGTAGCATCACTTTTCCTTTTTGGCAGCATTGAGTAAACTGATTGTCAAATGGTTTTTCCTCGATAAAATTCATAGATTCGCATTTTGAACAAACTACATTCATCTTCCCACAGTAGTGTTGAATAATGATAGTTTCATTGTCTGTTACGTAACGTGCAAGTTGTTGAATGTTCTGCTGGGTTTGCCTTAGTTGGTAGAGCATTCTTTTTTGATAAATTTGTCGATCGTGTTGTTCTCGGTTTGTCCTGGATTCTGGAGATTCATTCAGACGACATTGTCTGTGGAATTCTGCATCGTGTTCGTGTCTAGCCGCAGTGTGTTGCGGTGTTTTCCGTTCCCGACGTTGTCTGTGAGATTCCGCATCCTGTGCTTGTCTGGCGGCACTGTCTCGTGGTGTCTCCTGTTTCCGACGTTGTCTGTGAGATTCCGCATCCTGGGCTTGTCTGGCGACAGTGTGTTGTGGTGTCTCCTGTTTCCGACGTTGCCTGTGAGATTCCGCATCCTGGGCTTGTCTGGTGACAGTGTGTTGCGGTGTCTCTTGTTCCCGGCGTTTTTGTTGAGTTTCCGCATCCTGTGCTTGTCTGGCGGCAGTGTGTGGTGTTGTCTCCTGCTTCCGAATTTTTCTGTGAGCTTCCACATCCTGGGCTTGTCTGCTGGCAGTGTGTTGTGGTGTCTCCTGTTCCCGGCGTTTTTGGTGAGATTCCGCATCCTGGGCTTGTCTGGCGGCAGTGTGTTGCGGTGTTTCCTGTTCCTGGCGTTTTTTGTGAGATTCCGCATCCTGGGCTTGTATGGCGGCAGTGTGTTGCGGTGTCTCCTGTTCCCGGCGTTTTTTGTGAGCTTCCGCATCCTGGGCTTGTCTGGCGGCAGTATGTTGTGGTGTCTGTTGCTCTCGACATTGTCGTTTTCTTGCTGCTTCTGCTGCTTTTCTGTCTTCCTCCGTGGCGTATTTTCGCTTACGACCCATTATAAAACAGGAAGCGTAAAGAAGTATCTCTTCAGCGCGCTGTCACTGGCAGAACGTGTTCAGTAAACCTGACAGAAGTCCCTCGCACAGTGTGACAGAAGTCCCTCGCACAGTGTGACAGAAGTCCCTCGCACAGTGTGACAGAAGTCCCTCGCACAGTCTGACTGAAGTCCCTCGCACAGTGTGACAGAGAAAACCTGCTCAGTACGTTATGAGCATTTTGTGAGTCATATGACCACATGGGCGGAGTTAGCCGTGCTATCTCCCGAAGGTGGCGTAGATATTTGAAATGTTGCGGTAATTGGCCGGAGAGCGTGTTTAAATTTGGCGCGGAAATCTGTGATTGGTCGCGGGCGGCGTCCGCGACCAATCATAGAAGCAGGTTTTAAATGTTGCGCGCCGTGTTCCTAAGCAGCGGACAGTGTGTTTGAATTCAGCGTTCAAATCTCTGATTGGTCGCGTCAGGAGGGCGCGACCAATCAGCGTATCGTATTGGTGAGGACCGGGGAGCGGCTGCCTGTGCGGCTACTTCCGCTCCGAGAAGCCGGGACATGAGCGGGCGCTCGCAGCAGAAGTATCCGGACCCGCAGCGCCGCTCCCCGGTCCTCCCTACACACGCTAGCCGCATGGATGTCAGCGCCGCTCCCCGGTCCTCCCTTCCGCATGGATGTCAGTGGCGCTGCCTGTGCGGATACTTCCTCTCCGAGAAGCCGGGCCATGACCGGGCGCTCACAGCAGAAGTATCCGGTCCCGCAACGCCGCTTCCCGGTCCTCCCTTCACACCCTAGCCGCTGATGTCCCCACAGTATCGGCATGGTGTTCCAAAGGTCCTGACATTTTTGTTAAAAATCGCTGATTGGTCGCTGGCGCTGCCCGCGACCAATCACCGATTTGGGCGCCACATTTAAATATCGGCCGCGACCAATCACGGATCTTGGCTCCACATTTAAACACCGCTGTGCTGATTGGTCGCCGACGCTGGGCGCGACCAATCACCGATTTTGGCGCCGCATTTAAATAGCGTCCGCTCTTGGAGCCAAGATCGGTGATTGGTCGCGGACGATATTTAAATTTGGCGCCCAAATCGGTGTTTGGTCGCGGGCAGCGCCAGCGACCAATCAGCGATTTTTAACACAAATGTCCGGACCTTTGTAACATCATGCGGATACTATGGGGACATCAGCGGCTAGGGTGTGAAGGGAGGACCGGGGAGCGGCGCTGCGGGTCGGGATACTTCTGCTGCGAGCGCCCGCTCATGTCCTTGGTTCTCGCAGCAGAAGCATCCGCACAGGCAGCGCCGCTCCCCGGTCCTCCCTTCACACCCTAGCCGCTAATGTCCCCACAGTATCCGCATGGTGTTACAAAGGTCTGGACATTTGTGTTAAAAATCGCTGATTGGTTGCTGGCGCTGCCCGCGACCAATCACCGATTTGGGCGCCAAATTTAAATATCTGCCGCGACCAATCACCGATCTTGGCTCCAGATTTAAACACCGCTGTGCTGATTGGTCGCGGCCGATATTTAAATTTGGCGCCCAAATCGGTGATTGGTCGCGGGCAGCGCCAGCGACCAATCAGCGATTTTTAACACAAATGTCCGGATCTTTGTAACATTATGCGGATACTGTGGGGACATCAGCGGCTAGGGTGTGAAGGGAGGACCGGGGAGCGGCGCTGCGGGTCTGGATACTTCTGCTGCGAGCAGTCGCTCATCTCCCGGCTTCTCTGAGTGGAAGTATCCGCACAGGCAGCGGTGCTCCCCGGTCCTCACTAATACGATTCCGCTCCCCGCTCCTCACCAATACGATTCGCTGATTGGTCGCGCTCTCCGCACGCGACCAATCAGTGATCTTGGCGCTAAAGTTAAACACCGCTCTGCTGATTGGTCGCGGCCGCTGCCCGCGACCAATCACCGATTTGGGCGCCACATTTAAATAGCGGGCGCGACCAATCAGTACAGTGGTGTTTAAATGTGGAGCCAAGATCGGTGATTGGTCGCGGCCGATATTTAAATTTGGCACCCAAATCGGTGATTGGTCGCGGGCAGCGCCAGCGACCAATCAGCGATTTTTAACACAAATGTCCGGACCTTTGTAACACCATGCGGATACTGTGGGGACATCAGTGGCTAGGGTGTGAAGGGAGGACCGGGGAGCGGCGCTGCGGGTCGGGATACTTCTGCTGCGAGCGTCCGCTCATGTTCCTGGTTCTCGCAGCAGAAGTATCCGCACAGGCAGCGCCGCTGACATCCATGTGGCTAGGGTGTGAAGGGAGGACCGGGGAGCGGCGCTGACATCCAATTGGTCGCGACCGCTATTTAAATGTGCCGCACAAATCGGTGATTGGTCGCGGTCTTGGCCCGCGACCAATCACTGATTTGGGCGCCAAATTTAAATATCGGCCGCGACCAATCACCGATCTTGATTCCACATTTAAACACCGCTGTGCTGATTGGTCGCGGCCGATATTTAAATGTGGCGCCCAAATCGGTGATTGGTCGCGGGCAGCGTCCGCAACCAATCAGCACAGCGGTATTTAACTTTTGCGCTAAGATCAGTGATTGGTCGGGTCCGAAGACCGCGACCAATCATCGAATCGTCTTGGTGAGGACCGGGGAGCGGCGCTGCCTGTGCGGCTACTTCAGCTGCGAGAACCCGGGACATGAGCGGGCGCTCGCAGCAGAAGTATCCTGACCCGCAGCGCCGCTCCCCGGTCCTCCCTTCCGCATGGAGGTCAGTGACGTCGGCGGTCCTTCCGCTGCTACCGGCCGGGAGATGAGCACCTCGCGCCGCTCATCTCCCGGCTGCATCTCCGTCCCGCAGATGGGTAAGGCGGTCGGGGTCCTTCTGCTGGTACCGGCCGGGAGATGAGCGCCTCGCGGTGCTCATCTCCCGGCTGAATCGCCGCTGAGCTCCGTCTCGCAGATGAGCCGCTAACGGCTGCCATCGTTTTTCAGAAATCCCGCGGCGCTGATTGGCCGCTGCCGGACCAATGAGCGACGCGGGATTTCCTGGACAGACAGACAGACAGACAGACAGACGGGATAAGACAATTATATATATAGATTCTGCAAAATTACAGTATTGCAATGTATTGTAAAAGTAATCAAGTGATCCCTTGTTCAGGTCACATAGGAAAACTAATGAAAAATGTAAAAATAAAATAAATTAATGTTCATATTACCCCCTCTTTCCCAAAAAATCAATAAAATAAATATAAAAAAAAATAATAATAATAATAAAAAGAATAAAAAAAAATAAATATAAAAAATATATCTAAAAAATTATATTTGGTATCACCGTGTGTGTGACTATCCAAACTAATAATATATCAGAATATTGTTCCCATACAGTGAATACTGATTAAAAAAATGTGAAATGGCAGAGATTCTAGGATCACTTTGCCACCTGGCTTCCTCACTTTCTATCCTGTGACATCCCAACCCTCATAATGGGGGACTTCAACATCCCCATCAGTAACCCACTCTCTCCATCTGCCTCTCACCTTTTATCTCTATCCTCCTCCTTCGGCCTTTCACAGCTTACTAACTCTCCTACTCACAAAGATGGAAATACGCAGGACCTGATCTTCTCCAGGCTCTGCTCAGTGCATGATCTTACTATCTCCCCTCTCCCGCTCTCTGACCACAACCTTCTGTCATTCTCCGTCAGCAACTGTCGCTCCACTCAGGACACCCCCACTTACGACACCTATAGAAATATACACGCAATTAACACCCAGAAACTTGTCAAGAAATTGCAGCTATCATTGGCCCCGATCTCCTCCCTACATGTCCTGACTCAACACTGAAACATTATAATGACACATTGCAGAGTGCCCTGGATGAAGCTGCTCCTCCTACACTTAGAACAACTCAGCACAGACGGTGACAATCCTGGCACACTGTAGTATCGGCGTCTCTGCCCCCTGACAGGCAGAGACGCTGTCCCACTCACCGCCGCGCTCCCTGCCCGGCGTCGTCCGGCGCTCCTGCGTCTCTTGCTGCCGGCACGCGCAGCTCCCCGGGCACTGTGATTAGGGCGCGCGCGCGCTCCCTCCCCCTTAAAGGGGCCGCGCGCGCGCCATCCTAAAAAGTCCCCGGCCAATGGCCGGAGGACTTCCCCTATAAAAGGCACCTCCTCCAATATGGAGGTGCCCGTGCAAGGTTGTTGCTCTGTATGCTAAACTCTACTTCAGCCCACAGGTCCCGCCTGTCTGACTACCAGTCTAGTCCGTCTGACTATCAGTTCAGTCTGCCAACCTGATTACCAGTCAAGCCCGACAGTCTGCTTACAGCCCAGTCCGCTAGTCTGTCTATGGGCTTGGCCAGTCCGCTTATCCGGAGTCTTCACCTGCTGCCTGTCTCCGCCTGCCAAAGACACTCTCCAGCCCGACGGTCTGCCTACGGTCAAACCCGCCAGTCTGTCTATGGGCTAGGCTAGCCTGCCTACTTGGAGAACTTGCCTGTTACCTGGAGGCTCCTGCCTGCACCTGCCGTGTATACCTGACAGCCTACCTAGAGTCTCCTGCCTGCACCTGCCGTGTATACCTGACAGCCTACCTAGAGGCTCCTGCCTGTCACTTGCCGTGACCACCTGACAGCCTACCTAGAGGCTCCTGCCTGTCACTAGCCGTGACCACCTGACAGCCTACCTAGAGGCTCCTGCCTGTCACTTGCCGTGACCACCTGACAGCCTACCTAGAGGCTCCTGCCTGTCACTTGCCCTGACCACCAGACAGCCTACCTTGAGGCTCCTGCTAGTTACCTGCCGTGCCTGCCAGCCCGTCTGCCCGGATCTCCCGTCAGCCTGCCTGCCGTGCTCATCTGCTGTACTGGTCAGTCTCTGCCTTCTGACCCTTGGGAATCACCTGTTCTCATTCAAGGTTGGTCCCCAGATTAGCACCTGGTCCCTCTGCTCGGTCCTTCCCTGGTCACGGAGTCGATTGAGCCACCGTACGGCCTTGGTCAGTCTGAGTTGATACCTAGTTACGCCCCTCTGGTCCCTCCTTGCACCTCAGCAAAGAGGTTCCACCACCCGGATCCGTAACACACACGCTACAAACATGTCTTCTTCAGCGGTGCTCCAGGTGTGCTGAACGTCTGTAGAGAAAATCTAATCTGGCCGAAGATTTCATCCATTATAAGTTTATGCTTAAAACATACAACTCCGCCCTTCACCTCTCCAAATAAACCTATTTCAATACCCTCATCAATTCACTTTCCAAAAATCCTAAACGCCTCTTTGACACTTTTCATTCCCTCCTCCAACCAAGAGTGAAAGCCCCGACTACCGACCTCAGCGTTGACGATCTGGCTAATTATTTCAAAGAAAAAATTGACCATATCAGACAGGAAATTTTCTCCCAATCCCCTAATACCATGCACGATCCTCCCTCTCCCATTACATCTAGCTCACTCTCTGTCTTTGAACCAGTCAAGGAAGAAGAAGTGCTCAGGCTTCTTGCATCTTCTCGCCCTACCACCTGCAACAGTGACCCCATTCCCTCACATCTCCTTCAGTCCCTTTCCCCGGCTGTCAGCACTCACCTAACTAAAATATTTAATCTCTCTCTCATCCGGTATCTTCCCCTCCTCATTTAAACTTTCCAGCATACATCCATTACTTAAAAAACCATCCCTCGACCAAAACTGTGCTGCTAACTACAGACCTGTTTCCAATCTTCCCTTCATCTCTAAACTCCTGGAACGCTTGGTTCACTCTCGTCTAATCTGCTATCTCTCAGCTAACTCTCTTCTTGACCCTCTACAATCCGGTTTCTGCTCTTTACACTCCACTGAAGCTGCTCTTACTAAAGTCTCTAATGATCTACTAACAGCTAAATCTAATGGTCACTACTCCCTGCTGATTCTCCTGGATCTCTTGCAGCATTCGACACTGTGGATCACCAACTCATCCTCACTATGCTCCATTCTATGGGCCTCAAGGACACTGCTCTCTCCTGGTTCTCCTCCTACCTATCTGACCGCTCCTTCTCTGTGTCTTTTGCCGGCTCTTCTTCCTCCCCTTTTTCCCTTACTGTTACATGCACGCCGCCTAAGTTCAGATAGGGGCGAGACCAGTTTCATGAATTTGTTGGAATCCTGGGGGAACCGTTACTCAGGGTGACCATAGGCTGCAGCTTCTCTCAGAGACACGATAGATTCAGTTGCTGACCAGACACATCTGACAAGAAACTTCATAAACGGTAGAACAGTAACATTTAATGAGGCATGGCCAGTGCAATGCAATTGTCTCTTTGAGCAACAGGCTCCAGTAATAACAGTACAGTCTCCTTTTCAGCACAGCAGTACACAGTCTATTATCCGGTAGCACAGTACAGCACAGTTTTAATGCATACACAACCACAGGCTTTTCCTTCACAAGGACTCAATAGTACACAGCATTCTTTATCCTGGATGGAGATGGGGGGGGGGTGTGTGTGATGAGGGAGACGATGTCTATGACAGGCTTCCTTCCAGTTCTTATCTTCCTGGCTGATAATACTCCACACTATTAGCTCAGTGAGTCTAACTGACCTTTGTTTAGCTTCCCTCCTGACCTGAATTCTGTTCCCTTGCCTTCTGTGAGATACAGATCATAAGCCACCTTTCTCTTCGTCTCCGGCCAGACAGTAAACAACTTCCCAACCATCCCCCTGGGGATCTTCTAAAACACTCCGCTTCTCCTGTGACTGTGTTAACCCCTCTAGTTGCTGGATGCTTTTGGAGCACAACGCTTCCTGTCTCCTGTGCTTGTGTTACTTCTAATAGTTGCTGAATGCTTTTAAAGCAACAGCACTACTTCTGCATGTCACACTCTGCAACAGCATTACTTCTGCATGTCACACTCTTCCATCCTTTTTGAATGTTGTCCTCGACATTCATCTTAATTGGTCAATCTGACCAATTCTTAGACTGTGGTGAAAGTTGGATAACTTTATATACAAACTGGCATTGTCAAATTGGTATAACGTTCATAAACATTGATAACAACCTAATCTTACTACCTTTTTCTTGTTGGATGCCTGTAAGAAATAAACAATGAACACAATTATAACAATAGCATCTCTTCAGCTGGAGCTTTTCGTATGTCTTCAACCAGCTCTCTCTCTCTATGCTTTAACAGTTCTTTGTTTCTACAAAGTCTTTTAAGGAAAATCAAAGCATGAAAGCAAGTCTTTCCACTAGGCAACATCTTCCATACTGCCTCTCGGTGGTGAATACCATTCAAGTGGGCTTACCTGGTCCGCAGGCAGAGATACCTGTTTCCAGTTAGCAGTCCTGGGCACTTGGCTTGGTTCACCAAGTGTCTCATACGTCAGCATAACAGGCCTCCTCACTTCTCGAGTCGACATCCTCCTGGTGGATTGTTCCTCAGAGGCCACGGGTTCTTTGGTCACAGAAGTTTCTTCCGCCGCACTCATTTCCCGTGCTTCCTCAGATACTCTTGGAGCTGCCTCTGTAAGATCCTGTACTTCTCCTGAGTCGCTTGTTTCCGCACGGTCTGGTAATTCCGTTCCTCCTGAGTGTTGATTGGTCTCTTCAGGGGCCGGTGTTCGATCATCAGATCTGAATTGGACTTCATCTGTACTCCTTGGTATGAACTCTGGAGCCTCAGGACTTAGTTCACTCTCCTGAGGATGGTGTATCCCTCTCCTTGCCGGTCCGAGAAATACAATGGTGTGTATTTCCATCAGGACTTTCAAGGTCACCATCCACCTCCGGAGCTTCAGTCTGTGGTGGTCCCTTAGTCGATCTCGGATGATGTCTGTCTACTTCTGGGAAGTCTTGTTGTGGTGTGAGATAATCACAGGGTAGTAGTAAATTCCGATGGACTATTCTGATTTTCTTGTCTCTCTTTTCCAATCGGATTTCATACACTGGGCTGTCATCAGCTTTCCTCCTTACGACAACATACACCTTGTCTTCCAGTACGAACGAAGTTTTCCTGGACCGCCTTTCTCAAGAACATTCTTGACTAGCACCCGGCTTCCCGGTGCCAATTCTGCTCCATAACATTTTTGATCATAGTACTCCTTACTCTTGCTCTGTCCTTGCGTAACCACTTTGGACACTATCGAACATGATGTCGATTGGTAGTCTTACGATCGTCCATACAATAGGAAAAAGGGTGAGTAGCCCATTGCATCGCTCTTTGTACAGTTATAGGCATGTACCACTTTTGACAGAGAACTCTTCCAGTCTTTCTTGTCATCAGCTGTTAAAGTGCACAACATCGGCAATAATGTCCGGTTAAAACGTTCCACTTATCCATTACCCTCTGGTTGATAGGGCGTTGTGTGGGATCTCTGAATTCTACAGTACTTTCCTAGCTTGGCAAAGAGCTGGTTCTCAAATTCTCCTCCTTGGTCATGGTGTAACGTCGTAGGGAACCCAAACCTCAAAACAAAATCATTGAAGATCTTCTCTGCCGCTGTTTGACCCGATTTATGCTTTAGCAAATCGAGTGAAATGGTCCATCACCACCAAGATGTATTCGTAACCACCCTTGCACGTCTTGAGATGTAGAAAGTCTATTGAGACCATCTCAAACGGATACGTAGCTTGGATGTTCCCATAGGCTCCCGAGTTGATGTGTTGGGACGTTTATCTTTCAGACTTCCACACTCCCTGGTCACGTACCACTCAATATCTCTCTGCATGTACGGCCAGAAGAAACATTCACGGATCAGATTTGTTGTTCTTTCCACTCCGAGGTGTCCCATGTTTTCATGGAGTTCTTTGAAGACCAACCTATGGAATACTCAGGGTAGTACCAACTGCCGGTTTTGTCCTCCTTTACGATACAGGATACCCTCTTCACTGAGGTAGAGCTTTGTCCATTCTTTAATTTAAACAGATACTGCTGGTGACTCATTGTCTCTCTTCTGTATTCTACCAATTATCTGATCTTCCCGTTGTGCTCTACGGATTTTCTCTTTTGGTAATTGTTGAATAGACCTTAGGGTCTTAGGATCTTGTTCTTTCGCTTTTATGGTGGTTTTCACTGTCAACGGACACCACAATGGTGTGTCTTCCTCCTGATAAGCTTGTACTGCTTGGGTAGTGCTCTCAATTGCTTCCAGACTGACTTCCTCCGAGCATTCTTGCATGAAGTCCTCAGGCTCTAGTGGCATTATTGACAATCCATCAGCATCCGCATTGCATTTTCCTGGCCTGTACTTGATGCTGAAATTGAAGTCAGCTAGTTCAGCGACCCATCTCTGACCCGTTGCATTCATTTTGGCTGTAGCAAGGACATAGGTCAAAGGGTTGTTGTCAGTGTATACCTCAAACTCTTTGCTGTAGTAGAGATAATGTCTAAATTGTTCACAGATAGCCCATTTCAATGCTAGGAACTCCAATTTTCCGGAATGTAGATGGTAATTCTTCTCTATCAACGTTCTAGAACCGTAACCGATGACTCTCATTTTTCCTATTGATGCTGATACAGGGCAGCTCCCAGTCCAACTTGAGAAGCGTCACAATGAAGAACAAATGGTAAATTGAAATCAGAATATCCCAAGATGGGTGGTTTTACCAGGTAGTCTACTAGTTCTTCCAATACCTCCTGGTGGTCTGCTGTCCAGAGAATGGGCTGTTGGGACGAAACGGCGTTGTTTCTTTTAAGCGCGGTCCTACCCACGTTATTCTTTTTCTCTGTGGGTGTTGTTGTCTCTGTCGTCGTTCCCAAGAGGAGGTATAGTGGTACGGCAATCCTGGAGAAGTTCCGAACATAAGTACGATAGTAGGAGAGGAATCCTAATATCTGCCTCAACTCCCCGATGGTAGAGGGCCACTTGTCTTTTAAGGCCAGTACCAGAGCGATTTCTGCTGGGTCCATGGTATATCCTTCTCCGGACACAATTTTCCCTAGAAATCGGACTTGTCTTTTGAACAGTTCTTTGGGGTCAACTTAACTCTGTGTTGTTGATACCGTTGTAATACGGTCCTCATGTGTTCAAAATGCTCCCGGAAGGTTTTGCTGTGTACTACATTGTCATCCAAGTGGGGCTGGTAGATATCATCCCTCAATCCTTCTAAACATGTCTCCATGCTCCTCTGGAATTCTGCTGGAGCTGAACTGAGCCCAAACGGTATGCAGATCCACTCATATAATCCCCACGGTGTGATGAATGCTGTCAAGGGTCTACTAGAGTCTTCGACAAACCCTTGGTGGTATGCCTTACCCTGATCGAGGACAGAGAACCAGGTACTTCCTGATAGGCTATCCAGCATATCTTGTATCTTTGGTATCGGGTGTCGATCAGGTACTGACTTTCGGTTTAGTTCCCGGTAATCACAACAGAGTCTCAATGTACCATCCTTCTTCCTAACACAGACGATAGGAAAGGAATAAGACTACTTTGACTTTTGGATCCAACCTCTGTTGATGAGATCTTGTAAATATTCTTTCACTTCACGATGTAATGGTTTTGGCACAGACATGTAACTTCTGGTTACTGGGGTCGTGTCTTTCAAACTGATTTTCAACTGCAACAACGGGATACAGCTTATATCAGAGTCATCTTTGGAGAACGCATGACACTCTTCTCTCAGCATCTGTTTTGCTACTACTTGATCTTCAGCACACAAGTGTTCCAGGGGTACTGGGAGATCCCAGGACCCCGAGGTGGGTTGCGCAAGTTCCTCCCCTGGGCAACTCCTGTTCCTTGGTGGGGAAACTGAATTCACTGTAGACCCCTGGGCGGGTCTCACACCGGCTGGATATATCGTTTTAATGGTTTCGATGTGACCTAACACAGTTTTTTGGATCCAGTCTAATTTCATGCTTCATAGTATTCATCACCAGTACTGTCACTCGAGCAAACCCACCACTAGGAATCGTAAGCACAGTCTCACCTTGAACTAGGCTGTCTGGAAGTTCTGAAGAGTCTTTTGGCAAGAACAGTCTACTCTGGACTTTTCTTCTCGGTTCAACCCGGACTCCAAGCCTCACCCCCACCATTTGGTTTGCAGGAATGATGGTTGGGCGCAAGCCTACCTTGACTTCTTTTAGGTCCATTGTATTCTGTGCTTTCTTTACTCTATGAATCACGTTTTCCGCCACGGCGTTGGGTATGGCGAGCGATGCGGCGATTGCATCCACCACCAGTGCCCCTGCCTTGTGTTTCGTGATGACCTCACTGATTACATTATAACCCAGGATTGGATCCTCTGGCACGTTCTGATTATTGGTCACGAGAAAAAGTACCAAAAGCTCGATGGTGTTGCTGTTCTTCGTGGCACTAAGTTGTAAAGTCACTTCCACCCAGCCTATAAAAGGGATTTCGGTCTGGTTGACGGCTTTGCCATGGAGTTCCACTGGTCCTAAGAGTTCTTTTAGTGACCAAAGGCAAGTGTGTGGCAGGTAGCGCCTTCTCCATTCTTCATTTAAAAGGCTCGCTTGGGCTCCTGTGTCCCACAGTGCCTTTACTAGGAGTCCATCTAGCTGACAATGTATAAAGCACCTTTCACCGATTAGGCTGAAGAGGCTATCTTTACTGACTGAAGAATCCTCCTCCCAGGAGTACATCGTTTGACCTCCACATTGGGCATTAAGTAACTGATGCCCCTGTCTCCCTTGCAGCTGTTGTAGATGGGAACACACTTGGGGATAGTATTGACGCAGCTGTTTTACCTCATGCACTGTGCTGGGGTTTGGTGAGATTTGGATTTGCTTCTGGGGCCTCCTCCGTGTCACGATTACCAGTCGTCCCGCACTGGCAACCTCCTGTCTTTTAACCCAAATGACCGTGACCGGCATTCCTTGGCATAATGTCCTTCCTCACCACATCTTAGAACGTGGACACACACCATACCCTGATTTGATGAACGACATGCTTCACAAGCCGGGTATCTTCTGTTTTGGAACCCACTCCTGGGTCTGAGGGATACAGGTTCTGGCCTGGAACGAATCAACTTTTTCATCTCAATCAACTCGGCTCGCAGTTCTCCTATTACTTCCTCCCAGTCAGCGCTGGCGGTCCTCTCTTTTGAAGGCGCTTTTAGGTTCCATCTCGGAGGTTGCTCTGGAGGGTCTCCATGATGATCTTCGGACTGGCCACGGGGGGTCTCCAACTTCAGCTGACTCATTTTGGTGATTTTAGGAGCAGAGTCTTTCTTAACTTTTGTTCCCTCTCTGACTCCAAACTAGCTGCCTCATTCATTTTTTTTTTCAATTAGGACTTAGTACAGAATGCCAGCATCTTCTAGGTACTGTTTCAGCTGCAACTTGATATCTTTGCTGATTAACTGCATTCCCAATGATCTCAAGAACTTCTTCTGGACTAGTCCAGCATCAAACTTCTCTTCCGCTTGTACATCTCTGGATGCAAACAACAATCTATCCTTCAGTTCAATTGCTCTGAACAAGAAACTTTGAGGTGATTCATTATTTTTCTGTGAGAGGTTAATGAGTAGGTGGAAAAATTCTGAAGTACTCTCTTCTTTATAGTGCACTTTTAAAATCATCTTCAGCTGTTGCAAGGTCAATTAACTTTTCATTTCTAGCATACTACGGAGGCTCCGTCCTGGGCTGATCGCTTTCTCCACCCCCTCAACGATCTCATCTGGCTGGTAGGCTGGTAGCCTTTCTGTAAGCCTGCATCGATCTGGTGCAACAAGTTCCTATAAGACAGTCTCTCTTTCTGTTCACACTCTCCAATCTGTCTCAGGATCTTGAATTCATTCTTTTCTTATGGTGATTTGTTAGAGAGGACTGTCTCCATGATTTATCTATCCCGAGCAGGTTAAAGGTCCTTTCTAAGTCTATCATCCGTTCAGAGGTTTTGGTAGATTCCTGCAGGGCTGTTGTTAGGGCTTTGAATTGTTCTTTCAATTCCTGTAGTTCAGTCTGTGGATGGAAATCCCCGTTTTTGGTAATTGGTGCCGCCCCACCATCCTCCAACTTCAACCTGGTTAGAAACTGTGTTAGTTCCTGAAGGAATGTCCCCATGACCTCTTCAGCTTCTTTCTCCCCCGGCTCATCCATTTTTGCATTAATGGCAGCTAACAATTGCCTGCGGTTGTGTGCTTTGAAAATCTGTTCTACTGACATCTTTATATGTTCTGCTACGGTTCTCTATTCTTCACAGTTTAACTGAAGAAGCAGCTCATTCTGTCCATTTGTATTTCCACATCCATTGCTGCTAGTGAGTTTTTCTTTAGGGCTGGTCCCCTTTAATTGGTGTAGCAGAGTTGAGCTGAGGTGCTGTGCTGCTGTTTTTCCAGACACTTTTCCTGTTCTCCCTCTACACGCTAATTCCCACTCAGGATACCCCGTACGGGCCAACAATGTTACACACACGCCGCCTAAGTTCAGATAGGGGCAAGACCTTGGAATCCTGGGGGAACTGTTACTCAAGGCGACCATAGGCTGCAGTTTCTCTCAGGCACACGATAGATTCAGTTGCTGACCAAACACATCTGACAAGAGTCTTCATAAACGGTAGAACAGTAACATTTAATGAGGCACGGCCAGTGCAATGCAAATGTCTCTTTGAGCAACAGGCTCCAGTAATAACAGTACAGTCTCCTTTGCAGCACAGCAGTACACAGTCCATTATCTGGTAGCACAGTGCAGCACTGTTTCAATGCATACACAACCACAGGCTTTTCCTTCACAAGGACTCAATAGTACACAGCATTCTTTATCCTGGATGGAGATGGAGGGTGGAAGGGTGTGATGAGGGAGATGATCTCTATGACAAGCTTCCTTCCAGTCCTTATCCTCCTGGCCAATAATACTCTACACTATTAGCTCAGGGAGTCTAACTGACCTTTGTTTAGCTTCCCTTCTGAACTGAATTCTGTTCCCTTGCCTTCTGTGAGATACAGATCATAAGCCATCTTTCTCTTCGGCTCAGGACAGAAAAGTAAATAACTTCCCAACCATCCCCCTGGGGCTCTGCTAAAACATTCCCCTTCTCCTGTGACTGTGTTAACCCCTCTAGTTGCTGGATGCTTCTGGAGCACAACACTTCCTGTCTCCTGTGCTTGTGTTACTTCTAATAGTTGCTGAATGCATTCAAAGCTACAGCACTACTTCTGCATGTCACACTCTGCAACAGCACTACTTCTGCATGTCACATTACTGTTGGGGTTCCTCAAGGATCTGTCCTAGGCCCCCTCCTCTTCTCCTTATATACCACCCCTATTGGACAAACAATCAGTAGATTTGGTTTTCAGTACTATCTCTATGCTGATGTCACCCAATCATACACATCGTCTCCTGACCTCACCCCTGAATTATTACAAAACACCAGTGATTGTCTTTCCGCCGCTTCTAACATCATGTCCTCCCTCTATCTGAAACTGAACCCGTCAAAAACTGAACTTCTTGTGTTTCCTCCCTCCATTAATCTACCTATGCCCAATGTTGCCATCTCCGTGTGTGGCTCCACCATTACCCCCCAGCAACAAGCCCGATGTCTTGGGGTTATACAGTACAGACCAAAAGTTTGGACACACCTTCTCATTTAAAGATTTTTCTATATTTTCATGACTATGAAAATTGTACATTCACACTGAAGGCATCAAAACTATGAATTAACACATGTGGAATTATATACTTAACAAAAAAGTGTGAAACAACTGAAAATATGTCTTATATTCTAGGTTCTTCAAAGTTGCCACCTTTTGCTTTGATGACTGCTTTGCACATTCTTGGCATTCTCTTGATGAGCTTCAAGAGGTAGTCACCGGAAATGGTTTTCACTTCACAGGTGTGCCCTGTCAGGTTTAATAAGTGGGATTTCTTGCCTTATAAATGGGGTTGGGACCATCAGTTGTGTTGTGCAGAAGTCTGGTGGATACACAGCTGATATTCCTACTGAATAGACTGTTAGAATTTGTATTATGGCAAGAAAAAAGCAGCTAAGTAAAGAAAAATGAGTGGCCATCATTACAATAAGAAATGAAAGTTAGTCAGTGCGAAAAATTGGGCAAACTTTGAAAGTGTCCCCAAGTGCAGTTGCAAAAACCATCAAGCGCTACAAAGAAACTGGCTCACATGAGGACCGCCCCAGGAAAGGAAGACCAAGAGTCACCTCTGCTTCTGAGGATAAGTTTATCCGAGTCACCAGCCTCAGAAATCGCAGGTTAACAGCAGCTCAGATTAGAGGCCAGGTCAATGCCACACAGAGTTCTAGCAGCAGACACATCTCTTCAACAACTGTTAAGAGGAGACTTTGTGCAGCAGGCCTTCATGGTAAAATAGCTGATAGGAAACCACTGCTAAGGACAGGCAACAAGCAGAAGAGACTTGTTTGGGGTAAAGAACACAAGGAATGGACATTAGACCAGTGGAAATCTGTGCTTTGGTCTGATGAGTCCAAATTTGAGATCTTTGGTTCCAACCACCGTGTCTTTGTGCGACGCAGAAAAGGTGAACGGATGGACTCTACATGCCTGGTTCCCACCGTGAAGCATGGAGGAGGAGGTGTGATGGTATGGGGGTGCTTTGCTGGTGACACTGTTGGGGATTTAATCAAAATTGAAGGAATACTGAACCAGCATGGCTACCACAGCATCTTGCAGCGGCATGCTATTCCATCTGGTTTGCATTTAGTTGGACCATCATTTATTTTTCAACAGGACAATGACCCCAAACACACCTCCAGGCTGTGTAAGGGCTATTTGACCAAGAAAGAGAGTGATGGGGTGCTACGCCAGATGACCTGGCCTCCACAGTCACCAGACCTGAACCCAATCGAGATGGTTTGGGGTGAGCTGGACCGCAGAGTGAAGGCAAAAGGGCCAACAAGTGCTAAGCATCTCTGGGAACTCCTTCAAGATTGTTGGAAGACCATTTCTGGTGACTACCTCTTGAAGCTCATCAAGAGAATGTGTAGCATCGGCGTCTCTGCCCCCTGCCAGGCAGAGACGCCGTCCCTCTCACCGCCGCGCTCCCCGTCCGGCATCCTCCAGCGCTCCTCTTCCTGCTTCTGCTGGCGCGCGCAGCTTCCCGGGCACTGTGCTTAGTGCGCGCGCTCTCTCCATCTTAAAGGGGCCGCGCGCGCCGCCCTCAGGAGTCCCCCGCCAATTGCCGGAGGTCCTCCAATATATAAAGCACCTCCTCCAATATGGAGGTGCCCGAGCAATAGTTGATGCACTGTGTACTTACCTCTGCTTCAGCCCTCAGGTCCCGCTGCTAGCCTGACTATTAGTCCTGCCCGCCAGCCTATCAGTCCAGTCCGCCAGCCTGACTACTCTCCAGCCCAACAGTCTGTCTTCCGTTCAGTCCGCCAGTCTGTCTATGGGCTTTGCCCGCCTGCTTACCTAGAGGCTCCTGCCCTTCACTTGCCTTGACCACCTGACAGACTACCTAGAGGCTCCTGCCTGTCACTTGCCGTGACCACATGTCAGCCTACCTAGAGGCTCCTGCCTGTCACTTGCCGTGACCACCTGACATCCTACCTAGAGGCTCCTGCCTGTCACTTGCCGTGACCACTCGTCAGCCTACCTGGAGGCTCCTTTCCGTCACTTGCCGTGACCACCTGACAGCCTACCTAGAGGCTCCTGCCTGTCACTTGCCGTGACCACCCGTCAGCCTACCTAGAGGCTCCTTCCCGTCACTTGCCGTGACCACCTGTCAGCCTACCTAGAGGCTCCCGCCTGTTACCTGCTGTGCCCATCTGCTGTATCGGTCAGTCCCAGCCATCTGACCCGTGGGAGTCACCTGCTCTCTTACAAGGTCATCCCCAGAGTAGCACCTGGTCCCTCTGCTCGGTCCCTCCCTGGTCACGGAGTCGATAGCCGCCATACGACCTAGGTAAGTCCGAGTTGATACTCAGTTACGCCCCTCTGGGTCCCTCCTTACACCGCAGCACAGAGGTTCCACCACCTGCATCCGTAACAGAATGCCAAGAGTGTGCAAAGCAGTCATCAAAGCAAAAGGTGGCTACTTTGAAGAACCTAGAATATAAGACATATTTTCAGTTGTTTCACACTTTTTTGTTAAGTATATAATTCCACATGTGTTAATTCATAGTTTTGATGCCTTCAGTGTGAATGTACAATTTTCATAGTCATGAAAATACAGAAAAATCTTTAAATGAGAAGGTGTGTCCAAACTTTTGGTCTGTACTGTACTTGATTCAGATCTTTCCTTCTTTCTCCATATCCAATCACTCACCTGCTCATGTCATCTACACCTCAAAAACATTTCTAGAATCTGACCTTTTCTTACCTTTGACTCAACAAAAACACTTACTGTCGCAGTGATTCATTCTCGTCTGGACTACTGCAACTCTCTACTAATCATTCTCCCTCTTACTAAACTTTCCCCTCTCCAATCTGTCCTAAATGCAGCAGCCAGGATCGTATTTCTTACCAACCGATACACCGATGCCTCTTCCCTGTGCCAGTCGTTGCACTAGTTACCCATCCGCTACAGAGTTCAATATAAACTCATCACCTTCACCCACAAAGCGCTCCATGCTTCAGCACCACCCTACAACTCCTCTCTCGTCTCAGTCTACCACCCTACCTGTGCCCTCCGTTCTGCTAATGACCTAAGATTAACATCCTCAATAATCCGGACCTCCCACTCCCGTCTCCAAAACCTCTCACGTGCTGCACCAATTTTTTGGAATGCACTACCCAGGACTCTTCGATTAATCTCCAATACCCACAGTTTTAAGCATGCCCGAAAAACGCATTTGTTTAGAATAGCCTATCATCTCACCTCACCTACCTACAGTAACTACCCCTTTGCCCCCCCCATACAAAACTTCCTTCCAAATCAGGTCCCTCGTATCATCTGTCCATACATCCCATCACTTAGACTACTGTCTCTGTACTTGTTCTAATGCTGGTTGGTGACTGGTTCATTTCGCATTATGTGAATACCCTTTTTATTACATTGATGGCTGACCGTACAATACAAGCAACTGTTACCATCCACCTTTCGGGTCTCACCTATTTCCTCATAGATTGTATGCTTGCGAGCAGGGCCCTCTCTCCTCCTGGTATCTGTTGATTTTTGTGATTATCGTTATTCTGTAATGTCTTTTATTGGCTGTACAAGGCCCCTCCAAAATGTAAAGTGCTGCAGAATATGTTGGCGTTATAGAATTAAAAATTATTATTATTATTATTAAATGCTGTTTTTTTGCCACTCTGTTCTCCGAAAAGGAGAACAAAAAGAGATTAGAAAGTTGTATGGGTACCAAATGGTGCTAATTAATACTACAGCTCATACCACAAAAAAGCAATCCCTGATAAAACTCTATTAAAGATAAAAAAAAAGTTATAGTTCTTGGAAGGTAAGGATGAAAAATTGAAAGCAAACATGAGCCCACTGGGACTCGCTTGCCCAAAGGCCCGCATAAATCTGGAGCCAGCCCCATTAGCAATACCAATGTGACTTACTGACATGCCAGTGTAAGGAGGCTTATAGGCAATGCAATGCTCTTCTTGGAAATTAAATATGCAAATTGCCAAATCAGATTTCTTGCTTTGCACTGAGGAGGGGTAACATGGGTCTTCAAATAAAGTATCTGGTTTAGCTTCTTATCCTTAGTCATGTGGGAAGGCTTGATAAAGGGTCGATATTGACTTTTAGGATTGCTGCATTCAATAGGTGGCATTATAGTTCAAGTCGTCTTCCTCTCTGAAGAAGTCATTTGAATATTTTCTCTACTATTAGCACAGTATGTCTTGCTGATAAATGTCTAAGTGTGGAGTCAGATCTCATATACAGATGTTTTATCTATGAGTTCTGACCCTGCACTAAAAGATTATCATAGACATCAATGTTAAGAGAAGAGTAAATCAGAGAGTGAACTAATGACCCCGACTGGTCTAAATCCACGTATAAGTGAAATTACTACCATTATATCCATCTACTTTGTTAATTCATAGCAATAATAATCGAAAAAATAAAAGATAAAATATAAATTACTTTGGAATAGGTTTTCCAAAGCATTTAAATGTTGTATGGAACTCTGTGCCTGTCAATGGTATTGGACATTGTGAGTACCCCCACTTTGAAAAATAATATTTAAATAAATATCTCACTGAACACAAGGACAATTTCCACAATTTTGACAAGACTCCGTTTCATTGAACATTCTTTTAATCCATAACATGAAAATAAGGTTAATAATAATGTATAACTTTCATTCCAAAATCTTCAGTTTTACGTAAATTACTTGATGCAAAAATGAGTACAACCCACATTAAAAATTACCACATCTAGTATTTTTTATGGAATCCATAACTTTTAAAGACAGCACCAAATCTTGTAGGCATGGAATGAACAAGTTGGTGACACATTGCAACATTTATCTTTTTACATTCTTCAAGAATGACCTCTTATAAAGACTGGATGCTGGATGGAGAGTGATGACAACTTGTCTCTTCAGAATTCTCTATAGGGGAACGATTGGGTTCAGATCTGGAGACATACTTGACCAATGAATCACTTTCACCCTCTGCTTCTTCAAAAATGCAACACTGGCCTTATATGTGTGTTTTGGATCATTGTCATGTTGGAAAACTGCATGTCTACCAACGGCACGGAGTGATGCCTCTTCTCTTTCAATTTAGAGTAGTACATCTATGAATTCATGATATACCATCAATGAAATGTAGCTCCCCAACACCAGCAGCACTTACGCCACCCTACATAAGGACCCTGCCACCACCATGTTTCACTGCAGGCACCATGCATTTTTCTTTGTACTCCTCCCCTTTGTGATGCCATACAGTATTAAAGCCATCAGTTCAAAAAAACATTTATTTTGGTCTCATCACTCCAGAGTATAGAGTCCCAGTAGTCTGGCAAATTGTAGGTGGGCTTTTTTGTGCATAGGCTTTAGGGGAGACTTCCTTCGTGAGCAACATCCATACACACAATTCCTCTGCAGTGTAAGCCATATTGTCTCATAGGAAACACTCAGCCCAGTTTGGTTTTCTACTTCTTTAGATAAATGCAGTAAACTTGCATGTCAATGCAATTCGGTGGTTGGCCTGAATGTCTCTGCGAGATGATTGCAGTTTCATCTTGTTAAATTTTTGCATCACTTTCGCTAAAGAATCTGACTGATACTGTATATATGAAGCTTTGCTGATCTTCTTGTAGATTTCACCTTTCTTGTGTAAAGAAATTTTTTTTTTCTTAGATCTTGTGACATTTCTCTTCCATAGGGTGCCATTGCTGAACAGCGTAAAATGGGAAGGGATTTTCTTTGTTAACTACATGAATACTCATGTGGCAAACCACCACCCAACCCAGCCTAAAATTATAGACAAGTACAGAAAGTAACTGACTAATCCTATACAATGGCACCAGTTGAGAGGTGTGGTAAGTTAGGCAACAAGAGAACAGTACGTTTTTGAAAGTAAAGCTTTTAAAGTAGGAAAAATAGTAAAATGGTGCAATCTGAGCTACTCTGACAAGGGTCAAATTGCAATGGCTAGATGACTGGGTCAAAGCATCTCCAAAACAACAGGTTTTGTGGGATGTTCCTGGTAGGTAGTGTTTAGTACGTACCTAGAATGGTCCAAGAAAGGACAATTGTTGTATCTTTATCATGGTAATGGACACCAAAAGCTCATTGATGCACATAGGGAGCAAAGATATTGTGTAACCACAGACTGTTTGTATTGCCCATGTGGACCTCTGTCCAACCCTTAAAGCACGTGATGTGTAATGACAAAATGATAGGTATTAGCGTTCCTGAGCTATTGCATGTGCTACGATAAGGGAAACATGCAAACACATTATTTATGTCCCATGAAAAGAGTGTTTAAACAATGAATAGTTTTCCTTAGGCTCTGAGATATAACATTCCTGTACATAAACCTATCATTGTCTTCCATGTGATTCCTTTGCTTACATAGGATATAATAAGTACAGATACAGCACACAGTGTGCATGGTACTGATTTCACGTGACTATTATCCAATAGTGATCACATTATACAGCAGGTTAATCTAGCTCCAATGTTAGAAAAATAATCACGTACCAACAATACTATTAGTTTTGTACTAAAGCCAATCGGAAATAGCAATACAATGTAATCACTGCGGCGCATACAAGCTGTAACTTGTTAAAAGATACCATGTCATTTTATGCATTTTGAGAATAGCTAAAAATAGCTAAAAAATAAATTACAGAAAAGTAACATGTGAGATATGATAGCGCACTTTAGTAAAGGTTGTCCTCGGCTGCCCCCCTCTACCGCATATTATTCTTGCTCAGATCATGCAGTAACAAAAAAAAATTGCACCCGATTTCTCTTATCTGATTTTGTTTTTCCACAAGGAGTTTCCACAGATCTTAAAAAGTCCCACCGGTATCAGCCCACCGACGCCATCCTGAAGCAACGACCAGAAGAAGATCTAAGGGAAACAGGTGCTTTATATTTTTTGTTTTTACCATCCGCCAATGTTTCAAGTTTAACTCCAGTTGAAAAAAAAATACAAACAAATGCTTATTATATTACAGGGAACCTGTCATGTCAGAAAATGCTATTAACCTGCGGATATGGGGTTAATCTGCAGGTTAATAGCATTCTAGACCTCTGCGGCCGCTGCCCTGAAATGAGGAAATTAACTTTGTTCCTCCCAGCAGCCTCCGGATTTCAGTCATAGAGGTGCAGCCGGCACCGTTTTGGTCACCGCTGAGTACATAGTGAACGGCAGCTATAACCGCGTCCCCGGCACTGACTGAAATCTGGCTCAGTGTTACACGCACGCCGCTAGGTTCAGATAGGGTGAGACGGGTTTCATGAATTCTTTGGAATCCGGGGGGAACCGTTACTCAGGGCGATCATAGGCTGCAGCTTCTCTCAGGTACACAATAGATTCAATTGATGACCAGACACATCTGACAAGAGTCTTTTTCAACAGTTTAACAGTGGAATTTAATCTGAGGCACGGCCAGTGCAATTCAGGGATATTACAGCAACAATCTTCATTACAGTACTGTCTGAGTTTCTTGAGCAACCGGCTCCAGTAACAATACAGTAGTTTCTTCACAAGGCACAGTATTACAGTCTCTTCAGTAGTATAAATTAGCATAGATTAGATCTCTTAGCAGCACACTTCTATGCATACACAACCACAGCCTTTTCCTTCACAAAGACACAATAGTACACAACATTCTTTATCCTGCATGGAGATAGAGGGGGGGGGGGGGGGTTGATGAGGGAGATGATCCCTGTGACACAATTACTTCCAGTCCTTATTTTCCTGCCCGATAATACTCTGCACTGTTAGTTCAGGGAGTTTATCTCACCTGTGTTTAGTTTCTCTCCTGATCTGAATCCTGTTCAGTTGCCTTCTGTCAGATCCAGATAACACACCACCTTTCTCTTCGGCTTCAGCCAGACTACAATAACAAGTTCCCCACAAAATCCCTGGGTCTCTGCTAAAACGCTCCCTGTTTCCTGTGACTGTGTTAACCCCTCTAGTTGCTGGATGCTTCTGAAGAACAACACTATCTGTCTCCTGTGCTTGTGTTATTTGTAACAGTTGCTGGATGCTTTGGAAGCAACAGCACTACTTCTGCATGTCATATCTGCTATGATGCACTGCAGAGCCGGCTGTCAGTCAGTCCCGGGGTGTGGTTACAGCTGCCGCTCACTATGTACTGAGTGGTGACTTCTACCTCGCCGGCTGCGCCTCTATGACTGAAAGCCGGAGGCTGCCAGGAAGAATAAAGTTAATTTCCTCCCAGTAGCCAGGCTTTTAGAGCGGCTGCTGCATGGCTTTAGAACACTATTAACCTGCAGATTAACACCATATCTACAATTTTTTGACATGTCAGGTTCCCTTTAACCCCTTTCCGACCCAAGGCGTACAAATACGTATCTGTGCCCTGGGACTTATGGACCTGATACGTATTAGTACGCCCGGGCGATTTCGCCCGCACACAGGCTGTGCGGGCGTGATCGCCGCCGGGTGTCCGCTGATTGTCACAGCTGACACCCGGTACTATGTGAAGGGAGCGGTCACGCACCGCTCCCAGCACATTAACCCCCGCGATGCTGCGATCGAAGTCGATCGCAGTCGATCGCAGCATTGTGGTGGCAAGGGGTGGTGATCGCCGATAATCACCTCCTCTTCCGGCCTCCAGCGATGTCTGCCGGGGCTTACAGGATGTTGCCATGACGACCCGATGTCGTCATGACAACATCTGGGTCACCAGACAGCAGGAAGATATTTTGGACATGCGCAGTGCATCTCCAAACAATCTTCTCCCTGTCCAGCGCTGACAGCCTGCATGGCACAGGGATGGTGCTGCATTCCTGTGCCATGCAGGCGATCAGAGAAAAAAAAGTGAAAGTTCCAGAGTGGGACAAAGTAAAAAAGTATAACAACTATCAGAAAGTGAAAAAAAAAATAAATAAAAAAAAATGTAAAAATATAAAAAATAAAATAAAAAAAATAATCCACCAAAAATTAAAATATAATGTACCCATCAATAAATATTATGATAAAAAAAACAAAAAAAACAATAAAAGTACACATATTTGGTATCGCCGCGTCCAGAACAACCTGACCTATAAAACTGTCCCACTAGTTAACCCCTTCAGTGAACACGGTAAAAAATAAAAATAAAAAACGAAGCAAAAAACAATGCTTTATCATCATAACGCCAAACAAAAAATGGAATAACACGCGATCAAAAAGACAAATATAAATAAAAATGATACCGCTGAAAACGTCATCTCGTCCCGCAAAAAACAAGCCGCCATACAGCTCCATCAGCCGAAAAATAAAAAAGTTATAGCTCTCAGAATAAAGCTATGCTAAAAAATAATTTTTTCTATAAAATTGCTTTTATTATGTAAAAGTGCAAAACATAGAAATACGATATAAATGTGGTACCGCTGTAAACGTACTGACCCGAAGAATAAAGCTGCCTTATCAATTTTACCACACGCGGAACAGAATAAAAAAAAACAAAAAAAACAATTCCTGAATTGTTGGTTTTTGTTTATTCTGCCTCCCAAAAATCGAAATAGAAAGCGATCAAAAAATGTCACGTGCCTGAAAATGGCACCAATAACAACGTCAACTCATCCCACAAAAAACGAGCCGTCACATGACTGTCTGCCAAAATCTGGAAAAAATATAGCTCTCAAAATATGGCGATGCAAAAACTAGATTTTACAAAAAATGCGTCTTTTAGTGTGTGACAGCTGTCAGTCATAAAAACCCCATATGATTCTGGTATCGCTGTAATTGCACCGACCCGAAGAATAAAGTAATCTCATCACTTATACCGCACGAGGAACGGCGTAAAAAATAAACTCTCAGGTTAGGGTTGTGCTACGGTTAGGGTTCTGTTAGGGTTGTGTTAGGGTTAGGGCTGGGGTTGGGGTTAGGGTTGTGATGGGGTTGTGATTTTTTTCAAAAGTAAGAAAAAAAGATGACGATATGGCGACTAGTGTTGAGCGCAAGTGCTCGCTACTTGAGTTTGCATCGGATGTTCTGGTATGCATTGAGTATCGTGGGTATTTGAGTGACATGCTCGAGTCTCCGCCCCATATGCTTCACGGCCCAAAAAACTTTGCGGGGATTGCCTGCCATGCACGAGCGATTCCCGCATGTTTTTTTTTGGGTGTCTAATAACCGTGAAACATCCGGGCGGGGACTCGAGCATGTCACTCGAGCACACGCAGTACATGGTGCATACCTGAGTACCCGATGAAAACTCAAGTAGCGAGCACTTGCGCTCAAGACTAATGACATCTTATTCAATATGATGACCTAATGTTATCAAATTCTGTGTCGTACCTCTGGGTTCAAAATGTTCACTATACACCTTAATAAAATCCTTGAGGGGTATAGTTTCCAAAATGGGGTAACTTGTGGGGGAGCTCCACTGTTTAGGCACATCAGGGGCTCTCCAAATGCGACATGGTGTCCTCTAACAAATTGAATGGAAAATCGGCTCAAATTGTTAGCGGACGCCATGTTGCGTTTGGAGAGCCCCTGCGTGCCTAAACTTTGGAGCTCCCCCACAAGTGACCCCATTTTGGAAACTAGACCACCCAAGGCACCTATCTAGATGCATAATGAGCACTTGGAACCCCCAGGTGCTTCACAAATTGATTCATAAAAATGAAAAAGTGGAAAAAAAAATACTTTTTCATTTTTACGAATCAATTTGTGAAGCACCTGGGGGTTCCAAGTGCTCATTATGCATCTAGATAGGTGCCTTGGGGGGTCTAGTTTCCAAAATGCGGTCTCCCAATTCTGTTTATATCCCCCATCCTTGTATATATGGCCCCCTCCTTCCTGTTATACGTGGCCCTCATCCCCATCCTGATATGCATGGCACCTCAATCCCCCATCCTGGTATGCATGGCACCCAAATCCCCCATCCTGGTATGCATGGCACCTTCTTCCCTCTTCCTGGTATGTATGGCACCTTCATTCCTCATTATGATATGTATGGCACTCTTCATCCCTGTATGTATGCCCCCCCTCATCCTGATATGTATGGCCCCTTCATCCCTGTATGTATGGCCCCCCTCATGCCTCATACTTGTATGTATGGCCTCCCTGATCCTTGTATGTATGGCCCCCCTCATCCTTGCATGTATGGCCCCCCTCATCCCTGTATATATGGCCCTCCTCATCCCTGTATGTATGTCCCCCCTCATCCTGGTATGCTTGGCACCCGCTGATCCCTGTTGTGCTGCACATAAAAAATAAACAATTATGCTCACCTCCTCTCTCCTCCAGCGTTGTGTCCCGCTCTGTGCCGGAATAGTCACTGCTCCCCACGCTGGGACTGTGTGCGTGGGGAGTAGTGACCATTCATTCTCCCTAATAGTGCGCACACTGTAACCGCAGCGCGGCTCCTGCTGCGCTCAGTGGTCAATGTGTCCGCTATTAAAGTCCATGAATATTCACCACTCCCATCGGCGCTATTAGGGAGAATGAATGGTCACTGCTTTATTTTCTTTAGGCCCAGGAGTCTGAAAGAATTTGGGACAATTGATCATCTCAGTATTTTTTGAAGTAGTCAACTGTTTCTGCTAAATCTATTGCCAAAAATGAATATTCGACAGACTCACCGCTCTTACAGTAAAGAATCCTTGTCACTTCTGGAGACTCAACTTTTTTTCTACAGATGACTTTGCATGGAAAAACTTTTCTGCTATATTTTTATACAGCCATTTTTATACTTGTCCCCCATAGATGGGTCTTCTTACAACAAAATAAATATAATTGTGTGAACCCCACCGGAAGGTTTATATATTTATCAAGGTAAAATATCAAATATATTCCACCTGTCAAAAAAACTCATGGACACCATTTAAGTGTTCAAGCAAGGACTTCAGGAACCGAGGGTGACAAGGATGTTCTGTGGTAGGATAATGCCGGCACATCCACTAGCATCAGAGATTGTTTGCAATAGCATTTTCACAAAATTCCTCCCTGGAAATTAATTGTTTAGCAAGAAATTAAACTATTTTTTGTGCACTCCTGATGTTTATTTTATTGTTAGTTTTTTTAACAAGGAAAATAAATATTTTGGTTTCAATACACAAGTAATCCAGAAAACAATCCAATAACTTTGTATTTATGTTGCATTACTTAGTTTATTTTGATCCTGAGTTAGTCTGTATTATAATCCAGAGCTGTAGGTTTTAAAGTTAGTCTCCCAGCATTCCTTACTAATGCAATGAATGCACAGAACTTGTTCTGGGGATTTGCATTCTGTGTCGTTTTAACGCCAAGCACTGAACAGTAGTCTGGTATACACATAATTAACTCTTCAACTTTAAAGGGGTTGTCCTGGCTTGAGGTGTAAGGAGATGGAATGGTGAGAAGACCGCACAGTTAATGTATAACAGCGTGTCTACAAGTAAACACCGCCATCTGCTGGTCAAAGAAAATGGAAAGCAGAGAGAATTTCACCAACAGGAACGGGAGCAGCCAGCGTGTGGTTCTGGTAGGAAGGGATTAGAGGAGACACCAGGTCAGGTGATAGCTGTGTCACAGTTAGGAATTATAAAAGACCTGGGAGGGCAGAAGAGGGGTGGAGTGGGGACTTGAACCTGTAACAGGATAGACCTGTGAAGCAGCTGAGCTCGCTTATGGCCACCATTGCTAGCCGAATAACTAGAACCGAGTAACCACTTCTGAGTAACCGGAACCGAGTATTCAGAACCGAATAACCAGAACCGAGTAATCAGAGCCGAGTACCCAGAACCAAGTGACCAGAAGCAAGTAACCAGAGCCGAGGAACCAGAGCCGAGTAACCAGAACCAAGTGACCATGACCGAGGGAACGGAGCCAGAGATGAACAACTGGGGCCTCATACGAGTGTGTGTAGCTGGAACGGTATGAGCGTATAACAGGACAGGGACATTAGTGTGAGCTGCTATGCAAGGTGTGGACTTGGGCACAGAGGGGATCAGGTCTGCGCTTCAGGTAACGGAGACGGTCTGCGCAATGGGTGATCGGAGCAACTGATCAACCAGGGACTTGTGGGCTGATGGAAGGCTTGGACTGGCCCAGAGGAGAACAGGAGAATCCTCCGGTGGGCCCCTGTGCAAGAGTGGGCCGCTACCCTCTTCTTTGATCAGTACTTGGCACAATATACTTGAATCACTATGTACAGAGAAAGGCAGCATCTTATTCATATAACAATCTACTCAGCTCATTGTTATATAAATTTGTGATTGACGATAATGTCTCATTTGCATGTAGCTAAAAAGTGGGGCCCTGAAGTTGGTTACTGGTGGGCCCTTGACACCCCAGTCCGACACTGCCTAACGGAATAGCATCCTCGACTCCCATTAGGGCCTGTACAGCTTTTTGTATTGTATAAAGAGCAATAGAATGACAGGGTGATGACGGTGACAAGCACGAGGTTAACTGAGACATACTTTAGTCTAGGACCTTATGACCAATACACCATAGACTGTTATAGTTGTTTATTCATAGTAGGAGAGTAGAAAGGTGTGATTAGTATTGTGTCAATACCTTCTATAGCCAAATTGTTATGTTTCCATTGTAAAGTAACTTACTGTCTTTCCATTGTTTGCCTTTTCCTTTGTGCATTGTGCCCCAGGCACCGCACCCATTTCTGTAATTGAATAAATTCTTGTTGTTTTGAGTTATCACTCAGTCTACATTCTATGTGCTGTACCTCAGTTTATAGGGGTTCAAGTCTGTGTGATTTATGAATAATCCTCACAGCGTGCACTGAGCACACTGTCAGGATTCTCCGGTGACGGGAGATGATGGGCATGTGGCTTGAGCGAGGCCGGACACGTCTGATCGAAATATGGCCAGAAGTATGCATTATGAATACTTGCAGTCACATGACTGCCCGCTCCTGGCGCCGGCACCAGGGAATCCTGACAGTGCGCACTGTGTGTGCTGTGAGGATCCACAAGTCTGGACAACCCTTTTAATGAATAAACTATTAAACGGTTTGTCTACTTAAGAATTAAAAAAAATAATCAAAATTGTTTAAAAACAAAACAAAAAAACCCCTAATACTAACCACACTAATCCCCTATCAAAGTTACCTGGGACCCCACAGGTCTTTACTTTCTGGTCCCTCTCGACACAGTGATCACATTAGTGACTTATCTTGAGCAGTGATTGGCTGGAGCTGGTCACAGGTCACTGTCTCACTGTCTCAGGACGTCATTGATGTAGGGAGTAGAGACTGTCAGGCGACCTGTCATCTTTGAGATGTTAAGGTATTTTGCTATTCTGACTATTTTTAAGAAAAAAATACACAACCCTATTAATACTTTGTTTGATAACTCGCTGACATTCCCCATTACTGTGATAATGCTATAACACAATTTGTACTTTAGAATCAATGCAAAATACATGATGCAATGTATATACAAAGTTGCTCAATTTTCTATCTACTGTAGATTATATAGTATGGAATCTTTAAAATATTGTTCAGATATGGACATAACCTTTTAAGTTAGTTATCCATGGAAATACATAGAGGCTAGTATGCTAAGAAATGTTTTGACAGAAAGGATCATCCCCAATAAGACACAGAATTTGGGACATACAAAAACGTTTATGTGTTAGTATTGTGGAGGGTTCACCAATTTAAGATAGACCAGCTAACTGCTCTCCTCCAAATTAAAGATGTCCGAGTGCATGCAGAGAAGCTAATTAACCAAATCTGCTAATCTGGTTGAAAAACTTCACTCAGAGACTGAACCACGCAAAATGGCATACTTTATTACGTAGACATGGGGTTATATAATATTCCCCTCCTAGGTGGGATTAGTAAAAGTTATTGCTCTTTTCTGATAACTTGGTACGCTGCAATTTGCTCATCCATGTATCTTTTGGCCTCAGTAACGCCTTAGGAATTCTGATGGGAGGGGTGAGTTCGTTTCTCCGTGCCATCTTTGCCAACTCGACATGAATCTCTCTGTTATCAGCCATGCAAATGCATACGTCATTCTCAGGAAATCATTTCTACAATAAGAATAGAAATAGTGTTGAGCGAGCACTAAAATGCTCGGGTGCTCGAAGCTCGGGCCGAGCTCACCGTGATACTCGGGTGCTCGACCCGAGCAACGAGCCCACTGTTAGTCTACGGGAGACCCGAGCATTTTTGCGGCGGAACCCCTGGCAGTCTGTAGAAAGCCTAAAAAGTGCCCAAAACGATAGTGACAGTGCTCAAATGACATGGGGCCAGCATGGGGATCGCCCCAGGAAGCATTTCTGACCCCCAGGTCACTGCTCTCAACAACGTGGTCAGAAGTATTAAGCCACTTTTACGGGCTCACAATAAAACGTTCAAAAACGAAACTGAAACTGCTTTTCTGTGAAATATGTTAAGGAACATCCTTTCCAGGGTAAAGACTTGTGTATAAGGTAAAATAAATAACCAAAAGCAAAAATACTCCTCCACACCTTGGGCTATGTTCACAAGTAGCATTTTTTATGCGTTTTTGTACTTTTGTATTGCTTTCAACCGTGACAAATGCATTCACCGGGAAATGTCATTTTAACATTTTACAACCTTATCTGGCCATGTGCTGTGTGACACATGCATACATTGCTGAAAAGACATGGGAACAGCATGGGAAAGTCCCCTGGAAGCATCTCTGACACCTAGGTCACTGCCTAAAAGTGTGCCCATCAGAAGTGATCCTTGCTGCATCAGAAGATGCAGACTTGCAACTATCCCCGTGCAAGTCCTTGTCCCAGGGCAGTGTTCAATTGTACCTCCCCCATTCCTTGCAATGCAAGCGCAAGTATGCAGCCTGCCACCCACCCACCCCCAGGCTGCAATACCATACTGCTAGCTTGCTTGCACTTGAAATGAGGCCTTTTAGGCTTGTGGAGGCAGACGCCGGCCACCATGTCATGGCTGCGTCGGTGGCCTGGTATCCATACTCAGTCCCCAGCCGCCCGGCAGCCGGGTGTCCACACTCGGTCCCCAGCCGCCAGGGGGCGGCCGGGTGTCCATAAACGGTCCCCAGCTGCCCCTGTGCGGTCCCGGTGCGCCTTATACACAAGCGCGCATTCCAAAACATTACCTGTGCCCTCCCCAGTGCATTTAGTGGGAAGGACAGCCTAACCACAAACATGTGGACAAGTGAATGTGGCCAGGGATGGTCCATCTCACTGACGCCTTCACACTGGGTTAATATTGTGGAAGCCGGGACACAGTTGGACACTGGGATAAAACACGTCCTCCAGACATAGAGGATTGCGGGTCCTGGGTCAATCATGCTTCAACACAAAGTTCAGAAGGTAGACAGCAGCAGTGGTCGGCCTCCTACACAATGAGTGAATTATTCATGATCATGAGGCCATCCATCGCCTTAGCTTTCTGTTCCTTGGAATGCAAGCGCATGTATGTAGTAGCGGCTAGGCCTGAGGTGGTCAGCGTTTTGGCGCATATCCTACCTCCTCTGAGGATTGCTGGATGTTTTCCTGCTACTATCCCAGTTCTATGACTCCTGTTAAAACAAAGCTTCAGGTGATGAATGATGGATGAGGTGGTGGCAAAGGAGAAAGAGCAGGAGGAACAGGGACCATTCACATCAATATCAGGCCAGTCAACCACACATGTCTTGTAGGATATGTTTCTGTACCAAAGGAGCGGTTCAGCTACACAGTTATAGGGCATACAGTGAGTGCAATGCCTACCAAAAATTTCGAAGCACTCCAATGCCTCTTGGAAGTGACATGGAGGTCAGAGGGCCTTAATTAAACAGTTTTTTCCATTTTTAGCAACTGGGTCTCCTGTACACTGTTGGCCTAAGCAGTGAATGGAAGGCTTTCCAAAAATTATGAAGAACTGCAATCACCCTTGAAAAAGACGTGGATTACAGCGTACTAAAAACCTTCTACCCATTATTGGGGAGTGGGTCTCCCTTAGTGTTCGCCTATGCATTGAAAAGAAAAAGCTGACTAAAATTAGGAGGAAATGCAATGCCCGTTGGAAGAGTCGTGGAGGTTAGAGGTAATTAAAAACAACATTTCAATGCCCCTTGGAAGAGCTGTGGAGTTCAGAGTGGTTTAACAAGACGGTTTTAATGCCCCTTGGAAGAGTGGTGGAGGTCGCAGTGAAATAGAAAGACAATATCAATTCCCCTTGGAAGAGTGGTGCAGGTCGCAGTGGAATAAAAAGACAATATCAATGCCCCGTGGAAGAGACGTGGACGTCACAGTAGCTTAACAAGACGGTTTTAGTGCCCCTTGGAAGAGTGGTGGAGGTCAGAGTGGTTTAACAAGATGGTTTTAATGCCCCTTGGAAGAGACGTGGAGGTCACAGTAGCTTAACAAGATGGTTTTAATGCCCCTTGGAAGAGACGTGGAGGTCAGAGTGGTTTAACAAGATAGTTTTAATGCCCCTTGGAAGAGACGTGGAGGTCACAGTAGCTTAACAAGATGGTTTTTGTAATGCACACGCCCGGACTGACTGGCATGTGCGTGTTTAGTGGTTCCACTGTGCCATGAACCGGAGAGTGCCTGGAGGGGCGTAACTAAGTATCTGCCCAATCTGACCAAGGTCGCATGACGGCATACGACGCCAGTGCACCAGGGAGGAACCGAGCAGAGGGACCAGGGTCTACTCCAGGTCAGACTCCGGACATGGCTGTTGACCCACACCGGGGAATACAGGAACAGGCAGACTAGAGCGCAGGCTGGGTAGGGTCCAGTACAGACTGGGAGACAAATTCAGAGCCGCAGATGCGGTAAACAAACAGAGTAAAGCGAAACCGCAGGTGCGGTAGTCAAGCCTGAGCAGAGCAAAACCGCAGACGCGGTAGACAAAGCTGAGCAAAGCGAAACCGCAGATGCGGTGGACAGGGCTGAGCAAAGCGAAACCGCAGACGCGGTGGACAGGGCTGAGCAAAGCGAAACCGCAGACGCGGTGGACAGGGCTGAGCAAAGCAAAACCGCAGACGCGGTGGACAGGGCTGAGCAAAGCGAAACCGCAGATGCGGTGGACAGGGCAGAGCAAAGCAAAACTGCAGACGCGGTGGACAGGGCAGAGCGGGCAAGAACCGCCGGAGCGGTAAGCAAGGCAGAGCAGAGGGGACAGGGCTCTGTTCACACGGAACAGACTGGAAGGGAAAGGCAGAACCAGGTACACACAGGATACTTGCAATGAAGTAGCGAGTGGACTCTAAACTCACAAAAGGGAGTACAGAGACAACGAGTAGGAGATAGGTACGGGATCAGATTCTGCAGGAAAAGGGAAGGTACGGACATAGAGAAAAACAGGTAACAGGCTAGGAGAGTATGCAGAGAAGAACAGACACAACAGCAAGATACAGGAGCGAGTCTAGGTATGCGGCCCCTAGAAGGCGGAACGAAAAGGCTAGGAGCGTGTTCAGACAGGAACAGGCAAGATACAGGAATGGGTCTAGGTATGCGGCCCCTAGAAGGCGAAAAGAACAGGCTAGGAGCGTGTTCACACTGGCCTGGAAATACAGCCTCCAGGATAGGCAGAAGACAACAGGTTAGAAGATAGTTCAGACAGGACACAGTTCAGACACGGGAACTGATACCGCAAAGCAGGAAACATAGACAGGACCTGGCACATCAGTGACCGGAAACCAACTGACAGAACACAATGCTCAGGCAGGGTTTCTTGGGAGGAGCTGGGTTAAATACCAGGTGACAGACAGCAATAGGCTGAGGATGCATCAGGGGTGTGTCTGCAGCAGGTACAAGAAACAGGAAGTGATCGGGCGCTGCCCTTAAGCAGCAGAAACAGAGGCAAGCAGACAGCATGGAGGGAAGCCAGGCTAGCAGACTGGACTGGAGATCAAGTGCGCGCTCTTGCACAGTGGGAGATGGACCACTATGCAAGGACGCCGCTAGGTATGTTACAGTTTTAATGCCCCTTACAAGAGCCATGCAGTACAGCATATTAAAAATATTATTTCCATTATTGGGGAGTGGGTCTCCCATAGTCTTTGCCTATGCCTTCCAAGCAAAAACTGCCAAAAATTAGGACGGAGGAACTTGCAATGCCCCGTACAAGAGCCATGCAGTACAGCATATTAAAAACATTATTCCCATTATGGGGGAGTGGGTCTCCCATAGTCTTTGCTTATGCCTTCCAAGCAAAAGCTGCCAAAAATTAGGACGGAAGAACTTGCAATGCTGGCAACACGGACCACGGTCACCCTGGTGGTATAGTGGTGGTGGAGGCTGAGGATAAGGAGAGAGCAAAAAACAGCCGAAATGAGGAAGCGTATACCCATGTGTGGGTGTGAAGCGGTGCATGGGAATACACCTCCCGAAACAACGCAGTGGATTTGACTTTATGTTACTCTGCTTTCATTTGGTGGTGATGAGAAGTCTGGCCCAATCCAGCCCTTGTTCATTTTGATAAGGGTCTGCTTGTCAGCATTGTCAGTTGACAGGCGAGTGCGCTTATCAGTTATAATTCCCCCAGCGGCACTAAAAACACGCTCCGATAACACTGGTAGATGAGTCTGAGAGCCGCTCCTTGGCCCCCTGCTGAAGTTGTTGACAAAAGGCTCCTCCTGATTGGTAAGTCTCCTTGTCTGTCACTTGGCTGTCATTCAGATCTACTTGAATTATTGGCCAGAAGGCATCTCCTGCTCTAATGCTAGTGATTTCATGAAGATCTTTCCAAGTGGCTGAATAAGTTTGTTGAATTTGTCTGATCCTTCTGTAAAACACCATAGGGTGTCTGTCTGGGTCAGGTAGTTGACTAATCACTTGATTAACTTGGGAGAGTGTGAATGCCACATATCTATTATGGTGATCTGGCACTGGAGATTCTGACTGAGAAGATGTTGAGGGAGATACCGGCAACATAGCAACAGGAGGTGGGCTTGTTTGTCTAGGAAATAGTTCTTTTGGGTTATCTTCTGAGGTCATCTGGCGGCTGAGTGGGTCTGATCTAGCTGTGGCACTTTCCACAGCTCGGGTGAGAATTTGAGATTTATGATAGTCACTGCTGATTAGTCTTATTTCCTCCAACGTATTTAGTCCTCTATACTCCCTTATAGCTTGGACTATTGCTTGGGCACAGGCCTGCATAGGAAATCCATACATTCCAGAACTTATAGCAGGAAGAGCAATAGAAGTAAGGTTTCTTGTTTCAGCATAGTACAGAAAATCTTGTACTTTAATCTACCCCCCCCCCCAGGTACAACCCACACAATGACATTACTTTTTTGGTTTTGTCTACATATTTCCTTCCTTCTCTTCTAGCAACTATATCTTTGGGGTCCTGTCGCTCCTGATCAAGCGACCCCTGCAACACAAACAATGTCTTTAGTTTCCCCATGATTTTGGCTCCAGGTGTCCCGTCCCCTTAGACTTATGATCAGACCAGGCAGCTGATACACAAGTAGAATTGTAACAGGTCCCTATGTGGCGCCCTGCTACGCACAGGTGCCACAGAACCCAGTAGGGTGCATGGATGGACTTCTCCACAAGAGGCCCTCACACATTCACACACCTCCACCCTACCACCTCAGACCAGCAGAGGGAGCCCGTTAGGGATATATATAGGGAGGGTGGAGCCAGGCAGCTCAGTTAGTTAGTGTCTAGAGTTTAGTTGGAGTCAGACTGAGAGAGAGCTCAGAGAGCAGTGAAAAGGCAGCAAGCTGGCTGCTGTGCTTAGGCGAGCCAAGGCCTACAGCACGTGTGAAGGCCTAGTGAGGGCCCTGAGTGGGCCAAAGGCGAGACGAGAAGGAAGAAGTAGTGAGGGGGCAAAGGAGCATACCAGGCTCACCCCGAGATATATACCGGACACTGGGTTCGCGCCTACAGGGACCCCTTTACACCCAGTAGGAACCACCGGAACCCCTGGAGGACTACAGGTCTCAGGTTTACCAAACGCTGACTACAGTACCAGGGCTAGGCGTCACGGAGGCCCCAGCGACCAGGGAGAGTGATCTCCAAGAGAAGGCCCTACCACCAGGTCAGCAGGTGCAACGAGAGGCAGTAACCAAGCTAGGCCTAGCTCCAGGCAGGTCAGAAGCTTAGCGAGTAAAGCCACGGATCAGGAGGCCCTATACCCGCTCACTGGGGAGAGTCCAAAAGTGTGCTCTTCGCCCGGAGTACCCTGGACCGTGCCTGCACCATCACCAGTAAAGGTACTGAAGCTTACCCCCGTGTGAGTGTCCGTCTTTCCTCCGAGACCATCCTGCCGTCTCTCACCCGCATCCACCATCTACCCCTACACTGCCCTGGAGCCAGCTCTACCTGTGGAGAGCCACACCATCCCTGCTGCCATAACACCAGCTCCAGAGGACTGCTCTGCAGTGGCGGCACCCTCTTGCCGCATTCCACAGGTGGCGTTACGAACACTTTCCCAAATCCCTTATAAACTATTCCCCCTTTTACTGACCGCCCTGGATCATGGACCGGGCCAGCTACCGTGATACCCCCCAGCAACCAGAGGCCCGGCTGCCACGGCCCAGGGGGCGCGTCATCTACACTCCCTACCCAGCACTGAATTGATTCTTTTACGACTTAATGAAGCACTGAACACCCCGCGCACCCGCGTCCTAGTGACGTCTTAATATACGGTTTAACGATGCAGTTGGCTCCCCTCGTATCCCACGTCTTAATAGAGGATTGGTTAACCCCACGTGCCCGCGTCCTAATGGCGTCTTAATACACGACTTATCAGTAACTTCCCTCCCCGGGTGTCTCACAACTTAATAAACGACTTAATAGAGGCCCCGTGTGCCCGCGCCCTAATGGCGTCTTAATACACGACTTATCAGCAACATCACTCCCTGCGTGTCCCACGACTTAATACACGACTTATCAGAGGATTGGTTGGCCCCGCATGCCCGCGCCCTAATGGCGTCTTAATACACAACTAATCAGCAACAACGTCACTCCCCGCGTGCCCGCGTTATAAACAAAGAAATTTTCCTAAATTCTCAAGCGTATACTTGTATGCCCCTGCGTGCAAAGATCGTTCTAATGGGACGGGACACCTCAGATACCAGAGAGAAGCAGTTAGCCAGGAGCGACTACACACCAGAGTTCTTGGAATCACACAGCGAGGACCCGCCCAGTCGCACAGGGCTGTCCCCAAGGGCTAATCTAGACACCACAAACTCACCATGGACTGCTCAAAATACGAATAAGCACTACGGATTCATTAAATCTGCAGACTTACCATATTCAGTGATGAGAGTTGATCAGGCTCTCGCTTTGAGCAGTCCCAGCTCGTCCGTAGGTGGTCCGGTGATGGGCACCCCGAGACTTAGAGTCCGCTTGAGTGTGATCCGAGTCACGGCACCATTTGTGGAGGGTTCACCAATTTAAGATAGACCAGCTAACTGCTCTCCTCCAAATTAAAGATGTCCGAGTGCATGCAGAGAAGCTAATTAACCAAATCTGCTAATCTGGTTGAAAAACTTCACTCAGAGACTGAACCACACAAAATGGCATACTTTATTATGTAGACATGGGGTTATATAATATTCCACCCCTAGGTGGGATTAGTAAAATTTATTGCTCTTTTCTGATAACTTAGCACGCTGCAATTTGCTTATCCATGTATCTTTTGGCCTCAGTAACGCCTTAGGAATTCTGATGGGAGGGGTGAGTTCGTTTCTCAGTGCCATCTTTGCCAACTCGACATGAATCTCTCTGTTATCAGCTATGCACATGCATATGTCATTCTCCGGAAATCATTTCTACAATAAGACTATAAACTGTTAGTTATATATTCATTAACTATTAACCCCTTAACAACATTAGACTTACTAATACGCGTCTGTGCCCTGGGACTTAATAGCCAGACCCGTATTAGTACGTCATCGCGATCGCGTGCGCACACAGGCTGTGCGGGCGCGATCGCCTCCGGGTGTCAGCTGATTGTCACAGCTGACACCCAGGGCTATGTGCAGGGAGCGGTCCCGCACCGCTCCCGGAACATTAACCCCCGCAATGCTGCGATAGAAGTCGATCGCAGTCAATTGCAGCATTGCGGTGGCAAGGGGAGGTGATCGCAGATACTCACCTCCTCTTCCGGCCTCCAGCGCTGTCTGCCGTGGCTTCCAGGATGTTGCCATGATGACCCGATGTCGTCATGACAACATCCGGGTCACCAGACAGCAGGAAGATTTTTTGGACATGCGCAGTGCATCTCCAAACTATCTTCTCCCTGTCCAGCACTGACAGCCTGCATGGCACAGGGACGGTGCTCCATTCCTATCCCATGCAGGCGATCAGAATAAAAAAAAGTGAAAGTCCCATAGTGGGACAAAGTAAAAAAAGTATAAAAACTGTCAGAAAGTGAAAAAAATATATATATATTTTTTTAAATATTTAAAAAAAATAAAAAAAAATAATCCACCAAAAATAAAAATATAATGTACCCATCCAGAAATATTATTATAAAAAAAAAACAATAAAAGTACACATATTTGGTATCGCCGCGTCCGGAACGACCTGACCTATAAAACTGTCCAATAGTTAACCCCTTCAGTGAACACGGTAAAAAAAAAAAAAAAAAAAAAACGAAGCAAGAAACAATGCTTTATCACCATACTGCCAAACAAAAAATGGAATAACACGCGATCAAAAAGACAAATATAAATAAAAATGGTAACGCTGAAAACGTCATCTCGTCCTGCAAAAAACAAGCTGCCATACAGCTCCATCAGCCGAAAATTAAAAAAGTTATAGCTCTCAGAATAAAGCTATGCTAAAAAATAATTTTTTCTATAAAATTGCTTTTATTATGTAAAAGTGCAAAACATAGAAAAACGATATAAATGTGGTACCGCTGTAAACGTACTGACCCGAAGAATAAAGCTGCCTTATCAATTTTACCACACGCGGAACAGAATAAAAAAAAACAAAAAAAACAATTCCTGAATTGTTGGTTTTTGTTTATTCTGCCTCCCAAAAAATCGGAATAGAAAGCGATCAAAAAATGTCATGTGCCTGAAAATGGCACCAATAACAACGTCAACTCATCCCGCAAAAACAAGCCGTCACATGACTGTCTGCCAAAATCTGGAAAAATTATAGCTCTCAAAATATGGCGATGCAAAAACTAGATTTTACAAAAAAATTCGTCTTTTATTGTGTGACAGCTGTCAGTCATAAAAACCCCATATGATTCTGGTATCGCTGTAGTCTCACCGACCCGAAGAATAAGGTCGTCTAATCACTTATACCGCATGAGGAACGGCGTAAAAAATAAACTCTCGGGTTAGGGTTGGGCTAGGGTTAGGGCTGGGTTTGGCGTTAGGGTTGTGATGGGGTTGGGATTTTTTTCAAAAGTAAGAAAAAATGATGACGATATGGCGACTAGTGTTGAGCGCAAGTGCTCGCTACTTGAGTTTTCATCGGGTGCTCTGGTATACATTGAGTATCGTGGGTATTTGAGCGACATGCTCGAGTCTCCGCCCCATATGGTTCGCGGCCAAAAAAACTTTGCGGGGATTGCCTGTCATGCACGAGCGATCCCCCCATGTTTTTTTTTGGGTGTCTAATAACCGTGAAACATGCGGGGCAGGGACTCGAGCATGTCACTCGAGCACATGCAGTACATGGTGCATACCTGAGTATCCGATGCAAACTCAAGTAGCGAGCACTTGCGCTCAAGACTAATGACAACTTATTCAATATGATGACCTAATGTTATCAAATTCTGTGTCATACCTCTGGGTTCAAAATGTTCACTATACCCCTTAATAAAATCCTTGAGGGGTATAGTTTCCAAAATGGGGTCATTTGTGGGGGAGCTCCACTGTTTAGGCACATCAGGAGCTCTCCAAATGCGACATGGTGTCCGCTAACAAATTGAATGGAAAAGCGGCTCAAATTGTTAGCGGACGCCATGTTGGGTTTGGAGAGCCCCTGTGTGCCTAAACATTGGAGCTCCCCCACAAGTGACCCCATTTTGGAAACTAGACCACTCAAGGCACCTATCTAGATGCATAGTGAGCACTTGGAATCCCAAGGTGCTTCACAAATTGATTCGTAAAAATGAAAAAGTGAAGAAAAAAAACACTTTTTCATTTTTATGAATCAATTTGTGAAGCACCTGGGGGTTCCAAGTGCTCACTATGCATCTAGATAGGTGCCTTGGGGGGTCTAGTTTCCAAAATGGGGTCACTTGTGGGGGAGCTCCAATGTTTAGGCACACAGGGGCTCTCCAAACGCAACATGGTGTACGCTAACAATTTGAGCCGCTTTTCCATTCAATTTGTTAGCGGACACCATGTTGCATTTGGAGAGCCCCTGTGTGCCTAAACATTGGAGCTCCCCCACAATTGACCCCATTTTGGAAACTAGACCCCCAAGGCACCTATCTAGATGCATAGTGAGCACTTGGAACCCCCAGGTGCTTCACAAATTGATTCGTAAAAATGAAAAATTGGTAAAAAATACTTTTTCATTTTTACGAATCAATTTGTGAAGCACCTGGGGGTTCCAAGTGCTCACTATGCATCTAGATAGGTGCCTTGGGGGGGTCTAGTTTCCAAAATGCGGTCACTTGTGGGGGAGCTCCAATGTTTAGGCACACAGGGGCTCTCCAAACGCAACATGGTGTACGCTAACAATTTGAGCCGATTTTCCATTCAATTTGTTAGCGGACACCATGTTGCATTTGGAAAGTCCCTGTGTGCCTAAACATTGGAGCTCCCCCACAAGTGACCCCATTTTGGAAACTAGACCCCCCAAGGCACCTATCTAGAGTCCCTGTGTGCCTAAACATTGGAGCTCCCCCACAAGTGACCCCATTTTGGAAACTAGACCCCCCAAGGCACCTATCTAGATGCATAGTGAGCACTTGGAACCCCAAGGTGCTTCACAAATTGATTCGTAAAAATGAAAAAGTGAAGAAAAAAAACACTTTTTCATTTTTATGAATCAATTTGTGAAGCACCTGGGGGTTCCAAGTGCTCACTATGCATCTAGATAGGTGCCTTGGGGGGTCTAGTTTCCAAAATGGGGTCACTTGTTGGGGAGCTCCAATGTTTAGGCACATCAGGGGCTCTCCAAACGCAACATGGTGTCCGCTAATTATTCAAGCAAATTTTACAATCAAAAAGTCAAATGGCGCTCCTTCCCTTCCGAGCCCTGCCGTGCACCCAAACAGTGGTTTTTCCCCACATATGGGGTATCTGCGTCCCCATGGGAAATTGCACAACAAATTTTGGGGTCCATTTTTTCTTGTTACCCCTGTGAAAATAAAAAAATTGGGTCTAAAATAACATTTTTGTGAAAAAAGTTAAATGTTCATTTTTTTCTTCCACATTCAAAAAATTCCTGTGAAGCACCTGAAGGGTTAATAAAGTTCTTGAATGTGGTTTTGAGCACCTTGAGGGGTGCAGTTTTTAGAATGGTGTCACTTTTGGGTATTTTCTGTCATAAAGACCTCTCAAAGTGACTTCAAATGTGATGTGGTCCCTAAAAAAATGGTTTTGCAAATTTTGTTGGAAAAATGAGAAATCGCTGGTCAACTTTTAACCCTTATAGCTCCCTAACAAAAAAAAAATTTGGTTCCAAAATTGTGCTGATATAAAGTACACATGTGGGAAATGTTATTTATTAAGTATTTTGTGTGACATATCTCTCTGATTTAAGGGCATAAAAATTCAAATTTTGAAAATTGCTAAATTTTCAAAATTTTCGCAAAATTTCTGTTTTTTTCACAAATAAACACAAGCGATATCAAAGAAATTTTACCAAAATCATGAAGTACAATATGTCACGAAAAAACAGTCTCAGAATCAGGGGGATCCATTGAAGCGTTCCAGAGTAATTACCTCATAAAGTAACAGTGGTCAGAATTGTAAAAATTGGCCTGGTCATTAATGTGCAAACCACCCTCGGGAGTTAAGGGGTTAACATAATCCATGTGACGCGCCCCCTGGGCCGGTGCTGTTTGGGGATACCCGGAACCGGATCAGATGGGGGTTGTAGTCTCCGAGTGGCGGCGACCCGGTCCGTGCCCAGGGTGTCAAACTCAGTGTGTGGCAGTCTTTACAGATGTTGTTAAATGTTCTTAGTGTCGACTACGCCACCCGTTGATTTGCGGTCAAAAGGCCGCCGCTGCAGAAGGGTCCGCTGAGGCTGGTGGTATGTGTGCAGCTGTGGTAGTATAACCCCCAACGGGAGGGGTATAGCCTCAGGGGGTCAGATGTAGAGGATGGTGGTGGTGAAGGTGCAGGATGATCAAGCAAGAAGACTCAGAGTCGGGCTGTGCAGTTCAGGGGTTTTTACTTACGGGTGTTCTTATGGTCACTCTGGCCTGAAGCGACCACCCGAGCCGTGCTGCGTCCACCAGGTCCTGGACTCGGCCAACCCCCAAGCAATTCTGGAGCGTGGTCCTGAGCTCCTTTCTGACTGTCCTTTCTACTGGCCGTTCCCACCAGGGATCCACTTATGTCCGGCTCCCTCGGGTCTCTTGTTGGTCAAGCCTCCTCTGGGCTCCCTGACCCTATGCTTGGTATGCCTTTCTAGTGGATTTGGTGAGGGTCGTGGCAGATCCTGCCCACGACCTCCGGTTCCTGGCTAAGGTGTGCTTTGGCCTCTGCCAGCTTGGGATCCGGTACCCTGGGTGCCAACCCTTCACCCTGCTGTTTGTATTCTGGGGTCTTGGGGTTCCTTCTTCTTCTCTCTGGGTCCTTCTGACTCCTCTCTCTCTCTCAGACTTGGCCTTGGAGCTGGACCCAGCCGGAACCACAACTCCCTGTCAGCCCTTCTGGCTGAGCTTCTCTGCTCTGCTCCTCAGGCTAAACTCTGACAGACTGACCCTGATCTAAGATGGTGCCCACCTTATATACTCCCTCTATGTGTGAGCTCAGGTGACCAGCACCCAATGAGCTCCTAGCCTTACCCAGACTGCTCCCCCTATCTGCCCCTACACTACTGGGATGTTCCACCCCCCTCCCACTCCAGCCAGGGACAGACACTATCGTACCTGCACATATACTGGTGGGAGTACCGTCGTTCTGTCCCCCGGAAATGGGATGTGTGTAGTGTATGCAGCCTACTAGCTCAGTTCCACACTCCATCCTTACCCGGGAGTGGAATACCACACCTCTGGCTTGAGGTGTAATACCCCTGTAGCAGCCGAATCCTCAGGGTGCTACACATGTGCATATACACATTTGCATACATACATACACATAGATTATTCCATCATCTCTATATTAATTCACAATAATTAGGTAATCTATTAAAAGAAACTAATTGATTTTCTATAATATATATATTTTACCTTGACAGTATAAGTGGACAGAAACATTAATCTATACATAAATGACCTTCTTCCTTGATTATCACATTTAGGAGGACCAGTAACTGGATCAAAAATGGCCATTTTTTCTGTTATTTTATTCCTGCTCCTCCCCTGAGTATTTCCCCTTTTACATTTTAATAATCCACCATACGGTTCCAGAGATATGAGCCTTAGTCTGTGCTACTTTTTATGGTTCTTGCCAAGGGGGCATGTCCCATAAGAAAATTATGAAGAACAGTCTAAAGACACGCCCCCACGCCTTGAGGCCTTTTCAGATCCCAAAAGTAAAAAAATAAAAGATTATACTCACAGACTGGCTGCCATTTTGCTTGATTTGTGCGAAATGATTCCCAAAATTTCAGATTCACTAGAATTGTCATGAAAATGATTCAATCATCTTGACATGGCTGAATCCCTTAAAGGGGCTGTCTATGCTTAGAGTTCAAGTCGGCAGTCACTCTATGTGATTGCAGATTTGTGAATCCTCATAGAGCACACAGTGAGCGCTGTCAGTATTATCTGGTGCCGGCAGCGAGTGGACATGTGAATAGAAGCAAGTATGCGATTTGGATATATGTAATCAAGTGATGACTAGACGTGCGCGGCCTCGCTCAATACAAGTAAATTGAACAAGGCCGGGCACGTCTAGTCGGAATGTGGCTGGAAGTATGTAAATCGTATGACTGACCGCTCCTGGCACCAAAGAATCCTGACAGCGCTCACTGTGCGCTTTCTGAGGATTCACAAGTCTGCAGTCACATAGAGTGAACCCCAAGCCTGGATATGCCATTTAAAGAGAAATATCATCCCCGAAAGTGGGATGAAATGTCACAACACATCTGAATACTCTTGTCGGCTGCAACAGATATGGTAAGAAGAGACTTAAAGAAGTAGAAAAATTGGGTGCGCAAATAGCGCTGAAATCCGATAACCAATCGTGAAAATAATAAATGAAATTGCTCACCTTTCAGGGTTGTGACATGCACGACTCATTGGAAAGATATAAAACGAGGTGCTGCAGCCGGCACGAATCTCCAGGGATCCTTAGCGAAACAAACAGTATGTGGATGCGGTGGTGCAAGTGAAAGCTGCGCTACCTCCAGGAAGAGAGTTATGAAGCAACACTGATTGTGAATCAATTTATCCTGCTGTTGTGCAAATGGAAGAGACAACTGGTAGAAATGATAGGCAATTAGCAAGATACCGCCTATAAAGGAGCGGTTCTGCAGGTGGTGACCACAGACCATTTCTCTGTTCTCATCCTTTTTGGCTGTTGTTCTGGTCACTTTTTCATTTTTCCATTGCTCTTACCCCTAGAGATACAGTAACATGAGGCGGTGTCTACAGTACAACCCACAGAAGTTGCTCAAGTAGTGCAGTTCATCCAGGATGGCACATCAGTGCGAGCTGTGGCAAGAAGGGTAGCTGTGTCTGTCAGCACAGTGTCCAGAGCATGGAGCAGATACCAGGAGATGTGGAGGGAGCCTTAGGAGGGCAACAACCCAGCAGCAGGACCGTTACCTCCTCCTTTGTTCAAGGAGGAACAGGAGGAGCACTGCCAGAGCCCTGCAAAATGACCTCCAGCAGGCCACAAATGTGCATGTGTCTGCACAAACGGTTAGAAACCGACTCCATGAGGTTGGTATGAGGGCCCGACGTCCACAGATGGGGGTTGTGCTCACAGCCCAACACCGTGCAGGACGCTTTGCATTTGCCACAGAACACCAGGATTGGCAAAGTCACCACTGGTGCCCTGTGCTCTTCACAGATGAAAGCAGGTTCACACTGAGCAAATGTGACAGACGTGACAGAGTCTGGAGACGCCGTGGAGAGCGATCTGCTGCCTGCAACATCCTTCAGCATGACCGGTTTGGCAGTGGGTCAGTAATGGTGTGGGGTGGCATTTCTTTCGAGGGCCGCACAGCCCTCCATGTGCTCGCCAGAGGTAGCCTGACTGCCATTAGGTACCGAGATGAGATCCTCAGACAGAATGTGAGACCATATGCTGGTGCGGTTGGCCCTGGGTTCCTCCTAATGCAGGACAATGCCAGACCTCATATGGCTGGAGTGTGTCAGCAGTTCCTGCAAGATGAAGGCATTGAAGCTATGGACTGGCCCGCCCGTTCCCCAGACCTGAATCCGATTGAGCACATCTGGGACATCATGTCTCGCTCCATCCACCAACGTCACGTTGCACCACAGACTGTCCAGGAGTTGGCGGATACTTTAGTCCAGGTCTGGGAGGAGATCCCACAGGAGACCATCCGCAACCTCATCAGGAGCATGCCCAGGCGTTGTAGGGAGGTCATACAGGCACGTGGAGGCCACACACAATACTGAGCCTCATTGTGACTTGTTTTAAGGACATTACATCAAAGTTGAATCAGCCTGTGGTGTGTTTTCCACTTTAATTTTGGGGGTGACTCCAAATCCAGACCTCCATTGGTTAATAAATTTGATTTCCATTGATAATTTTTGTGTGATTTTGTTGTCAGCACATTCAACTTTGTACAGAACAAAGTATTCAATGAGAATATTTCATTCATTCAGATCTAGGATGTGTTATTTGAGTGTTCCCTTTATTTTTTTGAGCAGTGTATATACACACACATATATATGTTAACCCATGTGATCAAAGAAAAAAGGAAAAATGCCCGCCAAGGGATTCCTTGGCGCCAATAGATAACGGTCTTGATCCTAAAAAAAACTCCTATGAGGTCAGACAATCAATTTACAATATACATTATCAGTTGCTACTGTCATATTAAAATAAAAATGCATGATTATTAATAAATACACTAGGAGCTATACATGAATATTACATATAATTAAATGAATGGTAAAAATAAAAATAAATTTATTATCAAGAGAATCCTAATCCCATGATACACCTTTAGGAATATTTGTCCGTTTTTATCACAGGAGAAAGAAGGAGAGAGGGGTAGGATATGAACCTGTGCCCAGCACACATATAGTGGAGCAGAAGCATCCCGTATCCAGCTAACAGCTGGCGAGGCTGGGACATCTAAACTACTGTGCTAGATTTCAGAGGCTGTGATACTGGAGGATAAAATAGACTCTAGAGGCTGTGACACCAGAGGATAAAATAGACTCTAGAGGCTGTGACACCAGAGGATAAAATAGACTCTAGAGGCTGTGAGAACAGAGGATAAAATAGACTCTAGAGGCTGTGACACCAGAGGATAAAATAGACTCTAGAGGCTGTGACACCAGAGGATAAAATAGACTCTAGAGGCTGTGACACCAGAGGATAAAATAGACTCTAGAGGCTGTGACACCAGAGGATAAAATAGACTCTAGAGGCTGTGACACCAGAGGATAAAATAGACTCTAGATGCTGTGACACCAGAGGATAAAATAGACTCTAGAGGCTGTGACACCAGAGGATAAAATAGACTCTAGAGGCTGTGACACCAGAGGATAAAATAGACTCTAGAGGCTGTGACACCAGAGGATAAAATAGACTCTAGAGGCTGTGACACCAGAGGATAAAATAGACTCTAGAGGCTGTGACACCAGAGGATAAAATAGACTCTAGAGGCTGTGACACCAGAGGATAAAATAGACTCTAGAGGCTGTGACACCAGAGGATAAAATAGACTCTAGAGGCTGTGACACCAGAGGATAAAATAGACTCTAGAGGCTGTGACACCAGAGGATAAAATAGACTCTAGAGGCTGTGACACCAGAGGATAAAATAGACTCTAGAGGCTGTGACACCAAAGGATAAAATAGACTCTAGAGGCTGTGACACCAGAGGATAAAATAGACTCTAGAGGCTGTGACACCAGAGGATAAAATAGACTCTAGAGGCTGTGACACCAGAGGATAAAATAGACTCTAGAGGCTGTGACACCAGAGGATAAAATAGACTCTAGAGGCTGTGACACCAGAGGATAAAATAGACTCTAGAGGCTGTGACACCAGAGGATAAAATAGACTCTAGAGGCTGTGACACCAGAGGATTAGCCAGAAGAAGCCAAAATGATCATATCTCTAAACTATGTGCAGGTTAGTTGCCACTACGCGGGTTGTGTCATGGGTTTCTCTTTACAATTAAGCAACAGAGAAAATGAAGTGTAATATATTTACATATGTACTGAGAGGAGGAAAGAATAAACGAAAACCTCTTTTTGATGGGTGTTGAGTGACTCTGATATCCATGGATAAGATTCCTTTTGATAACCCAGCTCACACCTAGTAGGATCGTGGTATCCTGTGACTAGATCGCATCAAGCAGGACCGTGCTGTCTAGACCACCACGCTAAACTCCAGGAGCTGTGCATTATTTTGGATTCTTCTGGCTAATCCTTTGGTGTCACAGCCTCTAGAGTCTATTTTATCCTCTGGTGTCACAGCCTCTAGAGTCTATTTTATCCTCTGGTGTCACAGCCTCTAGAGTCTATTTTATCCTCTGGTGTCACAGCCTCTAGAGTCTATTTTATCCTCCGGTATCACAGCCTCTAGAGTCTATTTTATCCTCCGGTATCACAGCCTCTAGAGTCTATTTTATCCTCCGGTATCACAGCCTCTAGAGTCTATTTTATCCTCTGGTGTCACAGCCTCTAGAGTCTATTTTATCCTCTGGTGTCACAGCCTCTAGAGTCTATTTTATCCTCTGGTGTCACAGCCTCTAGAGTCTATTTTATCCTCTGGTGTCACAGCCTCTAGAGTCTATTTTATCCTCTGGTGTCACAGCCTCTAGAGTCTATTTTATCCTCTGGTGTCACAGCCTCTAGAGTCTATTTTATCCTCTGGTGTCACAGCCTCTAGAGTCTATTTTATCCTCTGGTGTCACAGCCTCTAGAGTCTATTTTATCCTCTGGTGTCACAGCCTCTAGAGTCTATTTTATCCTCTGGTGTCACAGCCTCTAGAGTCTATTTTATCCTTTGGTGTCACAGCCTCTAGAGTCTATTTTATCCTCTGGTGTCACAGCCTCTAGAGTCTATTTTATCCTCTGGTGTCACAGCCTCTAGAGTCTATTTTATCCTCTGGTGTCACAGCCTCTAGAGTCTATTTTATCCTCCGGTATCACAGCCTCTAGAGTCTATTTTATCCTCTGGTATCACAGCCTCTAGAGTCTATTTTATCCTCCGGTATCACAGCCTCTAGAGTCTATTTTATCCTCTGGTGTCACAGCCTCTAGAGTCTATTTTATCCTCTGGTGTCACAGCCTCTAGAGTCTATTTTATCCTCTGGTGTCACAGCCTCTAGAGTCTATTTTATCCTCTGGTGTCACAGCCTCTAGAGTCTATTTTATCCTCTGGTGTCACAGCCTCTAGAGTCTATTTTATCCTCTGGTGTCACAGCCTCTAGAGTCTATTTTATCCTCTGGTGTCACAGCCTCTAGAGTCTATTTTATCCTCTGGTGTCACAGCCTCTAGAATCTATTTTATCCTCCGGTATCACAGCCTCTAGAGTCTATTTTATCCTCCGGTATCACAGCCTCTAGAGTCTATTTTATCCTCTGGTGTCACAGCCTCTAGAGTCTATTTTATCCTCTGGTGTCACAGCCTCTAGAGTCTATTTTATCCTCTGGTGTCACAGCCTCTAGAGTCTATTTTATCCTCTGGTGTCACAGCCTCTAGAGTCTATTTTATCCTTTGGTGTCACAGCCTCTAGAGTCTATTTTATCCTTTGGTGTCACAGCCTCTAGAGTCTATTTTATCCTCTGGTGTCACAGCCTCTAGAGTCTATTTTATCCTCTGGTGTCACAGCCTCTAGAGTCTATTTTATCCTCCGGTATCACAGCCTCTAGAGTCTATTTTATCCTCCGGTATCACAGCCTCTAGAGTCTATTTTATCCTCCGGTATCACAGCCTCTAGAGTCTATTTTATCCTCTGATGTCACAGCCTCTAGAGTCTATTTTATCCTCCGGTATCACAGCCTCTAGAGTCTATTTTATCCTCTGGTGTCACAGCCTCTAGAGTCTATTTTATCCTCTGGTGTCACAGCCTCTAGAGTCTATTTTATCCTCTGGTGTCACAGCCTCTAGAGTCTATTTTATCCTCTGGTGTCACAGCCTCTAGAGTCTATTTTATCCTCTGGTGTCACAGCCTCTAGAGTCTATTTATCCTCCGGTATCACAGCCTCTAGAGTCTATTTTATCCTCCGGTATCACAGCCTCTAGAGTCTATTTTATCCTCTGGTGTCACAGCCTCTAGAGTCTATTTTATCCTCTGGTGTCACAGCCTCTAGAGTCTATTTTATCCTCTGGTGTCACAGCCTCTAGAGTCTATTTTATCCTCTGGTGTCACAGCCTCTAGAGTCTATTTTATCCTCTGGTGTCACTGACGCGCCCCTGGGCCTGTGTCGCGCTGCGTTGCGCACGCGGGAGCTTACCCGGAGCCGGATCTCTTGAGGGTTGTAGTCTCGTGGCGGTGACCCGGTCCGTGCCCAGGGAGTCAAACTGAGCGGCGATGTAACAGCGGTAGATGCAGGACGACTACGCCACCCGTTGAATGCAGCTATGGAGCTGCCGCTGCAGGACAGTCCGCTGAGGCCGGTGGATGGATGGTGCAGCGTAGATGGTATAACCCCCAACGGGAGGGGTATGGCCTCAGGGCAGCAGATGTGGATGATGGGGGTAGCAGGAACCACTCAGAGACGGTGCGGTGTAATTCAGGGTCTTTACTGGTAACAACGATAGACCCTCCCGTAGTACTTGCTAGTGAACGGGGCCTGGTCAGTCCTTGAGCAGATGGGATCTCCCCTGGCCAGGCGGAGTTGTAGGCCTCCCAAACTGACTGTACTCTTCTGGCTACCTTGCTAGAAGCGGATATAAGTAGCCCACATCCCTGAGTGTACCGTGTGGTGCTCACCCGTATGGCCGGTGACTCGGGGCCTTCTAATGGCTTCCGCTCCACGATGGCGGTGCTGGTCCCACGCGTGTGACCGTGCCTTCGGGTTTCTGGGCCTGAGGACCTGAAATCCCCTGCCGGTCGACTTCTGCTGCTGGGTAAGAGTTAGTCCCCACAGCCTCGGACGCCGGGTCCGGTAAGAAAGCTTCTCAGTCAGGGCGAGCTCTGCAGCTGCCAGCCCCTGACTCGTAGTAATATTGCTCCCAATGAGCTTCTGCTGTTTCTTCCTATGCTGCTTCTCTGTCTCTACTCTCCTTGACTGACTAACCCTGCCTCAGCCCAGGGTTTATACAGGGGAAGTTCTTCCCCTCCCAAGACTGGGCAGGAGGTGTGGCATGCACAGGATCCCTCACCAAAGGACCTCCCACCTGCTCTCAGACATAACATTACATTACTGTGGAAAACCAGACCCCTGGGGTGCCACATTCCCCCCTAGTGAAATTTAGTACTCCGGGACTAAACATATTTTAGAAAAACATAACAAGATATAACAACAATAACAGTACAATAAGAAGAAACACATAAAGGTGGTCACGGCATGTCCGTAACCGGGTGCAGTCTTTGAAGAAAAGCAAGGTGTCCATTTCACCAAAACAGGGAGACGTAACCAGGTAGGGGTCTGTCCTACCCCGAGTCCTTAACAGTCTCTAGTCCATCCTGGGTTACGCTCCAACTATGTACAAGGATTCCCGGTAAATCCACCAAGGATTCCTAAAAATAACTGGAAACACAAAATTATACACAAGCACCAATACACAGATAAACATAAATAAAACAATTTATACACTTCAAATCCTCCAGCGTGCGGGTAACTGGCCTCTAGTGGCCCTAGTGGACCTACGGAGCTGACTGTCTGGCCCTGAACTACAGGGTGTAGGAGCTGTCAAGGGTAAACTGGGCAGCTGTCTACCGGCTCTTTGTCTCACTAGGGGTACGGCAGGCTCACTATAAGCAGAGGGTTGATCCTCCTGTTCTGCTTGTGTGGAGTCTTCTGCCTCCTGGACCGGCTGTTCTTCCAGCTCTACCTGTTGCTCCGTAGGTGCTTGGGATGCTGGTTGGAGGAAGGTGAGTACGGGTACCACAACTGCACCATTGACTTGAGTCCAAGACCGAGGGAAGTCCCCGAGCACAGTACTAACCATATCTTCCCTTTCCTCTACGGGTCGATGGTCTTCTTGTTCCTCTTCAGGGTTCCTCAGTTGTTCGGGACACTTCTTCAGGTGGTCCCGGGATACAATGGCTGTGGTTTCCCCTCCGTCTTTACTGATGGTACAAACCTTCGGGTTCTCGTGGCTTGAGGGCAGTACGGTGTACGGGTCCTTCTCCCACTGGTCATCCAACTTGTGGAGCCGTCTCTTCCTCTTCAAGACCTGCTCTCCGGGTACAAGGGGAACAGCGGGAGCATACTGGTTGTAAGTTTTCTCTTGTCTTTCCCTAGCCTGACAGAGACTTCGCTCCACGCTCTCCTGTACTCTCCGGTACTGCTGCTGCCTCTCTGTGTCCCAGTCTGTTTCTGGTGAAGTGTCCTCGGGTGTCAGGACTCCCATTTCCAGGTCAACAGGTAACTTACCAGGTCTTGCCCTCATTAGGTAAGCCGGGGTACAGTTGGTGGAACCTACCGGGATGTGGTTGTATAGGTCCACCAGATCGGGCAACTTCTCAGGCCACAGACTGCGTTCTTCCAGGGGCAACGTTTTTAGAAGATCCATTACCACCTGGTTCATTTTCTCACAAAGTCCATTAGTTTGCGGATGGTAGGGTGTCGTCCTTATCTTCCGGCAGCCATACAGATTGCAGAATTCCTGGAAGACCTCCGCTTCAAAGGCAGGTCCCTGGTCCGTCAGCACTTGGTCCGGGTACCCGTGTGGACGGCAAAAGTGCTGCTGGAAGGCTCTAGCTGCTGTTTGAGCCGTTAAGTCCTTGACGGGGACGACAACCAGAAACCGGGAGTAATGATCCACGATGGTTAACGCGTAGACGTAGCCACTTCTGCTTGGGGTCAGTTTTACATGATCCAAGGCTACCAGTTCCAACGGTTGCCGGGTGACGATGGACTGCAGGGGAGTCTTCTGGCTGGCACGGTCCTTCCTTCTCAGGTTGCACGGGCCACAGTCTCTGCACCACTTCTCGATGGTTCCCCTCATGCCTACCCAGTGGAACCGCTCGCGCAGCAGGAACTCCAGCTTCTTCCACCCGAAGTGTCCAGCTCCGTCGTGGTATGCCTCCATCACCATGGCTGCGTCTCTTCGTGGCACCACTACTTGCCAGAGTAATTCATGCGTCCGGGAGTTAACCATTCTGCGGCACAACTTCCCTTTGTAAAGGAACAGTCGACTCTTCTCTGCCCATAGTTGTTTGGCTTCCTCCGGAGCGTCTGGTTCAAGGCGAGCCTCCGGCCGAGTCAGCATCTCCTTCACCAGTCGGACGGCAGGGTCGCTGTCTTGCGTTTCCGCCCAGTTGTAGTGGGGTAAGGGGTTCAACGTAGCAGCCTGCTTACTCCTTACCCGGTGGGAATACTGGATAGTCCCATGACGGTGGAATGCAGGGAGTTCAACTTCTTCCAGTCCCTCCGGATCTTCTCCTCCGTCCGGCAGGTTGGGCATCCTGGACAGGGCGTCCGCGTTGGTATTGGAGCGTCCTGCCCGGTATTTGATTGTGAACTCGTAGTTGGACAGACGGGCCATCCACCTCTGCTCCAGGGCACCGAGTCTTGCCGTGTCCAGGTGTGTCAACGGGTTGTTATCCGTGTACACGGTGAACCGAGAAGAAGCGAGGTAATGCTTAAAGCGCTCGGTGACTGCCCATACTACGGCCAGGAACTCTAACTTAAATGAGCTGTAATTCTCGGGGTTCCTTTCGGTGGGTCGCAGTTTTCGGCAGGCGTAGGCGATTACTCGTTCCTTCCCCTGCTGGATCTGGGACAGTACGGCTCCTAGCCCGATGTTACTGGCGTCGGTGTAGAGGATAAAGGGCTGGCTATAATCCGGGTACGCCAGGATTTCGTCCCCCGTGAGGGCCATCTTCAGCTGGCGGAAGGACTCTTCTTCCAGCTCCTCCCATTTGAAGGGCGGCTTCTGGTTCTTGGCCTTCCGGGACTGGCCTATCAGGAGGTCCTGCATAGGTGCTGCCTTTTTGGTGAAACCGGGAATAAACCTTCGGTAGTAGCCTACCAACCCGAGGAACTGCCGCACTTCTTTTACGCTGGAGGGGCTTGGCCATTCCTTAATTGCGGTGATCTTATCAGGGTCGGGAGCCACTCCGTCAGCGCTCACCACGTGTCCCAGGTACTGCACCTTTGGTTTCAGGAGGTGACACTTGGAGGGTTTCACCTTTAGGCCGTAACTTGCCAGAGCTTCGAACACTTCCGCCAGGTGTTTCAGGTGGCCATAAAATACGTCTTGGAATATACGATGACATCGTCCAGGTACAACAGGACCGTCTCGAAGTTTCTGTGGCCCAGACAACACTCCATTAGTCGTTGGAAGGTTCCCGGTGCGTTGCAGAGTCCGAACGGCATGCAGGTGAACTCGCTAAGTCCCATCGGGGTGGTGAATGCGGTCTTCTCCCGGTCCGCCTCTGCTACAGGAACCTGCCAGTACCCGCTAGTGAGATCCAAGGTAGAGAAGAAGTTAGCAGATCTTAAAGCAGTCAATGACTCCTCTATCCTTGGTAAGGGGTACGCATCCTTGTGTGTGATACGATTGATTTTCCGGTAATCTACACACATCCTCATGGTGTTGTCTTTCTTTCGGACTAAGACTAGTGGAGCTGCCCAGGGGCTACAGCTATCCCTGATCACCCCAGCCTCCTTCATGTCTCTAAGCATCCCCTTGGCGTGTTGGTAGTGGGCAGGGGGTACGGGTCGATACCTCTCTTTTATAGGAGGATGGTCTCCCGTGGGGATGTGGTGTTCTACCCCCTTGACTCGCCCGAAGTCTAACGGGTGTTTACTGAACACTCTCTCGTACTCCTGAACCACCCGATAGACTCCTTGTTTCTGGTGTGCGGGAGTGGAGTCAGTACCCAGATGTAGTTGCTGACACCAGTCCTCCATGTTTTTCTTAGAGCTGTTACCTTCCTCCGGGTGAGATGGAGGCAAGGGTTCCACAGATTGTATAGAATTTTGGTTAATGGTATATAATTTGGCTAGCGTGGCATACCGGGGCAGGTACACTTCCCTCTCCCCGATATTTATTATGCGAACGGGCACCCTCCCATGGCGTACATCAACCACCCCCCGTGCTGTCAAAATGGTGGGCCTACTGTCCGAGTAAACTGGTTCTACCATTGCCTGGTAATCTCTACCTCTCAGACCAATAGCTGCCCGGCACCAAATCATCATTTCACTTTTTGGGGGCATGGCAATAGGAAAAGGGTCACACATTCTTACGCTACCAATCTCACCGCCGGAGAGTTCCACCTGTTGCCGTCGCATCAGTGCCCGGATCTCTTTCTGGAGCACCCGCTGCTCGCCGGAGCTGGCGTTCTTGGCAACCTGCTGTAAAAGGAAAATCACCTCTGCAAGACAATTTTCAATTACATTAGTTCCTAGAGTTATTTTTGGGTGACTCTCATGTTTGTCAATACCTACAATGATCAGTCCCTGTGCTGCCAGTTCGACTCTACCGATTTTGATGGTCACCTCTTTAAATCCGATCTGTGGCACGGGCTGGCCATTGCTGGCGATGATACTCAAGTCGTCGTCAGGGTAGCGGGTAATATCCGAGTCATTCCAGTACTGCTTAAAGAGCACGTACGGGATGGTGGTGACCTGTGACCCGGTGTCCAGTAGGGCACTCATGGGAATGCCATCCAGTACCACAGGCAAGACTGGACGTCCTCCCACATATCTGTCGCGCCAGTTCGATGGGCCTGGTGATCTTTTTCCTGGGGGTTGGCCCTCTACCCCAGGTTGTGCCCGTTTAAAGAACAGTACCTTGCCATATGTCCAGGTTGATTGCAGCGGCGGCAGATGGGTCGTCCGTCCTCGCTGTATCGGTCACTGGGTCTTCCTCTGGCCGGTGGGGTCCTCCTTGGTCGACGCCACGGGATGTCCTCCGGTCCGGATGCCAGCTGGATCTTCCGTGGGGTGGAAGCCTGTAAAGACTGCACAGTTCGGGTTAGCGCAGCAACGCTCTTAGCTAGCTCTTGGACCTGATGGTGTAGGTCTGGAGCCGGGTCATTGTCCAAAGCCTGCGCATCAGCTCCCACAGGCCCTGCCGACAAGGGCGCCGCCTCCTGGTGGTAAGTGATAGCAGGGCGCTTGTGGGTCACAACGCCACCCGGTGCCGGTTCTCGGAGCACCCGGATGGCTCTGTCCTTGAACTGTGCAAAGCCCAGATGGGGATCCTGTAAGGCCATTGCCCGCAACTGGGTTCGGTGGGTATTACAATACAGTCCCTCTATAAACTGTTCGGTCAACAGCCTGTCCTCGTTTCCCACTCCATCAGGGTCGGTCTGCTTAATGGCCCTCAGGGCCTCTTGTAGGTTTAGTGCATAGTCCCTTATACTCTCATGCGCTCGCTGCTTGCACCCGTAGAATCTAAGCTTAATCTCGGCTGAGGTGCGGGTATCAAAGGTGTCCTTCAGCCGGGTTAGTATCCCTGCGACAGTCTTCCTCCCAGGTGGCCAGGATTTTACTTCCCTTTTGGCTGCCCCGGTTAGTTGGGCCACCAGGATGCTCACTTTTTGCTCTTCTGTGAGGGGGTACACCTGGAAGAGGCTATCCAGCTTTTCTCTAAAGTCATGCAGGGTATGTGACTCCCCTGAGTACTGGGGTAGCCAAGCTGCTCCCGGGATATAGGGCATGGTGAAGGGCATAACTGCAGCAGCGGTAGCGCTGGCGGGGGTTGAGGCAGTGAAGCTCTCCTCCGTATCCGACATCTTCCTCCCCCCTAGTGGACCGTGGCCTACCTTGCGATGATCCTGTTCCGTAGGCCGCGGCTCCGCAGTGGATCGTCAGGGTTGAGGACCTTCCGTCGCGCTCCTGTGACGTCGGCGTCTACTGGGCTCCTTCCAGGACCTTACGCAACGTCCGGACGTGGGGCGGGGCTACAGTTCTCGCGCGCTTTCGGAGTCCACGCCCCTCTTCTTCCCGCGCGGCGTCCTCAAGATGGCGTCCAATGGCGGGAAAACTCCACGGATGGCGGGAAGAAGGCAGAAGATGGCGCCGGATGGCGGGAAACTTCACCGATGGCGGGAAGAAGGCTGAAGATGGCGCCGGATGGCGGGAATCTTCACCACAGGTAAGTTTGAAAAGTCTCTTTTTCAGGCACGCAGTACCCGGTGGTTGCGGGCACGAAATCCTGCCGACTACGCCAAAGTTGACGCGCCCCTGGGCCTGTGTCGCGCTGCGTTGCGCACGCGGGAGCTTACCCGGAGCCGGATCTCTTGAGGGTTGTAGTCTCGTGGCGGTGACCCGGTCCGTGCCCAGGGAGTCAAACTGAGCGGCGATGTAACAGCGGTAGATGCAGGACGACTACGCCACCCGTTGAATGCAGCTATGGAGCTGCCGCTGCAGGACAGTCCGCTGAGGCCGGTGGATGGATGGTGCAGCGTAGATGGTATAACCCCCAACGGGAGGGGTATGGCCTCAGGGCAGCAGATGTGGATGATGGGGGTAGCAGGAACCACTCAGAGACGGTGCGGTGTAATTCAGGGTCTTTACTGGTAACAACGATAGACCCTCCCGGAGTACTTGCTAGTGAACGGGGCCTGGTCAGTCCTTGAGCAGATGCGATCTCCCCTGGCCAGGCGGAGTTGTAGGCCTCCCAAACTGACTGTACTCTTCTGGCTACCTTGCTAGAAGCGGATATAAGTAGCCCACGTCCCTGAGTGTACCGTGTGGTGCTCACCCGTATGGCCGGTGACTCGGGGCCTTCTAATGGCTTCCGCTCCACGATGGCGGTGCTGGTCCCACGCGTGTGACCGTGCCTTCGGGTTTCTGGGCCTGAGGACCTGAAATCCCTGCCGGTCGGCTTCTGCTGCTGGGTAAGAGTTAGTCCCCACAGCCTCGGACGCCGGGTCCGGTAAGAAAGCTTCTCAGTCAGGGCGAGCTCTGCAGCTGCCAGCCCCTGACTCGTAGTAATATTGCTCCCAATGAGCTTCTGCTGTTTCTTCCTATGCTGCTTCTCTGTCTCTACTCTCCTTGACTGACTAACCCTGCCTCAGCCCAGGGTTTATACAGGGGAAGTTCTTCCCCTCCCAAGACTGGGCAGGAGGTGTGGCATGCACAGGATCCCTCACCAAAGGACCTCCCACCTGCTCTCAGACATAACATTACATTACTGTGGAAAACCAGACCCCTGGGGTGCCACATCACAGCCTCTAGAGTCTATTTTATCCTCTGGTGTCACAGCCTCTAGAGTCTATTTTATCCTCTGGTGTCACAGCCTCTAGAGTCTATTTTATCCTATGGTGTCACAGCCTCTAGAGTCTATTTTATCCTCTGGTATCACAGCCTCTAGAGTCTATTTTATCCTCTGGTGTCACAGCCTCTAGAGTCTATTTTATCCTCTGGTGTCACAGCCTCTAGAGTCTATTTTATCCTCTGGTGTCACAGCCTCTAGAGTCTATTTTATCCTCCAGTATCACAGCCTCTAGAGTCTATTTTATCCTCCGGTATCACAGCCTCTAGAGTCTATTTTATCCTCCGGTATCACAGCCTCTAGAGTCTATTTTATCCTCTGGTGTCACAGCCTCTAGAGTCTATTTTATCCTCTGGTGTCACAGCCTCTAGAGTCTATTTTATCCTCTGGTGTCACAGCCTCTAGAGTCTATTTTATCCTCTGGTGTCACAGCCTCTAGAGTCTATTTTATCCTCTGGTGTCACAGCCTCTAGAGTCTATTTTATCCTATGGTGTCACAGCCTCTAGAGTCTATTTTATCCTCTGGTGTCACAGCCTCTAGAGTCTATTTTATCCTCCGATATCACAGCCTCTAGAGTCTATTTTATCCTCCGGTATCACAGCCTCTAGAGTCTATTTTATCCTCTGGTGTCACAGCCTCTAGAGTCTATTTTATCCTCTGGTGTCACAGCCTCTAGAGTCTATTTTATCCTCTGGTGTCACAGCCTCTAGAGTCTATTTTATCCTCTGGTGTCACAGCCTCTAGAGTCTATTTTATCCTCTGGTGTCACAGCCTCTAGAGTCTATTTTATCCTCTGGTGTCACAGCCTCTAGAGTCTATTTTATCCTCCGGTATCACAGCCTCTAGAGTCTATTTTATCCTCTGGTGTCACAGCCTCTAGAGTCTATTTTATCCTCTGGTGTCACAGCCTCTAGAGTCTATTTTATCCTCTGGTGTCACAGCCTCTAGAGTCTATTTTATCCTCTGGTGTCACAGCCTCTAGAGTCTATTTTATCCACTGGTGTCACAGCCTCTAGAGTCTATTTTATCCTCTGGTGTCACAGCCTCTAGAGTCTATTTTATTCTCTGGTGTCACAGCCTCTAGAGTCTATTTTATCCTCTGGTGTCACAGCCTCTAGAGTCTATTTTATCCTCCAGTATCACAGCCTCTAGAGTCTATTTTATCCTCCGGTATCACAGCCTCTAGAGTCTATTTTATCCTCCGGTATCACAGCCTCTAGAGTCTATTTTATCCTCCGGTATCACAGCCTCTAGAGTCTATTTTATCCTCTGGTGTCACAGCCTCTAGAGTCTATTTTATCCTCTGGTGTCACAGCCTCTAGAGTCTATTTTATCCTCCGGTATCACAGCCTCTAGAGTCTATTTTGTCCTCCGGTATCACAGCCTCTAGAGTCTATTTTATCCTCCGGTATCACAGCCTCTAGAGTCTATTTTATCCTCCGGTATCACAGCCTCTAGAGTCTATTTTATCCTCTGGTGTCACAGCCTCTAGAGTCTATTTTATCCTCTGGTGTCACAGCCTCTAGAGTCTATTTTATCCTCTGGTGTCACAGCCTCTAGAGTCTATTTTATCCTCTGGTGTCACAGCCTCTAGAGTCTATTTTATCCTCTGGTGTCACAGCCTCTAGAGTCTATTTTATCCTCTGGTGTCACAGCCTCTAGAGTCTATTTTATCCTCCGGTATCACAGCTCTAGAGTCTATTTTATCCTCTGGTGTCACAGCCTCTAGAGTCTATTTTATCCTCTGGTGTCACAGCCTCTAGAGTCTATTTTATCCTCTGGTGTCACAGCCTCTAGAGTCTATTTTATCCTCTGGTGTCACAGCCTCTAGAGTCTATTTTATCCTCTGGTGTCACAGCCTCTAGAGTCTATTTTATCCTCTGGTGTCACAGCCTCTAGAGTCTATTTTATCCTCTGGTGTCACAGCCTCTAGAGTCTATTTTATCCTCCGGTATCACAGCCTCTAGAGTCTATTTTATCCTCGGTATCACAGCCTCTAGAGTCTATTTTATCCTCTGGTGTCACAGCCTCTAGAGTCTATTTTATCCTCTGGTGTCACAGCCTCTAGAGTCTATTTTATCCTCTGGTGCCACAGCCTCTAGAGTCTATTTTATCCTCTGGTGTCACAGCCTCTAGAGTCTATTTTATCCTCTGGTGTCACAGCCTCTAGAGTCTATTTTATCCTCTGGTGTCACAGCCTCTAGAGTCTATTTTATCTCTGGTGTCACAGCCTCTAGAGTCTATTTTATCCTCTGGTGTCACAGCCTCTAGAGTCTATTTTATCCTCTGGTATCACAGCCTCTAGAGTCTATTTTATCCTCCGGTATCACAGCTTCTAGAGTCTATTTTATATTCCGGTATCACAGCCTCTAGAGTCTATTTATCCTCTGGTGTCACAGCCTCTAGAGTCTATTTTATCCTCTGGTGTCACAGCCTCTAGAGTCTATTTTATCCTTTGGTGTCACAGCCTCTAGAGTCTATTTTATCCTCCGGTATCACAGCCTCTAGAGTGTATTTTATCCTTTGGTGTCACAGCCTCTAGAGTCTATTTTATCCTCTGGTGTCACAGCCTCTAGAGTCTATTTTATCCTCTGGTGTCACAGCCTCTAGAGTAAATTTTATCCTCTGGTGTCACAGCCTCTAGAGTCTATTTTATCCTCCGGTATCACAGCCTCTAGAGTCTATTTTATCCTCCGGTATCACAGCCTCTAGAGTCTATTTTATCCTCCGGTATCACAGCCTCTAGAGTCTATTTTATCCTCTGGTGTCACAGCCTCTAGAGTCTATTTTATCCTCCGGTATCACATCCTCTAGAGTCTATTTTATCCTCTGGTGTCACAGCCTCTAGAGTCTATTTTATCCTCTGGTGTCACAGCCTCTAGAGTCTATTTTATCCTCTGGTGTCACAGCCTCTAGAGTCTATTTTATCCTCTGGTGTCACAGCCTCTAGAGTCTATTTTATCCTCTGGTGTCACAGCCTCTAGAGTCTATTTTATCCTCTGGTGTCACAGCCTCTAGAGTCTATTTTATCCTCCGGTATCACAGCCTCTAGAGTCTATTTTATCCTCCGGTATCACAGCCTCTAGAGTCTATTTTATCCTCTGGTGTCACAGCCTCTAGAGTCTATTTTATCCTCTGGTGTCACAGCCTCTAGAGTCTATTTTATCCTCTGGTGTCACAGCCTCTAGAGTCTATTTTATCCTCTGGTGTCACAGCCTCTAGAGTCTATTTTATCCTCTGGTGTCACAGCCTCTAGAGTCTATTTTATCCTCTGGTGTCACAGCCTCTAGAGTCTATTTTATCCTCTGGTGTCACAGCCTCTAGAGTCTATTTTATCCTCTGGTGTCACAGCCTCTAGAGTCCTATTTTATCCTCTGGTGTCACAGCCTCTAGAGTCTATTTTATCCTCTGGTGTCACAGCCTCTAGAGTCTATTTTATCCTCTGGTGTCACAGCCTCTAGAATCTATTTTATCCTCCGGTTTCACAGCCTCTAGAGTCTATTTTATCCTCCGGTATCACAGCCTCTAGAGTCTATTTTATCCTCTGGTGTCACAGCCTCTAGAGTCTATTTTATCCTCTGGTGTCACAGCCTCTAGAGTCTATTTTATCCTCTGGTGTCACAGCCTCTAGAGTCTATTTTATCCTCTGGTGTCACAGCCTCTAGAGTCTATTTTATCCTTTGGTGTCACAGCCTCTAGAGTCTATTTTATCCTTTGGTGTCACAGCCTCTAGAATCTATTTTATCCTCTGGTGTCACAGCCTCTAGAGTCTATTTTATCCTCTGGTGTCACAGCCTCTAGAGTCTATTTTATCCTCTGGTGTCACAGCCTCTAGAGTCTATTTTATCCTCCGGTATCACAGCCTCTAGAGTCTATTTTATCCTCCGGTATCACAGCCTCTAGAGTCTATTTTATCCTCTGGTGTCACAGCCTCTAGAGTCTATTTTATCCTCTGGTGTCACAGCCTCTAGAGTCTATTTTATCCTCTGGTGCCACAGCCTCTAGAGTCTATTTTATCCTCTGGTGTCACAGCCTCTAGAGTCTATTTTATCCTCTGGTGTCACAGCCTCTAGAGTCTATTTTATCCTCTGGTGTCACAGCCTCTAGAGTCTATTTTATCCTCTGGTGTCACAGCCTCTAGAGTCTATTTTATCCTCTGGTGTCACAGCCTCTAGAGTCTATTTTATCCTCTGGTATCACAGCCTCTAGAGTCTATTTTATCCTCCTGTATCACAGCTTCTAGAGTCTATTTTATATTCCGGTATCACAGCCTCTAGAGTCTATTTATCCTCTGGTGTCACAGCCTCTAGAGTCTATTTTATCCTCTGGTGTCACAGCCTCTAGAGTCTATTTTATCCTCTGGTGTCACAGCCTCTAGAGTCTATTTTATCCTCCGGTATCACAGCCTCTAGAGTGTATTTTATCCTCTGGTGTCACAGCCTCTAGAGTCTATTTTATCCTCTGGTGTCACAGCCTCTAGAGTCTATTTTATCCTCTGGTGTCACAGCCTCTAGAGTAATTTTATCCTCTGGTGTCACAGCCTCTAGAGTCTATTTATCCTCTGGTGTCACAGCCTCTAGAGTCTATTTTATCCTCCTGGTATCACAGCCTCTAGAGTCTATTTTATCCTCCGGTATCACAGCCTCTAGAGTCTATTTTATCCTCTGGTGTCACAGCCTCTAGAGTCTATTTTATCCTCCGGTATCACAGCCTCTAGAGTCTATTTTATCCTCTGGTGTCACAGCCTCTAGAGTCTATTTTATCCTCTGGTGTCACAGCCTCTAGAGTCTATTTTATCCTCTGGTGTCACAGCCTCTAGAGTCTATTTTATCCTCTGGTGTCACAGCCTCTAGAGTCTATTTTATCCTCTGGTGTCACAGCCTCTAGAGTCTATTTTATCCTCTGGTGTCACAGCCTCTAGAGTCTATTTTATCCTCTGGTGTCACAGCCTCTAGAGTCTATTTTATCCTCTGGTGTCACAGCCTCTAGAGTCTATTTTATCCTCTGGTGTCACAGCCTCTAGAGTCTATTTTATCCTCTGGTGTCACAGCCTCTAGAGTCTATTTTATCCTCTGGTGTCACAGCCTCTAGAGTCTATTTTATCCTCTGGTGTCACAGCCTCTAGAGTCTATTTTTATCCTCTGGTGTCACAGCCTCTAGAGTCTATTTTATCCTCTGGTGTCACAGCCTCTAGAGTCTATTTTATCCTCTGGTGTCACAGCCTCTAGAGTCTATTTTATCCTCTGGTGTCACAGCCTCTAGAGTCTATTTTATCCTCTGGTGTCACAGCCTCTAGAGTCCTATTTTATCCTCTGGTGTCACAGCCTCTAGAGTCTATTTTATCCTCTGGTGTCACAGCCTCTAGAGTCTATTTTATCCTCTGGTTCACAGCCTCTAGAGTCTATTTTATCCTCGGTATCACAGCCTCTAGAGTCTATTTTATCCTCTGGTGTCACAGCCTCTAGAGTCTATTTTATCCTCTGGTGTCACAGCCTCTAGAGTCTATTTTATCCTCTGGTGTCACAGCCTCTAGAGTCTATTTTATCCTCCGGTATCACAGCCTCTAGAGTCTATTTTATCCTCTGGTGTCACAGCCTCTAGAGTCTATTTAATCCTCTGATGTCACAGCCTCTAGATCTATTTTATCCTCTGGGTATCACAGCATCTAGAGTCTATTTTATCCTCTGGTGTCACAGCCTCTATGAGTCTATTTTATCCTCTGGTGTCACAGCCTCTAGAGTCTATTTT